>NC_068945.1:36837977-37143271 GCF_026419915.1 Harpia harpyja | reverse complement strand
GTTTGCGAATGATGTAATAATTACAATCATAACCAATAAATCTATCCTTTGTGTGATGCTGCTAGGCTTATCACTCAGGTTTTAACCTTACTGGAACTGATAACTTCAAAGCTTTAGTCGGTAAATTATGATAGCCTTTTCTCTTTTAATAGAATTTTTTTCATTACTTCCATGCTAAATTTGTTATTTTAAATAACTTTTTTTGAACACAACAGAAAGGTGTAACTGGGAAGCATTAATTTGTGCTTGAAAGGTGTATTTAAATTTTTTCTTTAAAATGAACACAGACTGTGACCTAGTTTTTATAAACAGAGAAAGCAGTAAATGCCAGATCTGAAAAAGTGGATTTAGCTAGATAGTATTCTAACTTTTTAATTATTTTTTTGAATATAAGAGATGATTTCACCTATTTACATACTGCTAGAGGCTAAGGGGAAAAAAGCATTCATCCTGAGCTGAGTTCAGAGAGTCTGCTTTGCCAAAAATAAAGCCAAACACATTATTATACAGGCCTTCTCAAAGTCTCGGCAGCATCAGGAATACACTTGAAAGAAGAGGAGCTGGTCTGGTTCGTCAGTCTGGCAAGTACCAATGGCAAAAAGTCCATCGTCTACTAAACAATACGTACCTGCACAGTCAGTCCTACAGCCGTGAGGGGGCTGCACAGCATTTCCACTCCCAGGGCCCGAGCCCCTGTTAGTGCCTGAGCCCGTGTTGGCTCTGCTAGGGAGAAAGGCAGACATGGGAATGAGGAGGTGAAATATATCGCAAAGATGATTTTTCTACATAATATTAAATTTGCTCAGCATAAAATTTTACAAGCATATCCTGGACCACCCAAAAGCTGTAGTGATTAATCCAGAGATCTCCCTTGTCCTTTACATGATTACTTTTAAATGTTCATTCACTGCAATATACTTTAGATGGTTAAACATAGCCACATGGAGCGTGTTTGTAAAATACGTGTGTAATCTAAAGTATACATGCAATCTAAAAGCTTGCTTCTCTTGTTACAGTAGAGCTCCAGACATAAACTCCTTTTTTCAGGAATTCAACAGTTAGATGGAGAAACCTCTCCAAAGTTGAAAACCAAGAATGATTAATTTAAAAACCTGAGACACAAATGCAGACTTGTTTTTAATTTACTAGACTGAAAAACACTTAGCAGGCCTATCTTTACAACTGATTTTTTGGCAGATAGTTGGTTAACTCTTGTAGCAATGGCCTTTTTGAATACCAGAGAAAGCACCCCATCAAATGGACGTAATTTGTTTTATGGGGAGGGGGGAAAGATTTGGTGCATTTTCCAAGAAAAATTCCAGGGCTTAAGCGAATATGTTCACCTAGCAGTTACACCGACATGAATCGATATATAAACCCATATGTGTAAGACAGCTATGAGTACTAAAAGTAACAACTCTGAGCTATTAAGACGTCTAAGTGTGTCTTTACATAAAAGCCTTAAAGACCTGCACAGGGAGTCATTATAGTGTATTATGTCAGGACCTTACTTACTCAACATGTAGAAGTCGACACCGACACTGTCAGCTGTGATGTAAAACGCTTGGAGGCTAGTTTCACAGGGCAGGCATTTCCAAAGAGTTCAGCGCCCACCAGTTCCCACGTAGGCAGCTAAATGAAGTGATGAAACTTTAAATGCTCTCAGCTTTTGTGGGAGCTGGTAGATGCCGGGTGGATTTAAATCGTAGGCGCTGAAGTCCTTTGAAAAATCCAGCTTTCCCTGGTGTAGCCGCGCTGGCTGCTTTGAGCTCCCCGGAGGGGTGATGAGGGGGACCGTGTTGGGCACTGGTGACCTGTGGAGGTGGCTGCTGAGGAGGGGGTCTTCTGAGCCCCCACGGGGATTTCTAAAGCAGGCTGAAGGAACACCCCCTGCTCTATCTGTAATGTCCACGCCATAGCACAGAGTTAGGGAGCTAATTAAAAAAGAGAAAGCTAAGGATTACCTGCTCTGGAAATGTCCTCGCTCAGATCATAGGATAACACTGTATTTACTGTGTGAACACGGTATCTGCCGCAGCAGACTCTTATTCTGAATGGCTTCAGACATCCCATTCCAGTACACATGAAAGCCAGCATAACTCACAGAATGCCTTTTGCACCCTAGTAATTTTATTTTAAAAAGATGCAAACAAAACAATGTGTTAGATTACATCCTGGGACTGTTGTTCAGATGTTTTATGCTATTGCTCCAGCAATAAAAGGCACATTAAACTCCTGAGGCCAGAGCGAGCCTAGCTATTTTCGGCACCTCTGGCAGGCTGGAGCGGAGCCGAGGCACCTAGCTGCTGGGGAGCCCTTCGGAAAGCCTGTCCCCCACCGCGGCCGGCTGGCCCCTCGCTCTGGACCCGCAGCTCCCTGTGGGGGCACAAATATCCCCGTCACCACCGGAGATGGGCTTTGTTCGCGGCATAGGAGGGGGAGTCCACAGAAGGAAAAGCCATCAAGGGCTGTCAGACCCAAAGACACCAGCAATTACGCCGCCGCGAGGCGCTTTCTGAAGAGGAGGGTACAGCTTTGCCCCTCCACCCCCAGCTGACCCTCTCAGTGGTCAGCAGTGTCTCCTGGTCAGCATTCAGTTCGAATGCTGTTTCAGAGTTAATTAACCCCATATTTCCTCCTGGTCGACTGCTTCACCTATTCAGTTGTTTTCCCATCCTAAGTCGTGGTGACGAAACCTCCTTCCCTGCCACGCACAGGCGGGTACCTACTGTCTAGAGTAAACTCTGAATTTTAGATCCCAGCTGGACAAAAATATCTATGTGCAGTCTTGATTTAATTGCATACTCTGCAGAGGAAACATCGCTATGCCTGGCATTTCTGTTGGCCGCATCTAGGTAGTTCTGCGCACAGCATGGGAACATTAAATTGCTCTTTGGTACTGATGTGTAATGAAGCCCCAGTGACATTGCACTTAATACATCCTTAATTTTGGGACTTGCTAGCATCTGTATGCTGTACTTTGCAACTTCAGTGGTCTTTTTCTACAATTTCAGGGGCACATGTAATAGAACGATACTGTGTCTGACTGATTTGAGTAATAGATGTGTGACCTGATGCATCTTTCTCCTGTCTAATAGGAGATAAAGTCGAGATAATTTTTCAGTATGCTACATTAGGATATTATTTCATGACAGTCCATCGCAGAGATTATTCTACATTCTTTGCAAAAAGCCATGGAAAAGTTTGCCCCCCTGCAAATTAATTGTAAGTTACACAGAGAGAAATGGATCTTCTGTAGGTAAAATAAAAAGAAACACAGGAATGATGACTTGGAAGAAGAATAATTAAAGAAGATAAGGTATCTTATTCCTTCTCAGGCTCTTTCATCTTAACTGACATTCTAAGAAATGGGCAATCTGAAATCTATGATTTATTACCTTAGAAGTTTTAGGACTTGCCTTTTTTTTCTTAAGCTTTGTCAGATTTTAAACTTCCACGAGATTCTGCCTTAAGTCCTTTGAGAATTAATAAGCGAAATGTTCCAGTTGCAGACAGAGACACATTTTTCACGCTTCCCTCCCTCCCAGTGACTTGTTTTCCATGTTCAGCCTCCTCAGAATGAAAGGGGGAAAAAATTGCAGCCAGCAATGTCAGTTCGTGTTATTATTCTAGATATAGAAATGCCTTAGCCAGCATTTATATGAAGCTTGGTAGATTGTAGTAAAAAAAGACTGAATCTCTTATGACTTCCTTATTTTACTTGTTATTTTCCCAAGTTCAGACAAAAGGGTGAGATTCATCTGACTTATGTTGAACTACATAAAACTTAAGTTTCTCACTAAGCTATTTGCCTAAGTTGTCCCCGCAGTCCCATCTCCCCATAGTTGAAGATAAATATCTCCAGATGGTGATTTATCCCCTTCTGGGACTACCGGGGTGACTCGCACTGTGGAAAGTCCATCTCTGCACTGGGTGCAAAGGACCATCAAGCTGACCAGCGTAACTGGTGCCTACATTTTGGGTGGCTAAAGTTTGGTCTGATTCGTCCTCCTCTAAGTTCAGCTTTTCATTTAGGAAAGCTGGGGGGCAGAGTACCTGAGAAGACTGCAGCCTTGGTCACAAAAGCATCCCCTCCCTTACCAGATTTCCAAGGAGGTGGCCACCACGGTGTTTCCTGCCTCATGCCATCATTCTTCCTGGTCATGGTGGCTACCATGGTGTTTCCTGTATTTGTATACATACATATATACAAATACACATGATTCTATATTTTAGATCTGGTCAAAGACAGAAAACAAACAAGCAAACAAAAAAATCCAGGAACAAATGGTGAATGAAAAAAATTCGTGAAAGGATTGAGCTGGTCACTGCTCTATGATTCACTAAGTCAGTCTCTTTACAAATGAGTTGAAATTAATTTCCTGGTATGAATAAATCCCCGAAGTCTCATGAATTTTAGTATGAATGATTCTGAATGCCTTAAAATTCAGTTGGGAAGTGAATTAATCATTCTTCCTTATTTTCTTGTTGACAAAGTCTTCCTTCTCATTCAATCAAGGTGAGGACTACACAGTGGGTTACTAGCTGTGCTCAGTGAATGTTGAGTAGCACCCATCAGCTGAAAGTTTGTCACAGAAAATATTTGGTGGATCCTTGAGTACGCAGAATGCATTAGAATGAAATCAGAATTTATTTGCAAGTGATTCACTGACTGCAGAAATGTCTGCATTTATAATGAGTAGTTTAACAGTCTCCACACACATTCATGGTTTATATGGGGCACATCTGTCATTTAATTAAAAAAAGGAAATATGAATTAAGTATAGAGATTTGATCAGGCCATGTGTATTTTAGTAAGGTATTAGTATGGATGACAGCCCTCTGCACATTGTTCTAGTATATAACTTACCTGAGGAATGTGGTCAAACTGACATTATGACTACTTCTAATACAACCAGATTCTGCAGTCCTCACAAATGCGCAGTGTATATTAAAGCTCGAGAAAACTTCATGTATGTTTTTGTTGGTATGAGAAGGGGTAAGAACAGACCCATACATGTGCTTTTGTGTTCATGTATGTTAACGAATATTTATACATATTTATCTTTATTGTATTATATAGTATATCGCAGTCCTAGTATAGTATATGTATTATTTTATGATAATATATCTTCCCTGACTGCACAGCATTTTTCTTCTCTGCTTGAGTCTGCACTGAATGACACACTTTTGCTTGAAGAGAAATCTGGAGTTTGCATAGTCTGAATGCATCTTGAGGAGATTTTCTTCTACCTACATGGCAATCTGAAATGAAATGTGGACAAATGTCTTTCCCAAACAAAGCTAGGTAGGAAAGAGTGGAAGAAATGGCTTCATTCTCTTCCTCTCTTTTATAATATTTATTCACCATCTGGAAGTTGTGAAGTGTTGTGACTACACATTTTTTTTACGTGATACCTTCAGTTCAGTTCTTTTTCTACAGTTACTATAATGATGTTATTGATGCTGATGTTATCAATAAATTTGTATAAACCAAATCTTGCTCTGATAATGCAGGACTCTCCTACCTGGTCATCCAATTCCTGCTGGCCACCCCTTGTCTATGCACCCACCTATGAATGCCAGCGTGTGCAAGTGCCTTCCATACCCGGGCCGGCATTTATAGGTCAGGGCTGACATTTGGATAGTCTGGGAAGGCACGATCAGGATCCAGAGCACAACTGAGCTGCTGTGAGATGAGCATTAGTTCTGTGGTTAGTCTGTAATTACATGGCTGGTTTGTGATGGAAATTACCGGTTACACCGAAGGGTTCTGCAGCCACTTGGGACCGCGTTCATGGGGTTAGCGTAAAGTTCAGGTTCTTTATTTCTGTGTATTAACCAGCCTCCCAAAGTCGCTTTGCCAGGGTGGATTATTCGAAGGACATCATT
Organism: Harpia harpyja; assembly: GCF_026419915.1. Taxonomy (NCBI): domain Eukaryota; kingdom Metazoa; phylum Chordata; class Aves; order Accipitriformes; family Accipitridae; genus Harpia; species Harpia harpyja. Next base: position 37,137,379 of record NC_068945.1, on the reverse strand, counting down.
GCATGTCCACAGCATGTGCATGTTCCGTATAATCGAACAATGAACATCCTGGGGGGGTTATACGAAGGGCCAAAATCCCTGTTGGCATGGGTCCACGGACTCATTAGTGTTACACCAGCAGGGGAGCTGACCCCAGCCCTCGCTCAGCGATTTGGCAGGCCACCTCGCCATGAGGACATTCCAGTGCTTCCAGGGACGTGAATTTGGAACAAAGAGTTATTTCAGCGAGACGAGGTTGACAATTGTTTGGTTTTTAAAGAATTACCACATAATGTTAAAATAGTATCTTGCCTTAATGCGAAATCTTGATGCGGTGGTATCTTATGATCTATTAATCTGGGAAAAAATGTAAACCAAAAGATAATAAATGTAAACAGCGATTAAACCGCAAGCATTCCTCGGAGTAAATGACAATATAATTAAACTTGAACTCCACAATCCAGATTCTTTCAATGCATAATTGAAATTGTGTAAGATGCTTTGGCAATATGTTTAACATTAACTTAAAGCAAGTAATTTTAGGCACCAGGGTCTGATCTTTCTCTTATTGACATCAGTTGTGCAGCTCCCGCAGGCTGTGTCTGTGCTATGGCTTCTTTGTGACGTGCCTCATGGACCCGCTCCCGGAGAGTCCCCCTCTGTGTCCTGGCTCCATGCTGGAAGGAGACGGAGCTGCACACCATGCCTCTCCGGAGCTGGGGTCCCTTCAAACGAAACCGGAGCATGCAGGCGGCGTGGGGAGCTGCAGGGTGAGCTGCTGGGAAAGCCAGGGAGAAGGAACGCTGGCGTGCTGCCCAGCACACCTTTCCACAGCTGGCATGCCCTCCTGGGCACGTAAGAGTGGCCATACCGTGTTCAACCAGAGGTCCATCTGGCCCTCTTGTCTGTCTCTGATATCAGCTGAAAATGTATGCTTGGGAAGAGGATTAAAAAAGAGTAAGCACGTAGTATTGCTCCCCCAGAATATCCTCCTATACATCTGCAGCCTTCAGGTTTGGGACTTCGGATCTACTTTCAACTGATGTACCAGTGTTCCTTCCTGCTGGGCAGCATGCATGCCTGGGAACCAGAACTCTGGCAGTTTTTGCTAGAGACACCCCAAGCTTTTGCTTGAGGTCTTCAGCTAATGAACAGAAACTCCCAAATTTAAGGAGACTGGATGACAGTTTAAAATTTCCTTCACCTTGCTCCCTGCAGATAGCTTTCGAGACATCTTGGCCACAGGAAACGCTTTTAAAGCCCACACTTCATAGGCACATGTTGCCAGCTCGAGGGCACCAGCCTCGCAGGAGCTGCGGTCCCACGCCATTCTCAGGGCAGCGGAGATCAGGCAGGAGGCTCATCCTGCGGGCACTGCTGCACACCTGAGACCCCGTTGGGAAGATGTCTCTGGCTGATTTGTCTGCCTTGCCCCAGCCCCAGATGACAGCCTGAGCCTCTCTGAGGTACATGGTGTGGTCTTAGGACAAGCGAGGGCACTCCTGGCAAACCCGTACCTGCTGTGACTACACTGCAGGTAGGCATGCGCTCAGCTCTGTAGTTAAGAGTGAAATAAAATAGAATAGACTAGACATTGATGATAAGTGAGGAAAGATAGGGAAAAAGAAGACAGGTCCTCACTGGAGAACTCTAGGGACTGACTGCCTTGACCTCAGCATCTAAGAACCATCAACAGCCACAGCCAGCACTGCCAACTAAACAGCATCAGTTCCATAGTATTGCGTGATTAAATAAACATAAATGATAAATAAATATACAAATAGAAGTAACTATATACATAAAAAAAATAATTGCTTATAGCTCCTTGCTGTGCTCTAGAATGAGGCTTGTTGGGAAAGCTGTGAATTTGGGGTTTAGTGGGGGTTACAGGGTTGCCAGGCTGTGGTTCCCAGAGCATGTGACAACAGCCTCTGGGGAGCTGGCTGGTCACATGCTAACGGCTCCTCTTCGTTGTTTCCAACCCCTAAATTACAGCCACAAGAACCGAGAGTTATATTAAGTGCATTCTTAGCATAGTGGTTCCTCAGGCTCTTCCCATAGTGAGGAGAGACACAATTTCTATAAGGGCTTTGTGACTGAGAGTAGCGTCCAGGAGATCTCAGCCCAGGAGGCAGGCTGGGCATAAAGTTGTGGACCAAACTGTGAAAAATTCTGGAAACTTGCTTAATGCTGGTAGTAGTTCACATGACTGACACTTAGGCAATAGTGGTTTCCCAGAAGTAGGAGCTGGTGGATTTGTGAAGATGGTTCTTTCTGAATCCATCTAAAAAAACATTTTTCTGAGATAAACAAAGGATGTACAAACATTTTTATTGAGATTCTCCTCCCTTCTACACAAACCTGATTTAAACTACTGCTAGACTCATTATACCACACGCACAGGAACAGATCACATATTAAAATAAACAAGCAAGCAAAAGTGAATATATATATATACTTCTTCCTACCATCTCTCCCCTCCATGATGGTTTTATGGCTGTTCAAATGTACACAGTTGGGCTTTGGGAGGACATTTAAGCTGGAGTTCAAAATCCTGGATTTGCCCACAAGTGGTTTAAACCTTTTGATAGTTGATACTCAATGTTAATGTGACCAGTCGGCATGCATAGCAAACAGCTGGCAGCAAGTGCCAGCTAGCTGAACTTGTTTCACTTCCTTGCTGTTGTCACTGGCTTGAGAAATACCTTATTTTTTTGGAAATTATCTTACTTTTAAAAAGAAGAACAATTGACAGAGTCAGCCAGGGGACAAGAATAAACCAACTTTTTCTGTTAATGTTTTCCAAAATGGAAATGAAAGTCAGGTAGAACACTCTTTAAAGTTTATATGATTTGGTTAAAAAAAAAATCAGATCATATAGCTTCATGGCACAGATTTAAATCAAGTTACCAATGCCATCGATCACAGAGGTACAGTTTTGGAGTTCTAATTAAACCCAAGGTAAACAACTTGTAAAAATTCCTTATGCAATTCACACACTCCTGATTTTCAGCCACAGATAAGTAGTGATCCGTGCACCTCCGACCCCACGTGGTGTGGCCCAGCATTCAAACAGGTTAAAATTGCACTGGTACAATGTAAAGAGATGAAGAGTGAATTCTCAGGAAAACTTTTTATTTTGGAAAATACGATAACAGTTGCTTTTCTCAATGCGAGTGGATGCTTCTCGCTGGAGTATTCTGTGCCAACCCAGAATGGATGTCACCGCGCTCAGAGCCTGGAAATGGCTGTTTTGGAGGCTTGGCCTGAGGTAGCACATGCCGCAGAGGGTTGCCTTTTCCTCTGTCCTGGGCAGAGACTTGAATTCCTGCTTTCTGCTGGCCCGCTTAGCTGTTTTCTGGCTGCCGTATGCATGCGAAGGACTGGATCCTGTTGAGAAAATGGATCTTGAGGAAACTTTAAAAAGACATCTCTTCTTGAAGAGATGTTGCAGTAGCACAGCGGCCGCCTCGGGCACTGCGGGCGGCCGAGGAGTTGCCACTCATGCAGCTGTGCTGCCCTTAGCGCTGCAAAATGGCTTGTTCTATATTTAACTCAGAAAGGAGACGACAGGGAATGTGGCTGCTGCGTATGAAATACTGACTGCACCAGGCAAGGTAATTAGGACACTTCATGAGGAGGCAGCAAGAAGTTTAAAGCCGAGAAGAGGTTGCGCTTTTTCACATGAGAGGGAATGAATTTGTGGACACAGCTGCACCACGCTGTTAGCGCTCAGATGTTAAAAGGACAGAAATGGGACTAGAAGAATTTAATAGTGGGGAAATTTGTAGAGAGGCTTAAAATGCTAGTCTTTCAGAGAAAATAGGTCTTGGCGAAACAGAAAATGTTCTTGCACTTTTCTCCCTCAGTTTTTTGCTGTTTTCCCCCTTCAGAGACTGGATCCCAGATGAGCAGGGTTGCTAGTCGGTGCCAGGGTGGTGTGTCTTGTATTCCCATGGTGATGTCTGCTAAAATTCAGAGTAAGTTTATGCCATTTAACCAAAACAAATACATGGGAAAAAAGGTAAAAAATGGTGCATCAGTTTGACTGAATACTTACAGATACTATGTGACTGAAAAAACACATACCAACCACATTGCTCTAGCCACAGTTTCAGCCGCAAACGGTTTTATCTTTCCATTTTTAGCAAAGGTCAAGAAAAGTTTAGGTCACCTTTTCATATGCCTAGGAGACAGCTTTTCTTCTCATACTTCCCAGCCACAACATTTGTCTGGATGCCCCAGCAGAGGGGCTGCTGATGGGAAGCTCTCCCTGTCAGTCCATCACGTCTGGGCTGTGCTTTGCCCTGGAGCCCACATTTGTAACCCAGGCACGCTGCAAAGCTTTTCCCTGGGCTTTGTCGGGGAGGGGGAAGAAGGAGGATTCAGGAGGATGGGACGCTTGTAACCCAGGTTTGCGGACAGACTGGTTTCCCTACATGGGCACCGATGATGGATGGAAGTGGGTTGTACCTGATGCATTTTTGTTTTGGGGAGTTCATAAAGAACTATCCAGAGCTTGGGATGAACTTCTCTGTTAAATGGTCTCAAAATGAATCTAGATAAATAAAACAGTATTTCTATCTTGCAATGTCAGTACCAGAATCCTGCAAAGCAACCATCATTTCACACTCCTGCTGGACATTTTGGGGCTTTGTAAGCACGTTTGCTCCATTCGGAGCAATGTCTCTCTGTGCTGCTGCTTTATAAAAGAAACATAAAGACGGGAAGCATCCCACCCCAGTCAAGTCATTGCAATGGGGGAAACTCCGACAGCGACTGTTCAAAAGAAAAGGACTGAACAGTTCAGCTGATCTCTTCCATTTGTATTAGTTTTAGGTACCAGTTGCTATGGCTGTAGAGGAAACTATTTCAAATTGTGTCCTTTTTAAATCTGCAGAATTGTTTTGTGTTTCAGCAACACAGAGAGCGTTTATAGTTAGTGCCAGGCATATATTGGACATATTTTGTTTTGTGGCTGAGCAGTGTCCAGCTTAAGCTTTGGTTTAGATTGGCTGGAGATTTCACTGGATATTTCATTTCTAAGTTATTTCTGCCTTTAAAATGGTATCCATTAAAAAGGCCAAATTTTAAAATATAAAGATAAAATAGATTTTTAAAATATAAAGTATTTTAGCCATTTCCATTTTTACTCATTCAAAATATCCATGGAAGAAGATCTGCCTTTATAAAAGCTGCCAAAAATCTGAACTTTTTCAGTGGCTGTTTTAGCTACTAAAAGAATTGAAGAAATTCATTCAGCCATCTGCATTTTTAAACATAGCTTACTTCTTCAGTCCTTGCTAAAATGCTGTTCCCACAGAGTTCATTCTAAGTTGTTGTAAAGATATTCTCACCTTTGGGGATTTGCAGGAATCAGTCCAACATGTATGTTTTTAATGATTTTTTTGTTAGTAGTATCTTATAGTCATTCACCCTTTGCTGCCTCCCACTTTGCATAATGGTTATTAGGCTCTCACTGAGAAATGGTCTCTTAGAAATGACGTACAGAAAATAAGGAAGGAGGGCCAGCAACAGAACGCTTAAAGATAACGGTGATGAGGATGCTGAAAAAGAAGTCAGCAAGATAGGAAACAAGGGGATTTGGAGGTCAGTGGAGCTGGAGTGAGCAGAAAACGGAGGGAGGAACTGAGCATCAGAAGCAGCTGATAGATTCATTGACTTGCATTTTCTTAGGGTAATACTTCCTCCGTTGATATCAACGGCCGAAGCTGCGTCGCCTTGCATCCAAAACCTCCAGTCTGTGTACCTGGCAAACGCCACCTGGTGACTCTGCAATTACATTCCTTCTGCACGTCTTAGGTGAAAATCCTGCTTACTCTATAATAGAGATGTAAAAACATCCAGGGACTAAAGGAGGAGAAACATTTGCTTCACTAAGTGACATCTAGAAAATTCAAGTATTCGCTCAAGTCAGACCTGTTTATAACAAGCACTGGCCAGCTGAGGTTTAATTTTCCTTCTCTCGGGTATAATAATTTCACAAAGATTATGAATCTTTCTGACAAAAGGGAAATGGTGAAGGTATATCCATGGGCTACTTCACTGCAAATCTTAAAGGCTTTCCATATTTTAGAGAAATTAGGTTTATTTTAAAACGAGACTTGAAAGACTGTATTTTATTAGAAAACTAACAATGAACAAAGGATTGAATAAATAAAGCAAAGGAATGTTTTAGAACATATTAAGCAATTAATTTGCTAAAACTGGTCATCTGGTAGTGGGTAGAAAATGAAAAGTAAGTTTCCAATTTTGCAACATAAACACAGTTTATGCACATTTCATGCACATAGACAGTGCATGAAATAGGTGCTAATCAACATTTATTTGGGAATGTAACTGCTGAATTAATTTTTCAGAAACCGCTTGGACTGGATCTCATTAAGTAGCCTTCCTCTCTGTTCACTGTGGAATACACAAACCGTAACATGTTCTCACAGCTGCTCAAAAGGAGAGTTTATAGGTTTATGCAGTATTTGTTAACCACGTGCAAAGATCAGCTGTAAAATAATATGTGTTAAACTAAATTAGTAAAAGAGCATAACCCTGATCAAACTACATTGTCCTATGTTCATCACCCAAAGCACATATAGAATCCATTAAAAAAAGAGCAATACATAAACCTTAGAGCAACTGGTGCCATGTTTGCAAATATAGTCTTCATACTGGTTTCCCTCAATACCCTTCACAAAGCTGTATTTAAGAGCATGCCCAGCCTGGGACAGGCACTCTAGGACCTGGTACTGTGCTAGACGGAGCTTTCTTCTGCCTCAAACTCTGATACTCTGATAGTGGCCTTTTGCATAATTAATTACCTTTCAGTGGCCTTTCTAGGCCATTTACACATCCCTCTGATTCTGACAGGAGAGGGTTTGAGGAGCCCCTTGTCCGTCTGCATGCTGCACCTGGTCCCTGCTCCCCCAGTGCCTTCCACCAGTGCCCACTGTTTTCCCTCAGGGGAGATGTCCCCATGCTCGCTCTGCCTCCAGCGCTGATATTAAGCAATGCTTAAATGCATAAAGAATGACCCAAACCTGTAATCCTGTGAAAATGTTCCCACATTAATTTGGCAAAATTTCTTTTGCATAAAAGCATGTTGATTGGCATTTCTTTTATTACCTTTTAAAATTTGTTATTAATAGAAACCAACAGTAGCTGTTCCACTGCCTTTGATAGCAGACTGCTGGGAGCATAATTGCTCGGGATGTCTGCTTACACTTCTAATGTATTGTCACAAAGTCAGCTTTCTTTTAATCATCTGCAATGACTAGGTATTCCAAAACTTACTAGAAATGATGACTAATACGAAAGAGATCCTTGTCTGGCTCTTTTAAAATTAATACATGGGAATTATCTGCTGCTTAGCATCCTCTTTAGAAATGGTTATAATTGGTATGCAAAATATTTTATCATATATCTAAATCTGTCTTTTTCCCAACCACAAGGCCAGAAATATTTACTAAGTACTTCTGCCCTCTTGTACTAAAACTATTGTTAGGACTTCTTTTATTTTAGTTATACTTAAATTTTGTTTTGTCCTTAATCTTTTTTTGCTGTAGATTTTATCTTGTGTCCTGTTTCCTGCCTTATTCACTTCCCACTGTACCGTGATATTTGATGCTGTCGACTTTCTTGCTTTTCCATTTGTTTTAATAATTTTGTGAATTTCTTTATTACATTTTCCTTCTAAGTTATTATTATTTTTTTTAAAACAAAGCAGAACTTTGTCTCTGTCTCTCTCAACTGCAGATTTTTGGCACCCGAGAGAGTGTACTTAAATTCCCAATTAGCATGAATATTTTTTATCTCTAAAAGAAAATATGGGCTTGATGACAGAAGTACTGTTTAAGTACTGTTTAAGATTCATAGCCATGTGATCGGGCTAGAGAACCAAAAAGGCTCTCTCTGGGCTTGTAAGCAGTAGGAAAATTCAGGAGTACTGCACTTGGATCATGAATATAGAGTTGCATATTTGTTTCCTGAGCTTGCATTGATAACATTCCTCTGCAGCTGTTCTAGTAAAGAAGGCTGAACCCTGTCCAGAAACTTGCACGCCTGCACTGCTTTGAAGTGTAGCTTGTCGGTAACGGCTTTCTGTTAAGTGTTTCGGCCATAAAACCTCTTCCGTAGGCCTGTGCAAAATGCACGAGTGCATTTTGTCCTTTGTTTTATTCCTTTTTCTTTTGCAAGTAAGTGTTTACAATATTCTTACACTAAACCCAGCATTTGTTACCTTTCAAAAAGGAACACCGTTGATCTTGGGAGGCTGGACAACTACTGCACAGTTTTTCTCAGCTATGTCCCAGTAATACATAGCTGATGAGAAAGTCATGACGTCAAAGAAAACTGGCAGTTGCCAAGTCCAGAACAAAAGGAAGGAGTCACCTCTCGGTATCCTGCAAGGTTCATTCATAGGTCTTCATGTCATGGAACGCTGCGGACGATAACATCATAGACCTGTTCAAGAAAGGATTTGACGGATTCATGGGATAAAAGTCCGTTGAGGGATATTAGATAGAAAGACACCATCTCGGATTCACAGAGATGCTGAACACTGGGGACATCCAGAGAAAGCACTGCTTTCTGCTTGCCCCATGCCTATACTGTTTCCTGGGCATCCCCTGCTGGGCACTTTTGGAGACTCTTGCTGGGGCAGATGGACTTTTGGTCTGACCCACATGGCTGCCCTCTGCAATTAATCCTGTTTGAGTCAACGGAAATCGAAGAACAATTTGGACTGGCAGCAAGGCTTGACCTGCATGTTTTTTGTGGAAGTATTTATAAATCTGATAAACCAAGACTGAAATTAAAGACTAAAGGAAGCACAATAACTCTTCCCCTGGTTCTTCTTATTGTAGTTTCATTCCTTTGTTTCTTGATGTGGATTCCAGAAAATTAATTGAGCATTAAGACCTAAAAAGCAGTACTTTTGGGGCTGATTATTGCACGCCTCAGCTGCTGTAATAGGGTATGAGTTAATGACTTTAACCAGCTGAAAAGTGCAACAATTTCCCTGTAAATTCAGTGCCTGGAGTTACTTATTGCCTGATCACCTAGTCTGTAGCTCAAGAAAAAGAAGGAATTGAAAAAGCAGAACCTTACTGCTATTGCATTTAAGGAGTGTTAAATAAAAATATAAGTTCAAAAATAAATCCAGATTCTTGCACTTCCTGGACATTATTGTCCTGTGCATGACATACCTGGCAGTGAGTCAGCACATTGTGCTCACGTCTGAAGTTTGGAAGCTGTTTCATAACTAAAGAGAAACCTGTGACCAATCTGTAAAGGCAGCCGGGCCTGAATCTGGCAGCATCGCACATTGTAATATTGGTGTTAGATCAGGCTTGGCTGGTACAGGGATTGCTATCGAGTTGAATTTTGAGCACAGTCCTGCTTAGCTGTGTGTGTGCTACTCGTAGGTCAGTTAGTGCTATCAGTAACTTTCCCTCTCAGCTCCGTTTGCAGGAAATGAGCAAAAATCCTGTCTGCTGTGAGTGCTTTTCAATACAAGACAGAAAAAAGGGTAAGCTGAAATTCAGTGCCCCTCGTGTTCCTGGCACGCTGCCTCCCCTACACAGGAGGGCTACGCGGTTTTTCTCATATAGACAGCTGCATCTGTAAAATGTGGAGTGACTGGCCAGTGAAAATTCCAAGGTTGGACAGGATCGTCCCAGCAATGTGAGGGACTGAAAGGCTTATTTTTGGATTTCAACCTCTTCAAGACAAAGGCCATCCTTTCATCTGTATTTTTACAATGCTTGGAGCAATGGTCTCTGCTCCTCATTGGAAACTGTGCCTGCTGTAATACTGGCTGTGTTTATTAATAGCAATAACAACAAAAGGCGGAAGCTAATGGAGACAAAGGATGGTGAGTTGCAGTAATTTATGTTCTTTTCCCAGTTTTGTCACATACTTGCTATGTGACCTTCAAGAAGTTATTTAATCTCTCTCTTTTTCAAAGTTCCTCCAGAGACGGAGGATAACAGCGCTTAGCAAGGGTGTCGGGAGGCTTAATTCGGAAGCGCTTGTGAAGCCCGCTGGTCTCCACAGAGGGGACGTGTTCCGTACGCAGCACGGTGGCAAAGGATCTGCGGGGAATGCGAGCAGGTCATCAAAACAAGACGTCTCAATGTTGAAAAATGTCAGACTGACCCTTTCTGCCACCTCCGTATAGTTTGGAGACAGACAAGGTAAAACGAGGAAATTCCTGCCCAAAGCAACGCCACAACAGGAAACATTCCCTAAAGGGGAAGGGAAAGGGAAACATTTCCTTTGAGCAAGCAAAGGGAAAATGGCCCCCAAACTTGCGGCAGAGTGGAACAGCGAGCCTGCCCTGAGTACACGGGCGATTACAACCGCCAGGACCCAAAATCTCCTCTCCTTTACACCGGAGGGGTCTCTCCGCCGTCGGCGCAGCTCTCTCGGCCTTTGGCAAAGGCTCGGACAAGGGCGGGTAGTTGGCCTTGGCTCAGCCCTTGCCCCACCGATCGCCACGAATGCAGCTCTTCTCGGCGGCGGCGGTGCCGGGGCGGGCGGCTGGCGAGCTCCAGGAAACCGGCGCGGCTGCCAGGTCCCGTTATCTCCCAAGGCACGCCTGCGAAGGGACCTGCCTGGGGACGTGATTTACGGCGTGAAGGCTGAATCCCATCCCTTGTTCTGCCAGCGGTGTGGCGGTGGCGAGAAACACCACCTCCTCCAGGAAGGGATGGCTGGAGCCGGGGTCCTGACGGTGCGGGATTAAACCGCTAACAGACTTGGATGTGGTACAAGCAAAACCTCCTTTTTCCCGTAACAAATCTGCAGCTCCGAGGATCTTATTTTGAAGTACCTCCGGGAGAAACCGCCCTTCCTTTCTCCTGGCTTATCCCTGCTGCAAAGCCCGGCCATGCCGTGCCACGCGGACCTGCGCTGCATTTCCTGGCATGCAGAGCTACTGCGCCTTTCCCAACGAACTCCTAAATCATGTCACCGCTGTAAATTTTCTTTTATTGCTTTTTAAAAATTTTATTACAGAAGCCTGATCCCTTCAGTCAGAGGCCTTCGCTTGAAGATACCGCGCTGCAAACCCTCAGGGAGTCACAGTTGCTCCTCTGAAGAGCCCAGACTCGAAAGTCCATGTTTCATTTGTGGATAGCCCCTCCTGAGCACATGGGGGGAAGAGCTGCCAGAAACGCACATACGAATGTGTACCCAGATAAGCGAAAAAATTGTCCCTTGATCAAGGGAACAGATTTTGTGAGTGCATTTTACACCATTCGGATGGTTCATCCACCTCCTCAGATATTAGTATTAACAAGGAGCCGTTTAGATAGATGCCATTGAACCACTATTTCAACTAGCTCGTGACTAAATGAGAACTCTAACGCTCGGGAGCATTTTGAGGTTTTGTGACCTTCCTTGTCAAATTTTAGGTTTTCAGATCAATGCCTGAATTACACCTATTCAGAGGTCCAGGGCAATGCCAATATATTTAGCATGTGAAATAAGTCAGGAAAGACACAAAAGAAACACCAGCGGCAACAGTTAGCCACTGTCATGTAGTAAAAAACTTTCTGCACTTTGTTTAGCTTTTTCATAGTGTCCTGTGTCAAAAACATCGCTGAATAAGAATGGCTTGGCTTCATGTGACAAAACAGTTTCAGCATTTTATAACATTTGGCATGGTTTTCAGAGAAGTAAAATGCATGTCACAGAAGGCATTTTCAGCTGGGGCATGTCACTGCTGGATGCACTGGCATTTCATTTCACTGACATGCATGCTATGTGCTGTTGAAATGCTACAAATTTCACTGGGGTTTTTTTTTGGAACCTAATCCCTTGGTGACAGTAAACATGGCATATGAGAGAATCCAGATCAGAAGTTATTTGTGCATCACTTTACGTCACCCCAAACTTGCTGGATATGCTTTGCAAACTGCAGGAAGAGAGAAAGTCACTATTTTAAAAGTCTACTGCTAATTGCTGCATTTTTCAGTAATGACAAACATGGATGAAATTTCAGTTTCGTGATTCTGGGCAATGAATGTATTTAATGACTATAGTTGTAGGAATAAATACCAGACTGAGAATGTGATTGACCAGACAAGAGAATCAAGAGAAGTACGCTGATTTATTATCTGCTGGAGTAACATTTCAGCTATTTGAGGAAAAGATGGTCCAAATGAAATGAACAAATAAAGCCTGCAACTTTTATATGAACAAGATGGCTCTCTCAAGAAACCCACGCTCTATCCTGGATCAGCTCTGCTATATTTTCTTGCTTTTACATTTGTCACATTTCTCTCAAAATCTATTTAAGAAAGTTGCATTAAAGGGTTCTGTTTATCATTAGTAAAAAGTAAATAAAATAAATTAGAAGTTTAAGACAGAGTGAAAGCTGTGTATGCACTTAAAGGTGTCTAAGTGACTGGATCACACAGCTAGAAGCTTTTCCTGCAAAAGACTACCTGACCTGAAACTGAATAAAGCAGAAAAATTCCAGCCTTATTGAATCTTCTCACAGAAGACTACTTAAACCCTAAAAACTTTCTGCCTCCAGTATGCAACCATCCTTACTGACTGGAGAACGAAGAGACCGTAAATATGAGAACTGAGTAAAAGTTCATAGAAGTAGTTTTTTAAAAATAAAGAAAAAAGAAATCCTCATTCAGTCTTACTTACGCAAACCAGAATTTCAAAATTACTGTGTGAACTTCAAAATGAGAGCCCTTTCCTTTTTCCCAAAAGCCCTGTTTGGGCTCCTCCAGCAACAGTGTAGAAGAGATGTTTTCGCTGATCTGCAAACAGTTTTCCTGTCTCTTTGGAAAAGAATGAAGCTCCTTTCCTTGGGGACCAGACGCTTCCAGCCTACGTCAAGGTCTGGAATAACTTCAAACCCCTGACTGCTTTGTCAAATCTAAGTACATTCTTCTGGATCTTCTTTTGGCAGGTTTAATCATTACCTGGCTGAGTTCCAGGATTAAGTATGTGGGGTTATAGAAATCATTTGATACCTTGAACCTGGGGAGTTTCATTACCTGACTATCACTGCGGTAGGAAACACTGCACAAGTTCTAAAATTTAATTTCATGCTCCATTCGTTTTTGTGTCACTGCTTGTTCTGTGACACCCAGACCCGCAGGTCTGTCCTCCCTTCCCTTCACATAAACATGTGTCGTGGTTTAACCCCAGCCAGCAACTAAACACCATGCAGCCGCTCACTCACTCCCCCCCACCCAGTGGGATGGGGGAGAAAATCGGGAAAAGAAGCAAAACCCGTGGGTTGAGATAAGAACGGTTTAATAGAACAGAAAAGAAGAAGCTAATAATGATAATGATAACACTAATAAAATGACAACAGCAATAATGAAAGGATTGGAATGTACAAATGATGCGCAGTGCAATTGCTCACCACCTGCCGACCGACACCCAGCCAGTCCCCCGAGCGGCGAATCCCTGCCCCCCCTTCCCCGTTCCTATACTGGATGGGACGTCACATGGTATAGAATACACCGTTGGCCAGTTTGGGTCAGGTGCCCTGGCTGTGTCCTGTGCCAACTTCTTGTGCCCCTCCAGCTTTCTCGCTGGCTGGGCATGAGAAGCTGAAAAATCCTTGACATTAGTCTAAACACTACTGAGCAACAACTGAAGACATCAGTGTTATCAACATTCTTCGCATACTGAACTCAAAACATAGCACTGTACCAGCTACTAGGAAGACAGTTAACTCTATCCCAGCTGAAACCAGGACAACATGTGAAAAGACAGCAACGCCCGGATAGACATTTTAATCCCAACTTTCCAGCATCTGCTGAAAAACTCAGAATTAATTGTAGCGTGTGGGTGCTTGCCCATCTCAATTATCAAGCAATGAGTAGGAAGCAGAGGATGGTAGAGCACTCTCCCAGGGAGCGAAAGATGTCCAAACGAACAATAGGAAGGCTTTCCCGCCCCCATCCATAGCACAGCAGAGTGCAGCAAATGTAGGCATGTTTATACTGATCAATACACATTTAATTATTGAACCTTCCCGCCTGATGTTGGCCAATCAGATTAGAGAACTTTAAAAATATTTCTTCTCAAAAGGTAAGTTTCTTTCTTTCTGGATGGATTGTCACTAAAACAAGCAGTAATTCAGGCAAAGGGACATACATCATCTTTAATTGACGAAGGCTGGTCCCTGAACACAATTAATCGAAGCTTAGTGCCAACTAATGAATCTGCAGTGCAATGCCATTGTAGCAATTTGGCTTGGTGTTAGTGCTTCTAAACTACCACTTAATTGTTTCAGTTCATATAATTTGGATTTATGAATAAACATGTATTTTCCCTGGGGCTTTTCTAACCCTTTTTTGCTGTGGTGAACAAAGTAAAACTTCTTTTCAATTTTGGTACTTCTGCAGTGTTTTGACTGAAGCACTGCTGGTTTTCTAAATTCTAATAAGAATTTCTCAGGGTAACATCACTGTCACTACAAGGACTCTGTTTGCTGAAATCTGTGATTAAAAGTGCAAATGGAAAATATGATTCAATGTGTTGTTTTTCTTAAACTCCCTGCTGCTTCCACGAGTTCATAATTTAAATCCTGTTAGCTTTATTTGAAAACATTTCTGTCTATATGGTATAGAACAGCATACAGAAATACAGTATACAACAGCATACAATATTCTTTGCCAGTGAAATAGCTTTATCACAATTTTTAATTAACTTTAATTATTTAACATTAATATTTTAAATGAAACTCGATTTACCTAGTAGTTGTCTGTTTATTCTTTTGCCACTTTTCCAGGACTTTTTTCTAGGCCTCTTTGCAAATTCAGTGTCTGAAAAATAAATCATAATTCCAAAATGGTAAGACTAATTTTAAAAGACATAAGCTGTCATGGACTGAGTATGCAAATATCCTTGCTTTGCCCTAAATTGCACAGTGACAGGAGAAGGTACACACTAACCAGCTAAGCTTGCAAGTCTCAACTTGTGCATTTTAGGTTTTTTTCTAGATTTTGCAGATTTTACTATAAAAAGTAAATGAAGCATTGATTTTGAAAATCTTGTTGTGTAGGCAAAAGCTGGTGATGATTTGGGTCATGTTACTTCCAAGAACATCCAAATCATGCACTCGATGTTTTATAAACATCAGGAGAGCCATCTGCAACCTTTGGTCCAGGTTGAGAACTCGAAAGCCAAAGGGAGTCTCCTCATAAGCAGCAAGTGAGAAACTGAGCTTCAATGAACTGGGCTTTTAAGTCGATCACTTAACATTATGAATAGAGTCTGGCAAAAGAAAAAAAAGGTGTGTAAATTTTTTGTACACATACCGCTGAACAGAGCTAAATGATGTTTGGCACATCCCTGCTTAGTCTGAAAGCTGAAACTTGGCTTGTGTATTAGAAAAGCACAAAAAATATGGGTGAGTTCATCAATTCATTTTTTGGATGACAGATGTTGGAGATAGATAACCTGTATGTATTAGTCATATTCCTTTATTGAAATGGTATGGATTTGGAATAAAAATATTTGGCAATAAGTAGAGCCATATGAATCAAAAACCTACACATTATTTGAGATGGTTTTGAGTAAGACTGTGGATTCGAAACCAGTGTTTTTTGCTGGGAAGACACGGTAAGAAGGGAAGTACAGGCACAGCAAAAGGTGGTTTTACATAGGCTTGAAGACCATTCTGAGGGTCATTAAAGCAGATGTTCACTCCTGACAGGGTAAGATATCCTAAAAGTAAAATGACTGGTTTCAATTACAAATGCATACTGTGATTCAGTTAAAATTAGACCACAAGAAATGGCAGCTGCTTGAAGTAGGATAGCCAACTGCGCTCTAGCCCATCTGCCAACCTCCACTGTTTTCTTTCAGGGATAAAACAAAATATACGTGAGATAAGAGAAGTTATTTGAGATAAGGAATGACACAGTTCCTTTCCTAATCAGTCATGGCCAACACCACTTCACCGTGGCTGTCATGGTGTGTAATATATCCCTCTTTCCATCACACCCCCAAGTCATAGGTGTGGGGCCTCTCTTGCCAGGAGAGATGCGGTTGGCCCCATGGGGACCAGCACTGTAAGGTATTTATTCGCTGTCCTGAATATGGCTGGTGAGACAGCTGCAGATGTTTTATAATTGTGTTATCTAATATGGGTAAAAAGAGAGCATCATCTGGACACTCACCCATCCCAAGAGGTTTTTTTTTTTTTTAGTTTATCGTTTGTTTGGGGCTTTTTTGATTGCTTGTTTTCAATTTTGTTTGGTTTGTTGTTTTTTGTTTTGTTTGGGTTTTTTTTTGAATGTGTGGAAGATATCCTAGTCACTTTATTTATAATAATTATCTTCTGAAATGGTTTGTCCTACAAAGACTCCTTAGTCTTACTCTGAGGCATGGATGACTATATATTTCAGGAATTACACTGAAAAAATATGTGCTGTATGTCAAAGGAAAACTGTTTTTGTGTTTAATGTTGCAAGGACAGTGTTTGCACAGGAGACAACATTAGTGTGATTTACCAAGGGTGTGCAAACCCTGCACTCACAGAGAATGCATTGCCCTGTCTGTTCAGGAGTTGCACTGAATCAGCCCTTGCCTTTGCTTCTTTAAGTAGATGTTGTTTATGGGTATATGACTGTAGAAAGGGTCACTACCTTTGCAATGCGTATTTGGTTTTCAAGCTCTGAGTGAGGGGAAAGGCAGTTCTGCTGCTGCTTGGGATGGGCCCACTTCAACCAGCTTCAGAGATTTCCCTAATTGTTGCCAAGGAAGCTCAGAGAGTAATCAGGCTTTCTAACGACCATGTTAAAAAAAAAACCCCAAACCCCAAACCTACCCACAAGACAAAGTGCTCTGAAAGGATTTGGGAAGAGGATTTGTGTTACAGCTGGATACCAGAGAACAGTGCTGAAAGGGAAACAGAAAACAGGAGCAACATCAGCATGGGAAGGGCTCAAATTAAAAAGTAGAGAAAAGACTGTGAGAAACATTTATATATATATATATATGCATAATTTAAAAGTGAGAAAGCGGAGGAGTCAGCAACATATGGAAAACTGTATTTTCCATAAATTGATGTGTCTTGGTGATACTTATTCCAAGAAAATCATTAAACATTATGTACTGAAGTACACTTTCATGTGTACACAGGTATGAGTACGGAGTGCACAAAAGAAAGCAGGAGGGTGTTGCTAGAAATGGCATCTGAACATTTGGAGAAGCTGCTGTTCTGCATCTGTGTTCCCCAGTTAGACTTGTGCAAGAGTCCTAGGTGATCCTTCAGGTTTTCTGATATCCCTGTAACTATACCAACGGCAACGGCGGCACGGCAGGCAGCTGTGCGCTGCCCATCGGGCAAGCGCATCCGCCGGAGCGCACAGCTAGCACCCTTCCATGCTCCCCAATGAAAACAAGGTGCTAGCACTCACAGCTCATCGGCGAAAAGCACCCGACCCCCAAAACGCTGGAGAACAAACCTCGAGCAGCTGTACAAACAAGGAGCTGACAACCAGTTTCTATAATGGGTGCTGAACTTGGTCGACCTGACCACACAAGCAGGACTACCGAGTTGACAGTAAGGGTAGAGGGAGCTATTACTGTCACCCCAGCAAATCTGGCTGAAAATGCCAACTACTTAGATTTATAGATACAATTCAAATGTGCTTTTTAGACTCCTTCTTGGTTAACCTCAACTATGAAGAATCAAAGAAACGTTTTCAACCACCCTTTCAAGGACAATTTTGACATGAAGGATCAAGGGCATGTCTGGACTTTGAGAAAGTGAAGGTGTTTTCAAACACAGCTTTGCCTGGGGTAGATAGAGCCTTTCAGTACATTAGAAAACAATATTAAAACAGTTGGTTATCAATAGGTTAGTGAGATGCTAGCCACAAAGCTGGTGCAGGCAGAAGGTTCTGCACCTCCGAGGGACCTCAGGATGTGGCCTCCAGTCTCGATTCAGGCGGATACCTGCTTAAGAGGCGATACCATTTACTGTAAACAGTCTTGTGGTTGTCTGGAGGAGCCGCTGCCTGCAAAGCTGTCTACAAGAGCTAATGTATTCTTTATATGTTTTGTCTCCAGGTTGTGCAACACATTTTGTGAAACTCATAAAAATCTCTGGGCCATACCTGGTGTATCATGAGGGTAGCCACCGCGGGATGGGGAACGACAACTAGGCTGTGGGAGCAGGTTTGAGCACTCTGCATGCCTGCCAAGATTTCAAAGGGAAAACAACAGGCAGGCTTTTCAAACTTCTGCCAGCTCCTCCTCTATCAGGTCACTCTGTTTATTTTTCCTTTATAATATCTTCAGTAACTTTAATAAAGCTCTTATTATGACTAACAGCTTGGAGGGATCAGGATATTAGAGGAAATACAAAGGGAAAGACAACGCTAAGCAGGCCCCTCCCTTTTTCAGTGTTGTGTCTCAAATCAATGTATGCAATCTGTGATCTTTTAAATAATTACCTGGTGTTCCATTACCTACTCCCTCTTTGCAAACCTGTTTTTGTGCTCCTGCAAACCCAGATCCCACCCAAATGCTGCCAGGCTCTTTCCAGGGTGTAACAATAGCTGAAATGCTGAAACTGATTGATGTTAAACTTCCATTGATTACTGTAAGGTGATATATTAAGAATTATCGATACTAATACAAAAGAGAATTAAGCATAGAAGAAAGTCTTGAGGACAGAGGGAGAAGGAAGGGAAGGTGACTTTGTGGCTGTATGCATCCATGTGCACAGAGCGGTGCGGTACATTAATCTATTCATTTCAAAGCAACTAAACTGGTATTAGTGCTTGTGCTTCTCTGCTGTTTTGAACAAAGATGTCACAAACCGACACTAGAATAGCTTTTTGTGCTGTATCTCCATGGATACCAATGTTACACAGGAGGTATAGATTTTTCTAGTTAAAGAAAATTGCATTTTTTTCTAACTAAGTTTAATCATAAATGTGCAAATGCAAGAGATCCAGTTCGTCAAAGGCACCTTTGTGGTTATGGCACATACAGCTCCTCGTAGATCCTCTGCCCAGGGCTCCTGCTGTACTATGAAAGCGCAGTTCCCCAAAACAAATATTCCTGTGTTGCAAATGTGTGTGCTTGGTATGTGGATGGGAATTTAGAAATAGCCACAGATATCTGCAGAAATCGGAGACAGTGAAATCTCTGTGCGGAACTCCATAATTGTTTACTCCAGGTCTTACCTTTAGCTTGGCACAATGTGCATGGCAGCACTAACAGGGAATAATTGGTAATAAATGACCTCTCTCTTCTGGCATACATTTTAGCAGGATTTTCGCCCCGGAGTTGTGTTTTCAGTGTGCGCAAGGCGCATCTCCCTGGCTGATGACCCAAATGAACCCATCCTCCCACTCCTGACCACACACAGTCCAACTCCCAGTACCGTATGGCATTGCTCAGCTTAGTTCGGAGACAAAAAAAAAAATCAGCTTCAACCATCTATATACTTATCTGGAAATGGGACGTGTGGCTGCCGCGGGGCTCCCCAGGTCCCTGTTTCCAGCCTACCGATGGAGGGACAGAGGCCCCGCACCGCCTGCAGCCTGCTAGCACCGCTCTGGGTGCTTGGGCTCCGCTGGTGGCCACCTCCTCACCCTGCTGAAACCAGGGTCTGGCAGCATCCAGGGTGTCCCCCCTCACTTGCAAACAAGCTGTCACCGACCAGCGCAGGGGATGTATTTTTAGTGTGTCGGAGGCAGTCTCCTAGCTACAGCTTGAAGAGCTCGGCTGGGCAGGGGCTGGCAGTCCTCAGCCTGCGCAAAAGCAAACACCGCTGATGAATCCTGGTGTTCAGGCCGAATCCTGCCCGAGGCTTGCTGCCATGTGCCCCACTGCCTGCCCCTTAGCTTGGCTTTCAGGGTTTGGTAGAAATGTTGCCCAGGTATTCCTGCGGGTTCCTGGAGCGCGGCTGGTGACCAGGGCTGTTTACATCCTCTGCTGAGCTAGAAACGGTCTTTTGTTCCAGTACAGAGATGTACGCTCCCCGCTGCCAGGATAAAAGACCAAATATTGTTTATGTTGTGTGTAGTAATCTATCTCACATCTGCCAGAGTCTGGCTTTATGTAAAGATGTGAAAGAGCATTCATTAATTCCTCTTTAAGGGCAAGGCTATTAAGAAGTTATTTTAATTTTGGGCATGAATTCAGAATTTCCACTCTTTCTGAAGTTGCTTGTCTTCCTTAAATTGCTATCTGTCTCAGAACTGTTTATGGATAATAAAATGTCTTTAAAGATTCTCTTTTGTTTTGGAAAAACCTTGGAGATAATTTGTCTGGCATCTCCTGGATGTTTCGCAGACACTGCATGGTTGTTGTTGGGCTGTTACTAGGATGACTGGAAGTCAGGCAGGGTTACCTACGCCTCCAACTTTCTTTGTACTACTGAAACAGGCAATGTAACTGCTGCAAAGTGCAGAGCACCCATGTAACCCAATAAAAGCCGAGCATTAGAGAAGACCGGGCTTTGAGACTGATCGATTCTTGTTTGTGAGCAAAATGTCTAACTGTGCCTTGAATTAATCAAGTTAATTTCTTTTTTACCCCGTATTGCCTTCCTTTTGCTCCTTGGAAAGCCTGCACTTGCTCTCTGAGAGCTAAATGACTTTTTCCTAGACTTTACTCTGATATGCGCTGCGTAGGAATAATGAAACCTCTTGTTCAACTTTCAGGAAAATTTCCTCAGGGCCTGGACTTCTTTTGCTGCTGCCATTGTTTCCATTTGCCATTTACAGTTTCATCTTGTGCATGCACAGATCTCATCAACATTTATTAAAGAGTGGGACAAACTCTGAATTTGCACTATTGCAAAAACGTGGGATGGGTGGAACATAATCTCAGACCGGGGGTTGATGTTCGTGTACCTGTATCATGCAAGGGTTTTGCTTGGAACAGGCACCAGTGTGGTAGTCCAAGGAGTTTTCCTGAAAATTATTTCCCTCTATGGTTTCACCAAGCAATCTTTCCTCTTCAATTGCAAGGAGTTCTACATCTCCAAGATAAAAAGTGAACATTTACAGGTGCGATTTAATCGATTCCCATACTACTAAAAAAGAAGGAACTGAAGTCCTCTACAACAAAAATTGGACATGGTTACGCACCTTATATAGGGGCTGAAGCTGATGAACAAATGTGTTTTGAGGCCTCTATTTTATACAGCTTAGAAAGAAACAGAAAGTCTTTTCATGTCTTCTATAAGTTTAGGAGTTACTTTTGACAAAAAAAAAAAAAAAAAAAAGAAGAAAGAAAAATTCCTTCCAGAAAGCTTGCATACATGATTACAGCAAAGCTCTTTTATAGGATAAATATGGTTATGTCCTCTTCTCTGAGCTGTTTCTTTCTGTTTTGGTGGAAATTAACTATTATAACTCTTACACTCAAAAAAAGGTATTTTTTCATATGCACTGGAGCAATCCCCAAATTTGCTGGGAACTACTCTAAAGTAAGGTCATAGTGCTGTGGCCCATCTCTAACACATATCTAATGCTGTAATCTCATATTCTCCCTTTCCTCGAGTAAGCCTAGCCCTAAGGTGTCTTCCATGGAGTCAGCTGAAGTAGGAAGTAATTTCCCTTGTGACTACGGAGAATTTGAAATCAGGCTTTTTGAGATAAACAGAAGTTTTCTGTGACATTCAAATGTCTCTGCCTTTCTCTAGGCAGAAATGATGGACGAAGGTACTGCCACAAACAAATTTTCAGCCAGGCTGGGTCTTCCCAAATTGCAGTGTGTGCTCTAGAGTGAATTAGTGCATTGCTGGAGCGTCCTGTCCAGCTGGGAGCTGCTGTCATCGTCAGCAGTGGCACGTAACCAAGATACATTTGGGAACACTTGAAGCAAGCAATGAATCACGGGCTGTCGTGTATAATTACATGTCACTGGATAACGTAATGTTGGTGTTGGAGTGCATGTGGGCTAGTAAACCTTTGCTGGAATGGATGGACTGTAGCAAGACTATAAGGACCAAGAGACCCACTTCTTCCCTCGTTGAAGTTTTCAGACTGAGGCTGGAGGTGCCCCTGGCGAGCACGCTGCTCTTGCCAGCACACAAGTCATTACTGAATGGAAGGAGGAGCATGAATTTTTATGGCCTGTGCTATGAAGGAAGTAAAACGAGAAGATCTAATAGTCCTTTCTGGGTTTCAAATCCATGAAAACATATGTGGTGTCATAAGACCCTCCCTGCTAACAGCAAAGCCTTTTCCCTTTGGTTCAAATGGCAGCGATCAGTGGCTACTTGCTGGCTGTAACGCATTGTTTACTTGTCTCTAGAGGTATGCAACTGATGTATTATTGTGCTTTGTTAATTTTCTTTTCTTTTCATACTGTCACATACTTTTTTCCTGAATTGTTTCTTTTATAGCTTTACTAAGTGCTGCCTCTTCTGGGAAATAACTCTGTGTTTGAGGCTCAGCCCTTCAAGGTGTTGAGAGCTCTGGACCTTCTCCAAGAAAGCTCTTAAGAAAACAGTCAGCTTTAGGTGTACGAGCAGTCTGGGCTAAGAAGCACCACGTTTTTAGGTGGAGTCTCCACATCATAGTGGCCACTTTGCCAGAAATCAATTGATTTACACATATATAATGTCATTATTTTGACACTTCTCTACTGAAGGTTCTCTTAGAGCATCCCTGAAGTATTAGGGCAGCCATGGAGCACGTGTTATGAACACACTATTGATTAGCTATGACTCTGAATTGGTCTAGGAAAAAAAAAAAAAAGAGCGAGGAAAAAAAGTCCTGTTAGTTAATTCTGTATTCAGATTTTTTCAGAAGGAAAAATTAAAAGCTCAGACTTTGGGTGTTTATCTTTTTTAGACATCCACAGAAATCCACATTCCAACTAAGAGATAAAAAGATATAACAAGAACAAGAAGAGGGGAATAAAGAATGTTTGAAAAGAAACAGCAGAGCCTGGACTGATGTATTTGAGCAAGAGCTGATGTTAGGAATTTCCATGTAGAATAAGCAAAATAAAATGTCATCTCATGGTTTAAATACTGCCAGATGATTCAATATACTTTTCACAGCATTCTTTTACCATGTGATATTCTCTTATGTTTGTTGAAGTCAGGAAATGAGAAACTGCTTGACAGGGAAAGGTTAGGCCTCGTGTCATTGTATAATATATGCCCACAAGCCTATTATATTAACAGAGATGCTTAAGATAATTCAGAATGGAAGATGGAGTTCCTTTCTACCACAGTATATTCTCACTGTGATCTGCTGACAGAAATCAGTGTACCATACACTTGTTAAATTAAGGTTCATAAGGAATGGAGCCGATGAGGAAATCACATTTTTTTCTTGGGAAAGTTGACGTTTGAACAAAAATTTTTAGCTTCAATCAGGATGAAAAATCGAACTCTTACACATGGTCATTCCAGCAATCTATTAAATAAGACATAAAATGTTGATTTGAGTAAATAAAACATTGTATGTCAATATTTGTAGAGTTTTCATTTAGACTCTGACTCTCATTTACAGTTTTTACTAGAATTAATTTGAAGTTCTGAAAGATTATTTGAACCAAAGATTAATTTTTATATTAAAAATGTTGAAATTGGACATTTTGATAATTCTTCAAATAGGCTTTGGGAATAACTAAGTTGAGAAAAATGACTCCTTGCAACAGACGTCTTTCTTTTCAAAGCCCAGGTATTTCCTAAAGGAAATAAAATTTTGTCCGAAAACCTCTCAGCCACCCATAATGATGAATTAAGCAATACATGTTTTAATTACGTTGCTGTTTACTTTCTCTGTAGTTTCCCAGACTTTAAGGAAACTATTAAAGCAAGGGTAGAGAGGATTGTCTGTTCTGCTTGCACTCATAAACCTCGAATATTTTGGTCTGGTCCGATGTCAGCCTGGTTCAGACGTTCTCCTGCCTGCCATGTTAGAGGCTCTGTTCATGACCAGAGGCCCATACGAGGCATTAACATATCAGTATCACACATAGTCTGCACCATGTGCGGAAGGGGCTCAGAGGGGAAGAAAGGATTGCTCGCTAGCTGCATTTCTTCAATTCACATGCTTGACTGTCACTTTAGGTGGGAAAATCCAGTGAAATTTGGTCAGTTCTGGTTCTGGTTGGTATAAAAAAATTGTATCTTTTTCATAAATCTTGTGACGTTTTCAGTTATCTCTGGGTTTAGCAACAATTCTGACCCCTACCTCTAAATTAAAAAGGGTTGGGAGGTGCTGCCCTTTTCTCACTCCTTTGGCTTTAAGATGCAATTCAAGAATTAAATGTTTAACATGTGGTTTACAGGAAGAACTTTAAATGCACGTGAATGGTCTCTGCCGTTGGTGAATGTGAGGTGGAAAATAGCGATGAATTATGAGTGAAGGGCTTAGGATTTTAAAATCAGCAGAGTCTGGCCTAACACTGAAAGACCTATACTTCAGAGTGTGCTATACCTAGCAAAGTGTTGCTCCTTTCCCCGAGTATAACCCATAAGCACTGGTACACGGCAAGCAAGGAAATCAGGGTTGGAAATGGGGATTTTACCAGTCTGGACTTATCCACATTTATTTTTTTACCTCTTCTCTATGGCATTATTCACATCTATGCAAATGTTCTATTCTGTATTACCGCATTTATCACATCTTTTCTGCGATTTGGCAAGGATGCGGGGTGTGCTTACACTTCCCATACAGATATGAAAAACTCTTTCTGTATGCTAACAGGGCAACCTAGCTCATCTGCTTTCAATGTGAAGGCCCATCTATAACTCAAGAAGACCAACAAGAGGTGTTTCTAAGAGCATTTTAGTTCAGCACACTCTAATTTGTGTCTCAGAGGGACCTGGAAACGTGCAGTTACAGTCCTGCAACTCTTCTTTTACAGAATTGTTTCTGCTAGTTGGGGCAGGACACATGGCTTTCTTGTTAGTCTTTGGCTCTCTTACAGGACTAGGACTTCTTCAGGATTTACACAGCCTTCATACATTTAAATCTCTCAAAGGGGTGAAAGGAGAGAAGGAACTATTGTAGACTGTGGTCACCTTTGTAACCTTCATTCCCAATACCGGAGAAGATAGCAAAGTCCACAGTTTTTCTATGCTGAGGATTGTAAATAATTCACTAAAAATCTTGGAAATAATCATAACCCATGGCATTTTCCAGAGATGACAGAAAAAGGAAGGGACTTTCAAAGGCATGAAGTATGAGATCATTTCCATGATCTTTTGACCATGAAAGAAGAATGCATATGTGAAACTGTTGCACCCGGTCTGTCCTCTGTTGGCTGCCCACTGATTTATGCAAGCGTATAAATTACTCAGCATCAGAGGACTGTGTATTGTGTGGCCTCAAGTCAGCAAGACAAACAAGTACATGCTTAATTTTAAGCAGATGAGTTGTTCCAAGAGAAGGGGCTTTCGTGAAAAATTAGAAATAAGCATTTTCTAAAAAGAACCGAAACATACATTGCTTCCAGATGAGCCTCCTTACGGAATCCAAACATCCTGACATCTGAATATGCTGATGTACCATACTCCATTCCAACCAGACCCAATAAAGTCGGTTTTTCAACAGAAATACGGAATACCTGAAGTATGGTGGAACCATTGTCTCAGGATGGAAGAAGCTAGACTTGTTCACAGGCTTCTGGAGTTTCTATTCTGGAGGGCAGCAACACAGCTCTGGGAACAGAATTTATTCAGTTTTCCAAAGCAGTTGACTTCTTCAGCCTGTGTTTCAAAAAAATGCCTTTTGAGTATTCCTGTCAAAGTCTTGTATTAAAATTTTATTTCTCCTGTCAAAGGCAATAATTCATATGGTAGCAAGCCACAAACGTCACCTTATAAATGGCATTGTGAAAATATGTAGACAACATCCTACTTTCCTCAAATCAGGCACGCTAAGGACAACAGCTGCTGCCTTTCTAGCTTGGGGAGCAGGTGTTTGACCACCTACAAGCAGGATGTTTTCTCCTTGTATGAAAATCATACAGGTTTACTCAGCGATGCCAAAGAATCAAGGCAATGCAACAGTCCAAAAATTAAAATGCTAACAGTCTTCCACTTATTGCATAACTTGGTCCAGTGCCACGGAAAAATACATCAAATTAATAAAAATGGAACAAAGAGTTTTGTCCTTGTATATGTTGTTGAGGCTTTATGAAGCCACCTTTCTTGTTCTGCTGTTTGTTTATTTATTTTATGACACCCTGGAAAAGTCTATATGGTGAATAATTAACTTGGGAAATCTTGGGAGCCTGGTATGTCTGAAGAAAGGCAAATGCCTCTGAGCTTCCTCCCAGTTTAATGGATTCTAAGGAAATTGTTGGAGTTGGTCCACTGACTGAACAGTGTTTGCCCAAACCCTTGATTTTGAGTAGCATAAAGATACTATTTGGCAAAAAAGGAGGTTTTTTTTTAAAGAAAGTGGTTAAAAATTTATTACAAGAAAATGGTAAATTAAATCTCCTGTCTCAGTAAAATGGTAGGAACTGATAGGAAAAACTGCAGGAGAGCAGTAGGAATGGATAGAGGCAGAGTCCCACAGCTGGAGCAAGGAGACATAAAGCATTTTGTAGGCTAGCCTAAGGTGGGAACTGAAGCTTGTTCCTCCATGGCACAGATTGACTGGGGCTTAGGAAGAGGAGTGGTGGAACTGCTTTCGCATGTTTTCTAGCAGAGGAGGAAAGATATTCACGAAAGACCCCTAGCTTTTTATTCTGGGAACTGAAAGAAGATCAAAATAGACCATATGCTTAGTGCAGACAGTACCAATGTTTGATGAAATGGCTGTAAACCTTTCAGAATTTTCTGAGGAAATTAGCAGGAAATGAAAAAAACCTCCTCCAGGTCTATTTTTATCTTTCATGACATTGTATTATATTATCCAGTTTTAGTACAAAGAAATCATGGCTTAAGTATTGAAAAAGGCGGTTCTTGAAATATCAAGGAAAAAAAAGCTTTCTTGGGAGCAGAAAAGCTGAAAGAACATTTCATACAGGTGCAGGTGCTCAGAGGAACTTTTTGTTTCACATAATTAAGTCTGTAAAGATCTCAGCCACTTTGCATTTAAAATAACTTTTAACATCCAGCACTAACACCCAAAGTTCTGGTTTAATGTAAGGCTGATCCAATGTTCCTTAAAATCAAGGGGTTTCTCTTTATCATTGTTAGCAATCTCTATCTGATATATTTTTGTCTGTATTTGTGTTAGTGCTTCAAAAGATGTGCCACTGTTCTAGCAATCATGCAACTGAAAATAAGAGAAAGCTGAGACTTTGCATGTACTAAGCAAAAAAAGTTTGGTTGCCTAAAGTACTCTCCTCACCGCAACCACGAAGGGGACCCAGTGAACTGGTCTGACGTGGCATCTGCGACTCAGCACTGGCTCTGATTGAAATAAACGCAGTTCTTCTAGAAGGCGAGTCAGAGGAAAATGGCAGCTGGGAAGACTTTTCTTAAGGATAAGACTTGCATCTGCTCAGTGTGACGCTTTTCTCCTGACTGCTATTTTCAATGGCCATCTGGTGCTAGTCTGTTCCAGCCACGTACACTTTCTGAGCGGTTTCTACATCTACCTCCAGTACTTCGGAGGCAGAGGCTCCACAAGCCAGTGTAGATACAATCTGGGAAGCAAGCCTAGCCATATTGCAGTTGAACATCACTGCATCCCCAAAGCAGCCAAGAGAACTGGCTGAAGAAGCGGTTTCCAAGACACCAGATGCTGTTGCAAACCAGTCATGCAGAGCTCGTTGTTTTCTTTTGGAGAGCTTGTTTCCATCCTTCTGCAGTGGGTAGGCACAGAGAGAGGGATGGCCAAAGTAAGTTGCAACTCTGTTCTATGAGCAGTGCTTTGCTCTTCAGAAATGAGATGTCTCTTACTCATGACAAACATGAAAGCTCTCTCCACATTTTGATGTTTGTGTCCTCTCCTCTCCTGGACTCATTGCAGGAAAGAGGTGCCAAAAATTGTTAGTTCTTGGGATGTGACTTTCTAGCAATATGTTTTTAGCTTCAGAGCAGGAGATTCCCAGTTTCAAAGCTGCCCTTGTATCATGATTCCCTCCTAGTCTCCTCATCTCTCCTCTCCTTTTTTAGTTCACCATTTCTTTCATCACTCTCTCTCCTGTCTCCACCCTACAACCTCCTGTTTGTTGTACTTTATTTAAATAGTAACTTGGAGCACTACAACACAATATATGTTACACCACTATTCTTGAGGATCTTTGTGGATGTGTAACAGGCTTGTGTATCTTCCCAGCTTTTTTTTTTTAAATCCATCCTCATCAAACTAGGGAGTAGCTGCTACTGATGTATAATCTGTTCTTTATCTTCTTCCTAATACTGCACCCAAATTCTTTGGCAGCTTGCAAACACTTAGTGCTTGTTTTGGAATGTCTTTGATCACTGAGTTGGGGCCAGGACATGACATTCACAGCTAAGCTGTACCTTCTGCGCTTGCCTTTTCTACATCCACAGTGATGATTTCGATCAGTTTTTAAATTCATTTTGGTTGTGTTGCCCTGAAGCTGTTGATCAGAGAACCTCAGTTCTCTAATATCCAGCAGCGCCCATAGGTAGTAATCACTGCTGATGGAGGACAAGAGGAGGAATAGTCCATTTTCTGTTAAATGAAATTCTCCAAGTGCTTCTTGGTATTGCACAATAGATTGCAATCCATGATTTCAGAGCTTATAGGTACAAAATCTTCTTGGAGCAATACCCTCAGCTGTGCATTCCTGCTTCATCAGGTTATGTGGGATCAGAAATGCAGTAGCTCAAGCTACAGGCTGAATGAACGGGCAGTTATATACTTGTTTTGCCATTACTGATTCCTCCACCATCTTCATTGAACAGGTTGAATTCTATATTACTCAGAAGAATTACATATGCATGAAATGAGTTTCTGTGGTTTGGGAATTGATTCCCTGATTTCTCAAAAATCTTCTTAATCAGATACAGATTCTTCACATTATTCTGAACTTCTCTAACCCCATTAAAATGAGGTTAAACCTGACTTTTCAAATTTTATTAATGTCTAAGAATAAAAACCTGTCTTACAATTTTTATAGTCAAGAATTGCTTAATGCCAAACTAGGTGAAATAGTTAATTATGCATAAGCTATTTTAAAAAAAGTGTTATGCTTCATCTTTCTTTAATTTTTTTTTTCACTGTAAAATTAATACATAAATTCCCTATGACTTTATGATAATAATTCTTATTTTCCCACTAAACTATCAGAAATTATATTTTTATTTTCTGCTGTGACATCCTTTTTTCCTTCTCGTGTGTGGCATTTCCAAATAAATATAGCAGAGCAATCAGTGGATCTTTAGAAAACACACAAAGGACTACAACAAACACATCAATGAACCGTAGGCCTGTTGGTCTATTTCCTGCTCCACATGATATTTTTAGCAGTCATCAAGCTTTCAAAAGTTAATTGGAAGTCCTAAGTATTTCCCTAATTTTGGATTTCATTCTCCTGATGCAATGAGAACACTGAGAAACAGAAACTCCGCTTGGCTTAGCACAGTGGGATATACAAATGCATGTATTTAAATAGGTGAACCCTCAACCTCAATGTATTTAAAATCAGTTTTCTTTTAATGAAATTGCAAACTAGAAATTAAACAGATGCAAACACATGCGGTACAAGATGCAGCAGTTCTGTGAGTGGAAGACTGTTGGCTCCGTTTGGCTGTTGGTGGCATTCAGTCCTGGAGCTGATGGTATTGGATCCTTAAGCTATTAAAGGAAGCTGATAGAAGCAGTATGGCTCTATAAGGGGTGGGCATCGAAGGAGATGTATCAGATCCCGTTAGCCAGGTACACAACGCTGGAGCCTGCAGAAGCTCGGGGGTCTTGAGCCTGGTTTGAAGTTCAGGGGTGCTGTACTCCTCCGCACCTACCCGAACCCCATTCTCCAGTTCCTGCCCTCTCCCTTGTTTCCTCCTGCTGCTTCCCCTTTCCTTCCAGCACTCCTCGCAAGCCCTTCTGATGTGAGGCAGCTTCTTCCTTCTCTTTCAGGAAGCTGGAAGCCATCAGGAAAATTAGTGGGAGCATATGGGAGAGTTTGCTTGCGTGTGGTCACGCATCCTTGAGTGCCTGCAGGAGTAATTGCAGGGGAACAAATTCTTATGCCTTTCCACCCTATGATGGAGCATGCTAAACAGATGGAGATTCTTGGGGAAATGCAGGTGCCAACCTCTAACATGTGATCTATTATCAGGGGCAAACTGAGAATTTTCATAATTTTATATTTTAACCAAATTTGGGCAAATTTCTCAAGGAATGACTGAAGCCAAATTCTTAATGCCAGGATCTTATACACACAGCTCTGACATATTTCAGATCCCAGACCCAAATCAGTAAGACATTGGAACTTTTCTGATAAATAATGTTGTTTTTAACATGGGTAAAATAACATTATCTCCTTAATGTCATTCTGAAAAATGGGTGAACCCTTTCAATTGAAACTTTCAAATAAAAGTCAGCCTACGACAAATGTTTTTAGGCTCTGTTCTAACAATTAAAGCTGAGCAGAGTGATAAGGATTTAAAATCTGGTATCTTAAAATTGTAAGAGTTGGACATTTTTAATTACAGGCATGTTAACCTGAATTCCTTGTAGCTACATCTTCTGCTCTTGGTTTTAGAATGATAATCATCCTGTCAAAACTTCTTGATATAAAGAAGGAAGAAGGGTGCTCATACAAAAAACTCAATAGATATTTACCCAATAAGTGGCATAGTTACTCATCTTACAGTGTTTTCACCTTCTCTCCCAGCCAAACTTCCCCTGGCAGGTTAATTCAGAGTACCTACTTAAAGTAGCTTTCAACTACTGAGTTACAACTAATTCCCATGCTTAGGCTTGACAGTCTGTAGCTGTGGGTTAACCCATCCCAGTCGGACCCAGTACATCTGTAAACAGGAAATACTTGAAGACACTTAGAAAATTTTAAATAATAGCGTTATTCAGATTGCTAGGAGTTTAAAACTGTGTAATCTTGCAGAATTATATGACTGTATTCCCCATTTTATTCTTGGAAGACAGCACAGGAAATAGAGTAGTAGAATTAGCTGTCATTTGAAGATTAAAAATTACATTGATCTGAAATATTTGCCTTGTAACAAATGTGACCTTAGTTGTTGGCTAAAAAGACACCGGCAAGGTTGAAGACTAAAAGCAGGAACAAGCTGTAAGCAGCATGTGAATTTACAAGAATGCTACCCAGTATGATTGCCTTCCAAGCAGATGGGTGAGAGGTTTACTTCTTCATCAGAGAGCACCAACAGAGAGAACAATGCCAAAAGCAGCTTAGCTTTACTATAAAACCTTGCTCGAAATGGTTGAATCAGACTGAGTTTGTACTAAAGTACTTGTGAGGTATCTATGTGTAGTTTCTAGTTACCAATGGTGCTTAGTCACGCTTTTTTGCACAATTTTACTTAACAGACTTCAAGAACAGCAAAGTGCTTCCCCCCCCCCCCATGAATTCCTGCATTGATCATATTTTCACACTTCGTCGTTTTGAGCAAGTAGTGCAAAGAAGTTACCACTTGCCTTAAATTTTAGCAGCTGTCAGAGAGTCTTTGACAACATGAACAGAGAGACTATGTGACACATACTGGAAATTTATAGCTTACTGTGCAAAGCTGTCTGGATTTTGAAGGATTTTTGTTAAGAAGGAAAATGTGCCCTCTTCTATCCTTCTATTTCCTCCCCATTGTCCTGATCTCTCCATCTCTGCTGCTGCTAGTCAGAATTGATCCTCTCACCCTGGAGTGTGTAGTGGTACAGTGATTTTGTTAATAATTTAGTGCCTGAGAACTGCAAAAGCTGCTTGGAGAGAATCATTGAGAACAAGCAGGTCGCACAACCTGCAAGCCAAAAACCCAAGAACTATGGAGGTCCATTCTCAAGTCTGCATGATCTGGATAATCCCAGCTAACCCCTCCCGGTGAATTTCTTACAGTTTGGTATTCTTCCCAAGTCTTGTCCTTTTATCTATAAGACAGCAAGTTGATGGAATGGTAAAAATGCTGGTTTTCAGATGCTTCTGTGCTGTCAAAGTCCAACATCACTGGCATCAGCACAAGTTTAGCGGCAATGTGCTAAACAGTGCGTTTCTAGCTACAGGAGAGCAACACATCTATCCAACGGATGACAGAGAAGTTGTTGGCATGAATGTGTGCTCCAGATAATAAGAACTAAATGACCAAAAATCTTGAAATCCTTAAGTTGTATCTGCCATTGCATGGATTGCATGCAGGCAAAGGGGTTTACCCTGGCCAACTGGTGTTCTGATGACCCTGAAAGCTACAGAAAGAGAGGCCAGTTTAATAACACCTATCATGTCATGATTTTACTGAAGCAGCAACTTTGCAGGTCAATAACTTCAAGGAGCTCACCTAATGCTCTTGATAATGTCTGATGTGGGTTACGTTGGGCACCAACAGGAAAGAAGGTGGCCATTACAGCTTTACAGATTGAAATTACAGAACTTTTCTCAATTGTGCTAAGTTTTGTATTGTATTTTGTTCAGAGCCCCCAAAAATATATTTGTTGTCATGTCGGGGTCAAGCTTAGTAATTCTCAATAATATGCTGATCCTGATACTTACTCAACATGATAACAAATCTTACCATCAATACATACTCCTTTTGACAGTAAACCTCCAAGGAGAAGAAACATGATTTTTTGTGAAAATTTCCCAGCAAACTAAGGAAGGAAAACAACAAGGGAAACCTACCAGCTCTTACTAACAAAAATAGAGCACCTAGAAATGACATCGCTAAGTTACAAAAGTGTGTGCCCATCGGGTAGTCAGTAATCTAAGGGTCAAAACAAAATTTCTCTTTGCAAAAAGAACCATTGGACAGTTTTCTAAACGTGGAGTGCCTGCATTTTTTCTGACTTCTAGCCTTTGGAAGAAAAGTACAATAAATTTTTGTTTTATGTGATCACATGTCGGAAACTTAACCTTCAAAGATGAGATTGAGAGGAGATCAACTACAGTGTGATATACAGCACAAGTAATCAATTTGTTTTGAAATCAGAATGTTCTCTGCATTTCGAAAATAAAGATTTTCCATGTGTTTTTTTTCTCAGAGATAAAAAATACAAGCATTGGTTTTAGAATATCAAGAAATAGCAATAATGATGCATATTCATTCTATTTTGCAAATTTATCTGTATCTTATACAGTATAATTGCTGACTGTATTGTCATGCCAAACTATCAGAGTATACTCAATACCTCATGGCAATAAGTTTAACATGTTACATCTTATTCTTCAATTTTATATGTAAACAAATGTAGTACTTTGATTCAGCACCAAAATTCCTCATCAGCAGTTTCCTCTTTTTTTTATTTGCTAGTGGGGATTACATTTTCCATAAACTCCCATCGTGTTTGAAGATGGGAATTACACTGTTTGACTCGTATACTATATTTTTTACAGTACACAGTGAGGCTGATGCATTGCAAGAAATACTGTTGCTAGATAATTGTCAATGTATCATTCTATTAGTGAATATTAGCTGCTTTTTAGAGTAAATATGTGGTTAGAAAAATGTAAACCTTGTGCCAAGAACAGATATGTGAACTGTATTAACTACTCAGCCAAGACTTTAATAAGTAGCATGAAAGTTTAAACTGATTTTTAAGTAGTTTTTACACATATAATAAAAATGAAATTCTTCAGTTGTTTAGATGAGAATGTCAGGAAGTATCCACAAACCTCAGTCTTTTATTTAAAAAATATAAACCTCCCTAAAGTATTTAAACAAATGCATAGCATGCAACGACTGCTAAAGTAAGCAGCCCAAAAGCAAGTAGCAGTGAAAAGCAGAAGCCCTGCGTAACACAGCACATATAGATTATTGAACATGAGTGATATGCAAGGGTAAAACATTTTTCTTCTGACCGCAAAGGAGGCAAAATAATACAATACATTTTTAACAAGAACAAGTGAATGAGATCAAAGTGCCTTTTGTTAACATTTCTGGCAGATCCAGTATTTGGCAGCCATTGTGTCAGTGTTAAAACTAATCTGTAAGAGCGAGGAGGGATCGCATTCATTTGGAGAGACCTCCCATCCTGAGAGCTGTTCGGGCTCTACCTCGTACTAACAGGACTCTGCTCTGGTGGGCCTGGCGTAGTTCCAGTTTGCTACATGAATCTCAGTCAGTTCAAACCGGGGCTGCCTATAAAGTTAATACAGTTATTCACACTGAATGAGCAAGTATAAGCAGTGCCACAAAGTAAAGCGCTATCTTCTAAACGCACCCTCGGAGAGCGGTGGAGAGCCGTGGTGGGAAAGCAAGTGGTGGGACAGCTTGGGAGACCTCAACCCACGGTCTGCTCCAGAGGGGAGGCCAAAGCAGATTTTCCTGCACATGGCATCTCTCTCTCAGCTTCTGCGGAAAGCATTGCTGAGATCAGAGTTCACCTTTCCTGTAGGTAACAGGCATATCAGCAGAAGCGTGTCTGCTCCCACGTCTGTAAAATCAGGGCGAAGACGCCTGGGAGATTTGCTGCTTCCATGCCTGCTTTCTGCTGCTGTCACTGTGCCCCCTCCCCACCAGCAGCATGGCGGGAGGTTTGGTTTTACAGCACCAAGCGATGGATTTAAAAATACCCTCGCCAGGTAAATGCGTTTTCTGCCCGGCTATCTGCACGGTTCTCGTACTGTGCCTGCCTTGGCCCTTTCCCAGGTACCTTCCACCAGACCCCTCAGGCTCCCAGTGCCTTGTGTTCAGGGTCTGCAGATGTTGCCCTCTTACTCCGTGAGTTGCCTTTAGCCACACACTTTCTCTTCCACCTGGAGGGTCACAGGGCTCAGACTTTTCCTCGATGGGCCAAATCACTCTGGCCTCAAACCTTGCATTTGAAATACAATTACCTACGGTGGGCCAAGAGCTCTGAGGTGGCCCCACCAAGTGGCCAATAACATCTGGTGGAGGTCCCATGCGTTGGCTTTGCCTAGCTCTTATTCCTGGCCTGCAGTGCCTCACTGGCTCTGGCTTTTCCAGCATCCAG
Source organism: Harpia harpyja (assembly GCF_026419915.1). Taxonomy (NCBI): domain Eukaryota; kingdom Metazoa; phylum Chordata; class Aves; order Accipitriformes; family Accipitridae; genus Harpia; species Harpia harpyja. The sequence goes on along the minus strand of NC_068945.1, from coordinate 37,102,376 downwards.
GCCCACTTGGCTGAACTTCCCTTAGCTTAGGTGAAGAAACACCTTTGCTGAGCTGGAACAGGATCATTTCACCCAACATGAGAAAGCCAGAGCCGTCCTTAACGGGGCAATCAGCCACCATTTTTGCACAGCACTGGTCCCAGGCTCAGCTGGGGCTTTCCCCTGAACAGAAGTCCTTCATTTAGATTTGCTCCTATGTCCCCCTCACCCTCCATAAACACCCCAGGTCCTGCAGACACAGCTTCTACCACCATGAGCACACAACCTTCTCCTCCCCCACCACGTGTCCTTCTCTCGGATGCCGATTAAACCCCAAATTTCCTTTCCCCTCCCGAGTCAGAGAGATCCCTACACCATGAGCAGGAAGGTGGAGTCACGCTGGGAGAGAGGGGCTGACAATGGCAACCCTTAAAAGTCAGGAAAAGAACCTCCTGCCCCTCTGCAAGTGAAGGGAACAGAGACCGCTTTCATTTCCCTGTGCTCGGAGTCGCAGTACCCGTGGGTGAATCCAGACCGTCCATGACATGACTGCGCACCAGAGCCAAGAGGATGGCGAACATGATCCAGTATAAACAGGGGAGAGGGAAAGGAGGCTGGCAGCTTTCAAAGAGGTGTTGCAAACTGCCAACGCACAGGAGTAGGAGGCGTGAGGCAGCCAAACGTGGCGTGAAGCCGAGCACTGCTGGGTCCCCGAAGCCAGCCAGCTCTGTGGCCGGGCCAGGAGGGACGAGAGGTGAACGCTGTGAGAGCCGGTACAGACAGCTGCGAGCAGCCAGCGGTTATCTGCAGCCTCTTTGGATTATAAGCTACAAGGACATCTCTGCGTCCATTTTCCATGTGTCAGCCCGGTGCCCTCCAGCCAGCCTCCTGGTGATCTGACGGCAGGGAACAAGGAGCACTTTATGGCCAAGCACAGACCTGCTGAGCCTAGAGACCTTACAGTGATCCTGGCTACCTCCCCTTGTTCCCATGGCTGAAATCTCTGTAAATAGCTGTACACACTTGTTCCCAGCACCGCGATGAATCCTCAGCTTTTTTATTTTTTTTCCCCCTTGCAGGTTTCCTTCATTCACCAGGTTAAGTTTCCACCAATTTCTCAGGGAAACACTACATTAGCTCCTTTAAGCCTGGGCTGCCGGGGGCTGCCGGAGGAAAGGAACCTTCATGGTACAGCGGGGCAATAAAGGAAATACTGGTCTTTGGGCAGAGCTGTTGAGGACTGTGGACCTTGGCTGTCAGCAGTGAGAGGCAAGTTGCAGAAAGCAGGACTGGAACCAAGAGATGATTCATGGAAAGTAGCAATTTCACTGCACAGCAAGCCACAAGCAGAGATTTTGCGGAGAATGTTCTGCCAGTTGTCCCTCCTGGTTTGCTCCTTCCAAGTCTCCCAGGGAAGTGAGAGAGCCACGCAGGGAATGGTGGCAGTTGTAGTTTCAGCAAGGCTTCACTGCCTGCTCTTCCTCCATCTGCCTCCCCCTCGCTGCTGGAAGTGCTGTGCAGGACATGTACCAGACAAGAAGGTCCTGGTGTGGAAGGCAGTCTGTCGAATGTCAGTCCAGCCCTTCCTCGAGGACAGCTGAGCGCCCGCTCCTCTGCTATCCAGCAAATGCTCAGGTGGCAGCGGAGGAGATCCCGGCCATGGCTGAGATACCTAGTGAGGGTTCCTCACCTGCAGGAGCCGGGGGGGGGGTAAACAGCCCTAAATAGCAAGAGAAGAACAATGGATTCATGATGTCTACACAGTTTGCTTGCTGGACTATTTCCATGGCTGTTACCAGGCAAGAACTGTGGAAAGCTGAGGCGGATCAGCCAGAAATGTCAGTACTAAAGCATTTGTGGTGAACCACAGAGGCCTGCAGCACAATAGAAATATGAAAAAATGCCCCTTGCTGACAAAAAGTAAGCTGAGCTTAGAGACATTGGTGCATACATGGCTGTAAAAGAAATTGCAAGGAAAAGTACACTGACCTCTTCTGTGTGTGCCACAAATGAAAATAAAATGGGACAAGGACCTTCCAAGTGGCAGCTCTCGACTCTTTCTCCATGTAACGACACTCTAATGTCAGCCTTGGCAACGAAAAAATATACAGCAAGAATATTGCCTTTCATTTCCTGCTGTTAGCCTACATGGCTGTCACTCCCAAATCTGGAGCATGGTCCTCTGCACCTGTTTTGTTCTTTTTATAGTTGCAGCACTGAAAAGGAGCCAGCCCCTTTGGGGGGATAACTCATAGTTATCACCAGAAAAAAAATAATTGGGGAAAACGAGTCCATGTTGCTAAGCATCATCACCCAAACTTTCTGAGAGCACCCCTGTGTGCATGTAGTCTTAAACGGTCAGCTGAGATATTCTTACCAGGGTTGGTTAAGTTACATATGGAGGGGATGAATAATTTGCTCTTAAAATGTCAAGAGTCCCTGGTGATTAACAGATGTGATCTGTTGCAGTGCTTTGGTACCAGAGGAGTTTGGGACAGTTGGAGCTTAAATTCAGTGACAATTCAGAGCCATGGAAATGTGAAGTGTCATGGAGATGATTCAGGGTTTTCAACAATGCGCTGATCTCAGTGGTGGCATTCCCTTTTTCCGCTCCACAGAGAAGATGGCACATGGTATGGAGGGATGGCTAAGGGGAAAATCACTAAGTCGGTCCTCTTAACACATGAAAGAACTAAGGACCTGCCTCTTGGTTAGCGTGGGACCACTACTGAGGTGTACAGAATGGAACGTCTGCTTAGGCCACGGCCAGTTAAAGGAGCTTTACCATAGAGGAAAAAGATACGGGGTCTTCAAAGATAAGATTTGTGTCCTTTGGGATTGACTTCCAGGTGCACGAACACCCCATTCAGAAGAGACCAGGTCCTCATAAACTCATCTCCTGGTGGGTTACGCAGGGTCTGAATTAGGCTACAAATATGGTTTACTGCCCAGCTAGTGAGTTGTGGTTACAGGACCCTGCCCGGGGCCTTGCTGAGACCTGTGAGCACGGCTCATAATCAGGGCTCATCAGAGAGGATGACACTGGGATTTCATTTATCAGACAAATTCTTTTAGCCCTCAAGCAGGCAGGTTGCCCATAATAAGCCATCAACGGATAATTTCGGTGCAGGGTGATGCTAGATAAAATCAGACATAACCCATTATACCCCGAATCAGAGGCTATGAGTCTGAACCAAAGGATCCTTGAGCTGAAAAACAACAGCCTTGAAAGTCTTGAAGCAGCATACAGGGTATTTTTGTGGTCCTCTGTGCTTCTTCCTTTTGATGTGTATAGAAGGACTAAAATATTACATGGAGGTTCGATAACCTTGACAGTGGTTTTTTGGCCTGACAGGAAATGCTGAAATGCTTGGATTTTGAAAGACCAGTTTCTCTAAGATTTTGCAGTTGATTTCAACTAGCCCCAGAGGCTGTCGCAATTAAGACGAGGTTCAGGCAAGCCTCCACACTTGTGTCTCCTTTGCCAAATTGACTGCTGGAACCTCTGCCTACATTCCTGCAGTTTCCTACTGAAACTGATCTTTTCACATACGCTCTCTTCATCCATCTCTGCTCTAGGACCCCATCATACCCTCACCCTAGCTGAAGTATGCTGAGTTTCTCTCTTTTTTTCAGCCAGAGAAATAGTTGCTGGCCATTTCAGCGAAATGACCTGTTGCTGAAAATTGCTAGTGGAGTTTTCTCCTCATTGCCACAGCTGGTATCAGAAATAGTTGAACAACCAGCCTGTATGGTAGACGTTCTGTCTTATTCAATCCCTTGGCGTGTTCAATACTCTTACAAAAAATAAGTCTCCATGAATAAGACTGTAAATGGTTTTTGTCTGGTTAACATCAGTTTACTCATTTTCATTGCTAACTGATGGATGGAAAGGTGAGTCACAGGAATCTGCTACTGACAGGCAACAGATCATTTCTCAGAGTAAGCTGGGGCAGTGGAAGCTGATGGTGTGCTGGGTGATGCAGATGGTCCTGCTGTGAAGTATGAGGTGAAAGCTGGGCTGGCTAATTGGTAAGCAGCTTGCGAGAAGCAGGGAGAAAATAATTTTGGTTGAGGAAGATTGAAACGTTATAGGGGTAAAAGGCTTTAAAATCCACTTTGTACCTCGTAATTCCAAGCATCTCATGCAGTCATCAGTAGTACCACAGACAAGTTGAGCTAAGTAGGCAGAAACAGTGTTCAGGAGAGAATAACAAATAACAAAATGGTCTGACTTGTGAATTCAAGCACAGATTATTTTATTTATCTGCGATCAGAACTCAGAATTTTTCTGGAGAGGACAGAATAAATTTGGCAAATCCCATTAGGGACAGGAAGCATTATTTGAAATAAAATTTTGGAACTGATTTAGCTGCTAATAATCAATACTAAGTACAGTGCAAAGAAAAACAATAAAAGAGAAAGAATTCACATAACTTGTATTCACCTCATCTGCAGCCCTGCCTTAGAAGAGACACAGCACTTCTACCTTCCTAACAGGCCTTCATACAAGTGTTATGGTGCCCAGTGTATCTGCATAAAATAGCTTTATTTTTAGATGCATTGGATAACTGTTGTCAAGGAGAGCTTTTGATGCTCAGTATCTCTGAAAATCAAGAAAACTTCAGTTGGTGCATGCTTATGATTTACAAGCCTGCAGCAAAGCTCACAACTCAGGAAAGGCAATGCAGCCAACCTCCATGATTTTAAATGTGACTCTCATGATTGTTTTTGTTGCTTTTCAAGCACCACTTTGTGGTACTTCTTTCAATCAGCAGAGTGTCTCAGCTTTGTTTTTATATTTTTTTAGAGAAAGTTCCTGGTGTGGTTGGGAAGAAAAATCTCAAAAATGTGATCCCTAATATTTCAGAAACCAGACTACACAGAAGAAGACTTAAAAGGATTATTTTTCTAATCTTATTATTTCAAGGTCAGTATCATGATATGGTGATCATGAAACAAATTTAAGAAGTCTAGAGTTGACACTAACTAAAACATTAACCATAGTTACATCAAAAATTGTTATCCAAAACAGACAATAAATTATACTACTAAAATGTAAGTACATTCCGTTTTTCAAGAATATGTAACCTAAATTGGACTCTACAATAAAGAAATAAACAGTGAAGCCACAGAAAATCCCATTACTTGCTTTCTTTTTTTGTGTAAAGAGAGGAAATAGAGTAACCAAGAAGTAGATAAATAGCGATAGATAATAGATGAAGAGAACATTTGTTTAGAAACCCTTGTATTTTCAGACTTCCTTACTTGTTAACCATTTCAAAGTAAATTTGTTGTTGTAAAGTGCCCAGATCAATGAACAAGATAGATGTGATCTTAAGGGAAATGAAAAAAGTAGACAAAAAATAATGGAAATTGATTTGAGTAACTGCAGCTGCAAAGGTAACATGTAGAGGAGTGAGATTTTCTTCCTTTAAATTAATTGTATCCCAGAAAAGGAAACAGAAAGATGGAAATCTGCAGCTGGAAAAGGTACAAAAGGGATTTTGTCTCTGAAGTATGGATGAATTAACTCTAGAATTGTATCTTTACAAATGAGGATAGCATAAGTGGTGGAAAACAGAAAAATGAGGAGTCGTGTCATTTCAAACATGTTACTCCAAGTTAGGCCCAGATGTCTGGGAATTAGTGAAGGCAACTCTTCCTGAAAGGAACAACATTTTTGATGAATAAAGTGAGAATTTATTTAAAAATCTCTTAAAAAGCAATATTTTCTCCCATTTGCTGCTGAAGGGGTTGGAACTCTTGAAGCAATCTTGGATCTTTACCTACACAGGGAAATAGCCCATTAGATGTCAGAAATGACATCAACGCTAGTACATTAAACATACCCAGCAGTGCTCTCACGCATGTAGGCCAGCTGGCCAGAAGCGACCGTGTCTATGCTACAAGACTCCTCAGCCACCAAACTGGGGCGACCATGCACAAGCTTCCTCCCAGGAACCAGCCTTGGAAAATTTGGTTGCCAAAACTGTGCCTGGGAATCATGTGACGGAGTGAGACAGACAAAAACGTGCCGGGGAGGAGTATTAGCAGTTCAGCAGTGTGACAGTCGTGCTCTAGCTCCCAGGCACGGTTAAATTTCCTGGTACGGACATATGCAGGTTGCCCAAAGGCTTCCTTCAGAAGCCCAGTCCAAGCACTCAAATGGCTTTAGGCATCTAAAAGAGAGCAATTCAGACTGCCCTCTTTCCGGGGCAGTGTATCTTCTGGCTCCATATTCAGCTAAAGAAGGAAAATATGCACTATGTACATGCACTGCTCCATTTCAGTGCTTCCCACACCTCAGGAGCCAGGGAGCAGCCCCTGAGAACAGGCTGCCTAAATCTCTCATCACCCTCTTAACAGGACATGTCACACCGGGTACCTAACTCCAGGCACGGCAGGCTGCCTGGCAGCAACCCGCAATAACTGCGGTCCCCCCCCAGCACCGATGTGGCATGGGAGCCTCATTAGTTAGCAGCAATATGCTTCGGGTAAAAGTCCTCCTTTGGTACTTGTGTAACTTTTTGTATTGCCTTCTGAAAAAGAGAGATTGCTCCCTTTCTCTCAGATTTTTCACATGTTGGCTGTTGAAGCAAAAAAAGGACTGCACGAGGCTATTCTGTAGTTAAATAATTGCTTAGCTATGTATCCCATTTATTTCCAACATACAAAAATGCAGGCCGAAGGATGCTATGCTCAGCAGAAGGTTATTTTCCTCCAACGACTACTGGCTACTTTGGAGGCAAGGGGTCAGGCACTTGATTAGATGAATTACAACTTAAAGTCCCCTTGTATAAACTATGTCATGCCCCAGGCTTCTCAAAACAAGGCACTCTATTTTAACTCATAATGGGTAGCTGGATTCAGTAAATGGCCTAATCACAGCAACATAAATATTTATGGGAGAATTTTTCTAATTAAGGTATGAGCTTGTTTAGATGTTATCAGTTAGAAAGGGCTTTCCCAACAAGAAAATGGCTCTTAGGAGACATTAGGAAATGGTTAAACTCCAAGGGATTAAAAGGTCATTGAAGTGGCAACATGCAGAGACTATTATGGTTGAAATTTAGCTTACATTCATGTCTTCTTATGTGTCTCCTACATCTAGAATTAAAAGAGCATCTTCCATGCAGAAAAACAAAATGGTAATTTTGTTTATTCTTTGAAAAATAAAGTAACATTACAGAAAATTGCCTAAGCTATGTATTTATGATCATTTTAGAAATTAAATGCTCTCATAAGAAACATGCTTTTTAATTCTTGCTTCATGCTTTTCTTCATCAAAACCTGTATTTACCTCAGTAGTGATGTTTGCAAAGTGAAGATATAATAATGGCTGAAGATCTCAGAATTTGTCCCCAGTATCTCAGCTACACATTGACTTTAGATTTAGAAAAATTATGTCTAACATAGTTGTCCTTTAATGCTGTTGTTCTTTGCTGATGGTGTAAACATGGATAGTAAATTCAGGGTAAGTGACATTTTGGTAACCATGTTTTTCAGGTCTTCTACTACAAGCACCAACTAACAAGATCTAGCTCACATTCAGAGCCTTGTTATACCAGCATAAATCTTAAGTAACTTCAGTGCCTTCAAGAACATTGCTCTAGTTTTAGTCCAGTATAAGTATCAGTAGAATTCATTCCTTCAAGTAAAATTTGTAAGTTGCCTCACAGGGAAAGAGCTGTATAAAATTGGCTATGTGAAGTACAGGCAGAACTATTCCCTGGGGGAAAAAGTATGTAATTTCTGTGGGACTTCATTACTCTGCTAAGAAGTGTGTGTGTCTGCCATATGGTATTTCACTCTGAAGGTATAACTCAAAAGGAAAACTCAGAAAAAGAGAAGAGAATATTCTACAAACCTTCTGCCTTTGAGCAAAATCTATGTATTTTAAAACATTTCAATGAGAAAGTATAAAGTATAGAAATCTAAATGGCATCAACAAGGTTATTAATTATCTCTGTCTACCTTTTTGAAGTCAGCATCTGCAAGAAGTTTCAAGACCAGGCACAAGGAGTTAAACATCACTGCTTGCCTGAAATAATGAAGTCTGTACTGTTTGATAGTTGGTATCAGCTGCAACCAAACTGGACATAAAACTATAGTTTCATGGGAAGGCCGCTTTGTTCTTTTGGAATGCCATCCTAGCCCAAAACATGAAAAATACCTCCTAAATATCACAGCTGTAACCTTGCTAAACGCATCTACACAGCTGAGAGTGCAGGAGCTACTGCTGCAAACCATAAAAAGGCACGTTCAGAGGGTGATGGCATTCAAATGCTGAATAAATCAGATTCTAGGCTTTATCCTCCTCCTGCAACTAACCTGTTGCTGATGAACACTCCCCTGCTACACGAGTGCAGTGAGTTAGAGGACTGGGGGTGGCAGTTCAAATGGCGCAGACCGTTACAAATGCTCCATGGCAAAGAAGAATATTTGGAGGAAAGCAGCATGGTATGGGACGGTGTTGGCTCTCCTGTTTGATTGAGATGCATCTGAACGTGGCAGAAAAAGAAAATGTAAGGAAGCCAAAAGTATCTGGGTTGAGGGTCTGGGAGTTTGGGGAGCTTGTTGGATGCTGTCCAAGCCCTGGTGGCCTCGGTCACAGGAACCTGTGTGATGCTCGTGCTCAAGCTGCGGCTCCACAGCCGTTAGTTGGAGGCCTATGTGCTGACTGATCTCCCAGAAGTACAAATTTGATCTGGCTCAAGAACGGGCACATGATCAGATTTCTGTCAAATTAGCCAGAACACACCATACGGAGCTTTCACAGAGTTTATGTTGGCTTTATACTAGCTGGGGGAGAATGGATGACATTCAGTACAGCTTAAGTTAGACTGGTGTGGACCAACAATAGCTGGTCTGAGCTGAGGTTTGCTTGATACAGATAATCCATTAGCATTTCTGGATGGATTTGAATGGGCGGTATTGTGTCTGAATAATGCGTTTTGCCTTACAGTTGCAGCATTTCTGATGCAGTAGTAGGGGTTTTGAAGGGTAGGTGTACTTCCCTGCTGAACTGCAGTTTCGGTTTTATAGCTGCTCTCCTACACAGAAGAAATTATCTAGTCATGATTTGCTTTCCTCTTTCTGAAGGGTAGTCTTTCTATGGGTAGAGCACCCAATCATGTGTGCTGAAAAATACTACTGAGATACCAAAGGTGAATTGAGCCTGGGGCTCCTATCTCCCTGACATCTCCAGTGATCCCCCATCACAAATGACTATGTTAATGGGCAGCTATTGCCCACAGTGCTGGAAGTCTATAGATAGGCTTACTGAGTGTCTCTTGGGCATATGTATAGGGTGAACAGTGTTTTTCTCTTCACAGAAAATCAAGATGTTTGAGTTTTCAAAGATGTTTTCAAAAAGATTATCCAGGAAAGAGTCAATGTGTTAAAATAATGATGCCTTATTGTCGGAATGCAACACGAGAAAAGACAAGAAGAGAAATAGTACTCGAGGGACAACTATCACAGTAGAGGAGTAGAATGTGACATGACGTGTGCATTTTGTCATATGGCTGTAAGGCCTACATGGTCATGTAACTGCAGCTCCCAGCCCTTGACTGGAAGTGCAGTCAAGGAGTTGTATCTTTCCTTAGGTCCAACTCCCACCGCGGCCAGCAGTTTCTCAGTAGAATTCATAGAAGTATTGCTGTGCTTCAGGCATTTTTAAATAAAACCAAATTCTGACTAGAGACCATCTCATTTTGCAAGCCCACTTAATTTTCTAGACATATGGTTCCCATAATGTTTCAGTATTATGCACCGTTCCTGTGAGGGGATGTGACTGGGCACATGGATGGTGGGAGGAGGAGGAGGTTGGGCAGGGAGCCAGTCCAACAGGAGTGAGAGAGCTTTTACTGCACTGTGCCCACCATACAAAGAGAAACAGTCCAACAGTAAACAATTTGCCACTGGAAGATGATCGTTGGTAGCAGGCTTCCTCAAAGCCTCAGACAACTCAATTTCCCTGGGTACAATGGAAGCTATCGGTCATCTTTAGGTTGCTCTTAAACTTTATGACAGTAATTTTCTAGGAGTTAGCAATTATATTCCATTGCAATCATTTATTGCACCTCTAAAAGCACCCAGAGGAGCAGCCTTCCTTCACAACAAAAATGCATGGGGCTGTCCCTTCAGGAAGAGAGGGTGCTCCTGTGCACAGCCTCGGCATCAGGCAGCTTCCTGGAAGTCTTGCTTGTACGCTGGGTGAAACATGACGCCGTGTTTATTCTGACATCTCTTTGAGACATACTGATTCCTGCCTAAGTCCTTCCAGAAGAATATAAAATGCTAGACCTGGCTTTTCAGAAGAAATGTATGATTTTGAGTGTTTCAAGTTTTGCCCAAATTTTACTCGTTTTGAGACAAATATAAAGAGTCTGGCTTTGCAGTCTGTATTGCTTCCAAACAACTAGAGGAGCCCCACAGATGGAGTTGCCTAGACTTCTTAGTCACATTTAAATATCTTGGACTCAGTAAACAGCTATTTTGTCTGAGATTTGACTTCAAAAGTATAAAAGATTATTATGAAGAGACGGCAGTGGAAACAGCTAAATTACAGTGGTCTAAAGTCCTTCCAGGGGTAAAGCGTCCTTATAGGGTTGGTTTCAATATCTATTTAAATTTTCAGGAATGGATAACTTATCTGACAGTGATGTTGCAAGCAAAGATTTAGATTGTGCACTGAGTAAGAAAGCTGGAAAGCAGCAGCTAAAATGCACGTCAGATGAAATCTGGAGGAGCAAAGCAGTAACTGTGCACAAGGCACATTTTCCCACATTAGATAGCAGCAGAAAATGAATGAAAACACGAAAAGCGGACTGATCAAAGAACAGAACAGATGTCAGAGTATTAAATTAAATGCAGCATTTCTATTAGGAGAGCAAAGAGAGAAGTCAGGAACAGTGACCTTTTCAAAAGTTGACTTCTGTACACAAGTACGGCCCCTTGGAACTTGTGCGTTTGGGTATGATGGTATGGTTCACCTTCATAGAGACTGTACCAGGAACCAAGCCTTCTCCTGCACCGGTGAAGCGTATATACAGAAGGAAAGGTGGCAGCTCCACAGATGGAATTGTCCCATCACAGTGTAACAGTGGAGGGTGGACTCTTCCAATGCTTGGGCATTAAGATGCCTCAGAAAGCCCAGAAACCTGCAGGTTTGATAGAAGAGGTTTGTGTGAATGATGCAGCAGACCTACAGTTACCAAATTAGCCAGTTAGGGCAGCAGCTGCTGGGAGGAAGAGCTGCAGCCCCGATGCAGAGGTAGCCTGTGCTCTTGCATGTTCTGTGCTCTACCATATAGAAGATTGGTAAGTTGTGAAATTTCAGTATTTAAAATCAAGGTCATTTTAAAAAAAATTCTTCTGAAAATGTGACATTTTGCCTCTCTTATTTAAACTACAATCAGATAATATTAACTTTTAGCAATATGCCTTTTCCCAGGAACCTTTCCCAGAAATTTTGTAGGTGCTTAATCCAAGCCTAAGATGAGAGACTACCAGTGGTAGCTCCTTTTAACTGTAACAGCATGAACTGTTTGCTGTAATTCACTACAACATATTCGGGGGTGAAAGAATTCACACTTACTAACCTTTCCCCCCAGAATGCAATGTGTTATTATACTGATAAAAGCAGCAGAGAGATTTGCACCGCACTGCAATTTCCCAATGCTTTGCTAAACTCCTGGAGATAAGTAGACACCTGGGGGTCCCACTCCTACGCTGTGAAGGCAAAAGCCCTTCACCAGTTTGTACCCACAGAAACAGCTTCTTCACTCTCAGCAGTTTTTCCACTACTTTGTGGAAGTGCTGAGATTTTTCGGTGGAGTATGAAGAAACTGGCTGCTCTAGAAATTATTTACTTTTACACGGCAGATAAACCAGGGTGTCATTTACACCTTCCTAACCTGTGGAGAATAAAGCAGAGGCAGAGACAGTTTAATTCAATGTTTTCAAAGTGTTTTGAGAGCTTAGTTTTGAAGGAGGTGATACACAAATGGAAAAAAACAAGATCGTTTGTGTGATATTACAGACACATGCAAAATAGGATTTTGTTTTGATGGTAACAGCGATGATGACACAATCCTCTGCCTTGTGTGCTAATTGATCCATCAACAGACTGCACCACACCTCTGCTTTTCCTCCATATGGTGTATTAGTAATTAGGCCATTTGAGTCTGTTCTGTGGAGGTGGCTCGGTATCTCTAAGTCAATTAAAGTGTTTTAATTATTCAAAGACTTCTTATGCATTCACTTTTTATGAGAAGGGACAGACTCTTTAAAGAAAAATATCAACTATATGGAAAATAATTTTGACGATGATAATGCAATTGTTTATGCTTGGATTAACCTGTCAGTCGGTAAAAAGCAAAACAGCACAAGAGGATCAGAGGAAGGATGTAAGTCTTATGCAGATGGTTTTGTTAGAGAAACTCCTAATCTTCTTAACACATCAGTCAACTCAAAAATTGCAATGAAAAGCCTTAGCCTCTTTTTTTCCTTTCTATTTCTCTCCCAATATCTTAAAACTGACAATTCAAGTATTGATATATTTCTGAGCTCCAGGGGAAAAAAAATAGAGGGGGGGGGGGGATAAAAAGGACTAGAAAAGGTCCTACAATTAATATGTAAATCAGGCTGATAATGTCTGGCTAAGACAACAGCCGCAGTGCACAGACGAGCTATCACAAGCGTGCCGCTGCCGTGCCGCTGCCGTGCTGGCCTTCAGCAGCCTCCCATCAAAGCTGGAAGACTAAACCCTCAGCAGGGACGAGGATGCATGGTTGTGCTTGTGTCTCTTCTGCCTACGATGGCTTTGCCTTTGGATAAACGTCTCTTAGAGGACCTGGCTCTGGTCCTGGGGTGAGCCCTGCTGCAGGACTTGTTGCCTGACACTGATAAGCTGCAAGAAGCCAGGGACCTGGCCCCTGAGCCCGGCTGCCGGTGCCTTGCAGCCACATCCAGCCCCGCTGCAGGTGCTGGCTAATTAGCCTTTTTAAAGCAACTTCATTTGCCCCTCCAGCAGTTAATATCTCAATTTCAAACCTTCATTACTAGGGGTTAATAACTCAGGCAAAGAAACGCATTTGGGACTTCAATTTGATGTCGCACGGAGACTGTTTTTTCTTCCCAGTTGATATAAATATCGTGAATGTGAAATCCTACCAGGCACAGCCTAAAGTCATCCAAATCCAGTCCCGGGTACTCACATCCCTCATGGGTACTGTGGCTGGGAGATGCCTGAATAGCATTTGGGAGGTCAGACTCTTGTGCGGAGTATGTATTTTCCTGTGACTTGAAAGGCAATGTTGTTAGCCCGGGAGAAAGCACATTTAAATGAGAAAGCTCATTTCCCTCAGGGGTTGCAGGCAATTAGCACCACAACATTTGGATCACATTTCTGACATTTAGAATAATGTATAGAAGTCGCAGAAACTTCGTTTCTCTGTACGACTCTTTTGGGTTAGGAAAGGGTTTTAAAATGGAAAAACGTTCACTGGAGAAAATCCTCCTGCCATGCCAGACGCAGCAGGCAGGACCTGGCTGGTCCCTGCTCCCTGCCATCCCCACCAGTTGTTTGCAGCGAGGACTAGTTTTCTCGGGAAGGCCCTCTAACATCTGGTCCGCATCTCTCAGGACCGGGGACCTGCGGGGTTTTCACAGCAACAAGTTTTGAGCCCTTCACAACAAGGAGTAAACCACTATTGAAACTGTGCATTCATTAGCTATTTTCCTTCCACTGGCTCCGTTGCCGGAATCAACTCCAAAACAACAGAAATCAAAGATTTCTTTTTATTATTTTTCTTTTCTGGCACAATTCTCGCCACCGGTTTAGGCAGGGAACATGTTGTGGAAATTGTCTGCTCCCTGGATTCCGCTTCCCTTTTGTTCACTCCCACCGAGTTGGCATGGCTCGCCGGCCGGGGGCTCCGGGGGCTGCAGGGGAATGCTGCGCTGCTGACACTCCCCACACTCCCTCCCACAGCCTCTGGAGACATTTCTGGCCTTTTCAACCCTGGCTTGTTTCTGTCAGTCCAGTCAAGCTGAGGGCAGCGCTCTGATTGCGGAGTTTGCTTTCTGAGTTGGCCTTTGGGAATGCTTAGGGCTTGCAGTGTACATCACCTTTGCGAAAAAATGAGGCGTGTGGCAGGTTATCCACATAATTACCCTTCAAAATAGGTTGGAAAATAGCAGCTAATAAATATCGTGAATGTCTGCAGAAGGATTTCATTTAGACTGTACTTTTGGAAATGAACTCCGAACTTTGGTGCCTCTTCTTGTAATTGATATTTTGAACGAATCTCTTAGCAGTTTTGTGGCTTATTGGCCCCATGCACATGAGGAATATTTGTGACATGGAGCAGCAAAATATGTCTGCAGCTGAGGTGTCAAGAACATCCAGAACTGGAGAGACTGCTCACAGGGCTCTGCTGATTTATTTGTCCCGTTTTCTCTTGACAGCCACAAACAAAAATGGATCACAAATGACACCAAAATCACTACGGTTCCTGAAAGAGAAAGAACCCCCTTTATACCCTTACCTTGCTGTCTGTCACCACCTAGCAGGTGACATTTCTAAGCTGGGAAACAGTCCCTCCTCCCATGTCTTCCCAACTCCAGAAAGCAAATGAGTGACACCTCACCTTGCCAGGTCCCAGGTTCTGGGTGGAAAATGGTCTCCCCTCTTCCACGGTATACTGTCACTGCCTGTAATTAGCTCTTACCTTGTTTTTAAACTGCTGCAGGCTCTGATGATCTGTTACAACTGGATAACAGATGGGAGTCATGTCATGCCTCTACAGTTAATATCGGGCACTGTATGTTGCTTTTTTTGGTGATGAGACCTTATTTCTTTCGTGGTGTTTATCTGTGCTGCAGAGCCCCTGGGAGCAGGAGGAAGCCCCACGGTGAAGGTGTGAGCCTTGCCAAGCAGCCTGCACTGAGGTAGCTGCACCACCACGGTTCTAACGATGGAAACGATCTGACAAAACCAGCCTGTTGTTATCAGGCATGTCTGGAGCAGGCCCTTGCTGATATTACGTTGCTGGATAGGATGTATGATCTTGAGGTATCTAGCCTAGCTCTGCCAGATGACACTTCGTACCATGAGTAGAGAGGTTTTCCACCAGTTGCCAGTAGATTCCCCAGAGACCCCAAAGGAGAGGATGCAAAACAGTTTTGCAAGATTTGTATGCAGCGCTGGTGCGCATTTATAAGGAAGCTAGCGTGTCCCTTGGAGATCCACAAATGGGGAGAGATTGGAAGCTGTGGGTGATGACCAAATCTGATATTCTTTGGGTGGAGGGCCTGTTCCCCTTGAAGGCAGTGGGAACTCAGTCAGTGATTTCACTGGAAGAAGACCCCTCGCTCTATGGGTCTCCAGAGGGTATTTCTCATTCTTTAGGGTTAGTAAAGTGCTGCAAATCCTCGAGCATCAAGGCCCTCTGCCTTGTAACTGGGCATTGGAAAGGGGACAAGGTGAGGTGGCCCCAGCTCTCCCACACACCATGACAATGAGACTGGACCCCTTTCTCCCTTTTGTGTTTTTGTTTTTCCCCACTCTGTTTTCTTAGTGCAGATTATAAACAGTTTCAGGGCAAGGTCTTACGGTGACAGCCAACGTGTCTGGTACAGAGAGAGGGGTGGCTTCTAAATGTCTTTTAGATGATCACCCAAAGATATGTTGGTGCCATCTTACATGAGTCATGGCATACCCACAGTGATGTCTTTGTATAGTGGTAGTATGGTAGCCAGTAGTGTGACTCTTAGGTTAGATCAAGAAATACTTCTTCCAGTGAGTAAGCATCTCCGACCTTTTACCATCTTTACTGGTTCAGAGCACATCTTCCTAGGAGAAAGTTATTAATAAATTACAGCCATCACAATACCAAAGTTATTAGATTAAAATAAGGATGGGAATGTTTTAGCTATCATGCAAAAAAGTCTGTAGGCTTTGGAGCAAAGTTATGTAGTACTAGGAAAATTAGGAAAAGGTTCTTCGCTGAGAGGGTGGTCAGTCACTGGAACAGGCTCCCCAGGGAAGTGGTCATGGCCCCAAGCATTTCAGGGTTCAAGGAGTGTCTGGATGATGCTCTTAGTCACATGATTTAATTTTAGGTAGTCCTGTGAGGAGCAGGGAGTTGGACTTGATGATCCTTAATGGGTCCCTTCCAACATGAGATATTCTATGACTCTATGACTCTGTAAATCCAACTGCATTAGACTGTAATGCAGCTGAACACAAAATCTTGAAGCCAAAATAGCCACCAGCATACTTTGTCAAGAATTAGAAAGGAATAGTAGAGATAGTCAAATAGAACAAAGAGTCTTTAAAAAAAGGTGAGGTGAAAAAATGCTTGCATGCATAAATGCATGCTTCTTGTGCTCATACCAGTCAAAGAAAATCCATATATATATATATATGTATTCTCCAAAGAAAGTCTCCTGTGGTTAATAAAGGTGAGAACATATTGCACTGCCTGGTACACATATGATAAACCATTCCATTCTGCTGGAAGAGGTAGGTGATTTTTTTTTTTTCCCTCTTACTGATTTATTTTAAATCAGACCAATTAAAGTACAAATTCTTTTCTGAAAATCTCACCCTCCTCTGTGCATAGCAAAATGATATCATGGTTCACTCTTGCTTTATATTACTCTCTTCTACATTTGTCTTTTAAGATGTAAAGGTATTTCTCAAACTCATGGGCTTTTACATGAAGAGAGCACACTGTTCTCTCCAATATCAACAGCAAAATCTTCAGCATTCCTTTGAGTTTCCAGCCATACAAAGGAGGTTTCAAACATGACAAGAAGAAGATCGAGGTGGCTGGTAATGCAACATTAAAACCAGATTTTCATTCAGAATCTTTATAGGGTTTACTTGATTTTTTGAAATAACACAATGGTGTATTATGTCAATGTTTCTGGCTGAATTTTTTAATACATAATGTAATTTGCAACCTTTCCGTCGTGGGATTCAGCTACTGAAATGGTATGTGGGAGTGTTCTCACTGGCAGCAAAGACCATGATGGATAATCTCCATCAAGCATATCATTGCTTCCAGGTGTTGGCTCATTTTTATTAGTTACTTGTAGGCTTACCTGTCTTCTCAGAATGTTTTCCTTCTCAAAATGGCAATTCCCAAAAAAGGAGCTGCCATCCAAGGCACAGCTAGATCAGCTAAGGTGCTTGTGATACGTTGCTTGATTCTACTTTCCAGGAACAGTCTAGATCTGACTTACAGGAAATTCTTGAGAAAAAGCAACACAAAATCAGTTTTCTAACTGTAGATCTCTTCACAAAAGTAATAACTGTATTCCTTCCCTCCCACTATTTTCCTTTAATGTGTAAATTAGAAGGTATCTTAGTATTACTTTGTAAATAATTTTGACGATATGCCACTTTTTGTGAAACAGAAGAACGCTGAAGGCCATTGATTCTGAAAATCCATTTCTTGTCTGGAAAAAACTCTAGTGACTTTAGTTAAAAGTAGTAGTATCTAAAATTACCATAATTGAAAATTATAAGGAGATTTTTTTTTTCCAAATTACTCACCATCTATGCATTGACAACAGTTTGTGAACAGCCTGTGTCCTGATTTTGCAAGTCACCTTCCTCAGTGATGGATGGATATCAAGGAAACATAAACCCCCTATGAGCATTCTAAATATTTGTCTTTAAAAAGATGTATTTCTAAAGAACGCTGTGTTACAAACTAGAGCTCAAAACAAGCTTGTGCTAACAATTCAAAATAACGAGAGGGAAACTAGGAGTAGTGTTTCCGCTTAACTGTTTCAAACATTTTGGCACTGTTGAAGCCATTCTGCAAAGCAACTATAACATGTTTGTCAGGTTGAATGAAAGCTGATGGGAATCATGTGCCGTGTGTTCTTGGACAAGTTACTCTTTCCAAACGCACAGAAAATAGCTTCTAGATGGTGGTCTTCCAGTCAAAAGACGAGTATTTGGTTCTGCGTTAAAAATCTGTAGAAAAATGCCTTTAATTAAAAACATGCAAATCAAAGAAGTTGCAGATAAGTGTTTCAAACAGCAGAGAGGGTTTTATAAGCTCCCTGATTTCATATAGCTATATTTTGGCTGAGGGATTACATTTTAATAATAACTCCATGCAGAATTATGCTTTAGGCCCATGTCAGGTTATAAAGGCGGTGGATGGAGATGTGGGGAGCTTTCGCTGTTATATTCAAAGCTTGCTTATATTCTGGCAGGTTTTTATTAAGATTCCTGGGGTGGGTCAGCACCCACAGCACCTCGGCTGGGTACCAGGAGGGAGAGAGACCCTCTGGGTTTTTTCTTGGGTCATCAGTGCCATGTGATTTTTCTTCCCTATCTTTACAGTTATGCTGTCTGTTATGGATGTTGTAAATGCATGCTGTTACTCGTTTTTATCTCCCTCTGGCTCGAGTCAGAGATAATGGCCAGCTGCCCGGCCAACAACTCCATTTCTCTGGATGTGGCGATCCTGAACACGGGGGTCCCGGGACACTCGTGAGCCCCCAGAGCCACAGGCACGTTTCTCAGGGCAGCTCTTGGTGACTGGGGTAGGAATGCAGCAGCCCGTGTAGGACAACAGTCCCGTGAAGGACGTACCTCCCAGGGACCGGCCAGCGAGCCAAGAATCCTTGGCCTGCAGCAAACTGGGACAGAGGATGTCCCAACCCAAAGGGAGCTCCACGGCTCCCGTTGCTTCATCTTTCAAGTCAGGGGTGACTGGAGCCGAGAACAGCAATTTAATGCAGCTGGGAGGAGTCAGGTGCCCTTTACTGCCAGATAATGAAAGCAATTATTTCTTTCTCCTGCTCTCCTGGAGCCACAGGCCGTACATGTGTCATAACATGCTATCAATCATTCAGGTGCATTCCTGGACAAATGGGACCACTATGTGTACATACTCCTCTCCACTCTACAACAGTGTTAGCTCCTGCAGCGGCTCCGAGTCCGTAGCCCACACTTTTTGTTCTTCCTCTCCTCATCTCACCAAAACCCTCAACGCTGGCGTGACACAGACAGGATTTGCAGAGGCAACAGGACAAATAGTTGCTGGGAACTGGATCATTTTCATCCCGTGCTCAGGGGTAGGAGGACCAGAGTTGGGCTGGATTTTTTCCGAGGGTGAGGAATGATTTTGAGATGCTAAAGCTCACCGACAGTCCATTAGGCAAAGGTAGCCCTTGCCAGGTCCAGTGATTTTCTTTAAAAGTCTACCAGAGCTCAAAGCAAATTCCCAGACACTTTCTGGCACTGTAAGACACAAACTTTTCCTCAAGCTTGCTTTGAATCTACTAAAGCTATGCCAGTTCTAAAAGCTGCTGCTGGAGCTGAAGCAAAGTCTTGGCTTTCACATTTTTCACATCCACAACTGCTTGAGAACAGTGTGACATTCTGTCTTTGGCAACTGGGAAGAATTTCTGCAGAAGGGAGGCTGACCTGATAGATGCCCTCAGCAGCCTCATCCCTGCAGCAGGCCAGGAGGCAGAGAGCTGCATTTTAGGTGAAATGCAGGTGTGGGACCCAGAAGAGCTGGTGAGAGACCACGTCTTTCACTGTGGCAACAGTCAGGGGTCCCAAAAAAGCTAAAATTCATCACCCACAGGCTCTGATTATTTTAGAAACCAGAATTAATTACCGACAGCATCAGCTGATGGGTAATGTCAGAAAAACAGTTCTTATTCCATTGATTGTGGTGAGAAAGTAATCAAAAGAAGGATATAAGTGTCTGCCCCTGAATAAATACACTCGTTCCCTTGTTGGAATGACCTTAACGGTGCAAACTGCATTGGGAAATTCACCCTCTCATGCATGTCAAGAAGTTTTTCCCAAATAAAAGTTGTGAGACTAGACAAGTTATTTCAAAAATAAAACATCTGGTTTGTGTATTTCTTGCAGGGATGCCCTGCTTTATTCAGAAGCAACATAAAATGGATTTTAATACAAAGGTTCACCAGTTAAATATGCAAGCCCCAAACAAGGCTTAACTGCTAAAATTCAAGAGCCTTTCTATCCCTGTGAACTCCTCAAATGAATCATAGCCCTAGGATACATTTCGTTGCATGCATATGTTTAGAATGTAAAAAAATTAACCCTTGGGTTGCCGTTGCTTTGGCAGGCAAAGGCACGCTATGTGTGAAATGGGAGCGCGAACATTTTATGCTTGTTTATTATGGTAGTCAGAGTGTTAAAATGAAAATCACTAAGAGCAGAGCAATTACAGTCTTACTTCATTTTGTAAAGAATGTGTTCCTTGACGCAGGAAGTTCAAATTATAGTGCGTAGGATGTAGAGAGCGAGAGATGAGATCTATAGGATCAGGATTAGGTGAAAGCTTAATGGGGTTCCCAATCCACAATTAACAGAACTACCCGTTTAGACTCTCTTTTCCAAACCCTCAGGTGAACCCATGCTGTTTCCTTTCCACTTGGTTCTGTATTTCTCCACCAATGCTGTGCCCTCCTGCTGGTGCTGGTGGCCATCAGCTCAGTGCAGTGCAGTTACCCCTTCTGTGTCCAGCACCTAAACACTCTGTCGCTGCTGACCCATAGTTCACAGGTCTACGGTCCTCTAATCTGACCCCAGGTGAGGCACAAGGCATCGTTCCTCATGGAAAATAGTAAACAAGACCATCAAATACTACAGAGCAATTATTTTCTCTTTATCAAAGTTGTCCTTGATGGAAAGAGCACACATTGTGCAGCTGCCAGCATATCAGGAAGGATGAACTGAGACACGTATATCCCCAGACAGGCTTCTGACATTGGCTTAACCATTTTACTTCACAGTCTGAAATTCTGTCTTTATTTTCTGTGAATTGCTTCTTTATATTTCCAGGGTGTCTAACCATATGTGAACACCTTCCAGCTCCTGGATACTGTAGGTACGCTGTCATGAAAGCACGGTCAGGGTTTTGTGCTGTTGTCCTAGTCTTTCTGGTTGTGGACTGAAAGATAGCACAGGCCCTGCAAACTCCACATACCCAAATCACATCAGATATGGATGTGAGGAGTCCCAAGAGGTCACACCACGTGCCCAACCACAGCCGTGCACTACGAAAGGAGGTTTCTGGAGAACAAGGCAGCTCATATGAGCCCTCTCGCTCACATGAACTGCCAAATAGCCAGAGTGGGGAGACAGAAGGCAGTCCCATGAAGTCTCAAGGATATGGGGGTCTTGGTCAGCCTCTGCAAGGACCATGGTCTTATCTCTAACAGACTCTCCAGCTGCAATATCAGAAAGGAGCCACAGAGCTGCCTGGAGGCCATCCTCACCAGAACTGGCAAGTACTATTGCTTTAGGTTAAAGAAACTGAAACTAGCCTGTCTCCAGAGGAGAGACAAGAACCTGCTGTTACGTGCAGCTGCCATGAAATGGGAGTTGGAGGGAAGCCCAAGGGCCTCCATGGAGTGCACCGCTCAGGGTGAGGGCTCTTGCCCCAAGATTCGTGTCTCTCTTTTGGCATCTGAGGTCACCAGTCAACATCTGTTCAGTTACTAATCCTAACAAAACATCCATCTGCATATTTTGCAGCAGCCCTGTCTGTGTTTCCAGTTAAGAGCAGCTCAACGAAGGCAGTTGGCTTCCTTTGAGGGGATGAGGGGGGCAGGCACACAGCGGCCTTTTGGCTTTCAGCTTAGCTACAGGTTCCCACCGGCTCCTCGCCTGCTGCTCACGTCCCCTGACAAGAGGAAGAGGGACAGTTTTCCTCCCTAAATCTGGAAGTCCGGTACCCCTGCTCTGCTCTGGATGTTTTGTGCTGCTGTGCACAGACACGATAGCCACGCTTTTCCAAGGAGGGGTAGGTTGGGTTCTGCTGGAGCCGAAAGCCTGGCAGCTTCACTGCGGTCTGCCCTGGAGACCAGCTCTGGGGGACACCTGCACACGTTCTGGTTTGAAAGAGGACTGGCTGGTGGTGGTGGGACCAGAAGCCAGGCGAGGAGCTGGACAGCCCGTACCAGTGCTCACACCTACGACAGCCTCCCAGTAGCTCTGGCAATGGAGGGAATGGTGGAATCACGCAACATTGCTGTCCTCTCTAACCAGAGCACCACTGTCCTCAGACACTGCTGCGTTGTCATCCCAACAGGTCACCATCCCCTACTGACATTGACTTTGGAAATCTTTTGCTGCTTCTTCACATAAACAGTCCATCTTTTTCTTTCTGTAGTTTAGACTGTTACACAGCTGCACAGCACCGTGCCTCCCTTGTAAAATCAATGGTAATGTGGAATATAGGCAACTCTAGCCCACCTCCCTTCCTGAGAAGAAAAATCTGCTTATCGTTGGGTATTACCTGGAGATATTTGTGCATTCACAGATGGATGGGTATGCAAATATATGTACGGATATACATACATACATACACATTGTATATGTATATGTGTGTGTGTGCTTTATTCTCATATGCAGGCAAAAAGTGTGTAACATGGTATGGATTTATTAGGCACGAAATACAGGTTTATATATCAAATATATATATGAGTAGTTTACGTTCTTTCTCTTTTCTTTAAAAAATAAAATTAACTGATGTTACATGAGTGCCGGGAGTTACAGAGAGCTAGCCCAATTCATTGAGAGCATCAGGAGCATACCTCAGAAACACTCAAAGCTGCAGCACGTTAACAAAATAGCCTGATTTGTGAAGCTGTCAGGTTTCCCGAGTCTTGAAACTGTTGCTCGCAGACATCTGCAGCCATGTCTCTCATAGAGCAGGAAGCACTGTTGTCTGACAATAGCTCTGTTTTCAATTTGGTACCTCCTTCAGGGTTTATAACTCTGAGAAAAAAATGCCCATTGTACTGGAAACAACAAGATTTTCACAATGGCTTGTCTTCTTGTGTTTGTAGGTGCCAGATTATAGATGTAGAAAGGGTGTTCCTTTTGAGACTGCCGCTTTGAGGAACTGACTTATGTTGAATTTTTCTCTTCAGAGTGTCAGCTCTTTTTTCCCCTCACTTAATATTCTCTGAATGTTGCAATGATGTTCAGATCTTTTTGTCCTCAGCCATTAGCCCTTTGAAACATACTGTAAGGTAAGAAGTAGGCAAAATAAAACTGAAGTTCCTGTATCTTCCTGCAACCTCTATATTTTCATTACTTTCAGACTTTTCACTCAATGAGATAATCCTTCTCATTTTCACTATCTGGTCTTTCTTTCTCAGACATAGCTCCAGGGGAAAAAAAAAAAAAGAACAACAAAAAAGAAAGCAGCTTGGTAAAGTTCTGCTTACATCCATGTAGTTGGCTTAGCTAGTGATCTAAACCTGAGATACATTAAATCCTGAGAACACAAAAGTTCTGTTATATATTGCCATGTTTTTTCTAGATGATATAAGGCAAGACTCAGCTCACATCAATTTATATCCTACTTAGAAGAGCTAAATATTTTCAGTATCACCTTTCTTGGCAACCTCTGCCAGATGAGCTCTAACAGCCAACAGCACTTTTCAATGATGCTCTCTGTGCCACGCTCCCATAGGCAAGAGCTCATCTAACTCAAATGTGGATGTCTAAAAATTAGATTTCTAAATCACAGTTAATGACTGTCTGCTCCTTTTACAATCAGTGGAGAGAAAAAGAAACCTTTGCAGAGAAATGCATCTGACTTAAACGCATATTTTGGAGTGAGATTAGTGACAGGTTTTTTTTCAGGTGGCTATTTCTGTCCAGCAAGGGCTGGTGTAGGTCCTCTTTGCCTTCCTTCTTTTCTTCTGCTTTACAACTAAATTAGTAATTAAATAAAGGTACACAAAGCCTTCTGTATAAGATAGAAGCTTGCTGGGGTGAATTTGATTCAGCATAATTATAACACTAACTAACCTTAAGCAGGCTTTTAAGAAACTTTTAAAATAATTTTTTTGTTCTTTGTTTTATACTGTCATTGTTAAACACTAGCACTACAAGGGAAAACATGGTATTATATGCAAATTATTGATGTGCATCTATCCAGGGAACAGAAAAAACTCTTCTTAAATGTACCTTGTTCTTTCCCACGAGGTTTAAGATAGAGCATTAGTATAATATGTTTTGTTTTGTTTTGTTTTGTTGATATGTGCCGTTATCTTAATGGTATTTAAATGTGTTTGCGAAATATCCTGGGTGGATATGAGTAGGCAGAGGTCCACTGGCTTCAGCATTGCATTGGCAGGCCAGCATTTGTCCATTTGTATTTACCTGACTTAGCAACAAACTCTAAATTTTTAGGAAAAAAACCCAGAACTGCAGTATAAGAATAGGTCAAAATGAAATGTTAACAGTCTGTTGCAAAGGCAAATGGGACTACTTTGCTGCTTAACCACATTCCTCATTACAAAACATAACTCTAAAGACTTTGTGCTAGTAATTAAAAACGTCTGTTTTAGCATTTGATGCGTATTAGGCAAAGTTTCAAGTCATGCAGTCTTCAGCAGAAACGAATGTCCCCCATGATTAAAAAACTCTTTGGATTCTGAGAGAGGCAAAGTGGAGAACATTTAATTAGACATGCTTTCATATTGTCTTGTGAATAAAATAAAAAAAAAATCTCTTACACGGGAAGATATTGCTTTAGAATTTGATATGATTGATGTTGCTCATATATATTCGTGTTAGACAGCTATGTAGAAACTACTAAGCACTGAATGCCAGGAACAGACCATGGGCACAGATTTGTCATAACAGTGCATGGATATGCTTCTGAGACAAATGTGTTAATAATTTACAGCTCCCAGCCAGTTGGAGTTTGGCTCCTGAGGTCTTTCCTGAGGATGGAATCCCATCTCTGGGAGATGTTTGTGTTATCTCAAGTTGCCTCTTGTCTCCTTATTTATGTTTTGAATTTTTTTTTCCTATTCTTTTCTCTTTGATTTCTTAGCAGCTCCATTTCACACCGACAACCACTGACATTTCCATTTTTCAAAGGCTATTTTAAAAGCACAGTTGGGCCTGCCACATCTCAAAGTAAGGGGAATGGTACGCTTTTAGCAATGGGTAACTATATTCAAGTTGGAAACAAGGCAGCGCTTCCCAATAGACCACAGAAGGAAAAGGATGCAATGCAGGAGACTATAGCTAGTGATCCTGTGAGACTGTATGATTTAAATCTTTCTGTATAGGTTGAAACAAAGTATGATGAGGCTAGAGGTATCTAATGATTCAGGAGAAATCTCAGGGCTGGCAAAGTTCAAAGAAAAGGAAAAGAGAATTAGTAATGAGCTAGAGTATTCATTTGCTGTGCATCACTAATATCTTCCTCAAAATGAATTCTGTGTACTCTGTGGTACTTCCTAGGTAAACAACACTATTTTAATCAGTGTATGTGCAGTAAACCACTGTTTACAGGAGCTTATATCTAAGTTGACTTGTATAAAATGAACACAACTGCAAAATCATTTGAAGGAAACAATGTCTACATGCACATTCAACTGTGCAATTAAGGGTTTGATACCTTACATATGCATCTTTGAAATTTTATCTTGATTTGTGGACCTGTTACTACCAGACTTTTTCTTCAGATTAAAGTATTTCAAAGTTAGAAGAAACTACGTTCCTCATGTTACCTTGCTTCCAGTATAATGACACCTTTTTGTTGAAGCCACAGACAATTATACAACTCTTTGCTTAAATAGGAAGCGCATTTCTGCCTTACTGTGCACTTTAAACATGTTAATATCCCTTGCACGTTTGATCCTGTTTGGAGATAAATAAAAAGTTTAAACTGCATTGCACATGTCCTCTGGGAAAAGTCAAAGCAAGTTCAGTTTATATATAAAAATTTAAATTTAAGACTGTACATTCACATACCTTGATTTAGCCGAAATGTAAATTGTAACTGCCCGGTTCTTGTAGGTCTGGGTCATGCCAGAATCTTTTCTAGTATTTAGTAACAATGCATACCTGAGTTTTATATATCTCTACACAAAATGTATTTTATCAGATTATCCATTACTGCACTGAAGTATTTTTTTCCAGGGCATATTCCTATCAGTCTTCTCACAGCCTAATTTGCACTTCCCAGATCAGATTAGCACCAGTGAAAGAATACACTTTAATTTGAAGATATCCATAAGCAGGAACATGGTTCCTCAGAAGTTCTCCTGAAAGCCATATTCCCTCTGAGAAGTCCTTTCCCCTTCAGAAGCTGTTTGAGTCAAATAATATTTCAAAAAAACCATTTTTGAACCTTTTGGGGCATTTGCAGCTGTGGCTGGAACATGCTGCTCAGGTACACAATGTAGCTCCAGCAGCTGGCTTATGGCCAGCTGCAAACAGTGGCATTGCATCTTTCCCTTAGTTTCATCAGCTGTGAAACTGCAAGTGCCAACTCAAAGAGGCAGGATGGGGTTAAACCTTGGACTGAGAATACAAGATGTCCTCTCTGAGAGTAAGGCATGATCCTGAGACAGAAGCCAATCTCTTTTTGCTCTGGAGGAGCCATGTTGTGGGCAGAATTTTTACCTAGACAACAAACTATCAATAGCCAGAGAAGCTTCTCCTGCCTCCCTACTTCTTTACTTCTTGTTCCCTGCTTGAGGTACCAAGGACTATTAATCCTTCCAACATCTTTTGACTTGGAGTCAAGTTTAGCATCTGCCCGTGCAGCTCGGTGAGGTGCAGGCAATCCTGTGGATGTTGTCTGTGGCTGCAAGCCAGCCTCAAATCCTTTAGCAGTTGCAGTGATCCACGGTGAAGTTGTTGCTTCATTGATGATTGTGCCCCATTGTCATGGTGAAGCGATGCTGGAATTTCCCTTGTTAGAACTACAGCCACTAAAATGTCTCTATTTGCCTCCTGAAGTAACAAGAGGGATATAAAAAATAGCATTATACAAGAATTTTTTTAGTAGATAATGAGAATTTTAATAGCAATGGGAGGGAGAATGAAAGAGTCTAATTATAGTATGTGCAGGAAATGCATATTTTAAAGTGCTGTAGAAAGATGTGTGGGCAGGGAGCTATTTCAGCTGAGCCTTTGCAGTGTGATGTTTCCCCAGTCAGAGGTCTCATGTTAGCTACCGAACACCCAAAATCAAACACAGGAAATAATCAATCCAAGAGATTCTGGACATTTAAAAGCAGAAAATAATACCTTGGCTACTTATGATCCCAGACTATAGCTCAGTTTCTGAACTGATTTGACACATGTGGGACAAACATGGTTTAAACACAGTCAAGTCTATCAGTTATATTTGCTTGGGTTTCATAGGTGAGGCCACAGAAAGAAAAAAGTGACGGAGTGGTCCCTTTGGGCTGAATTTTGCCTTTATATATCTCATCTTCATAGCGGTCAACGATTTCAAAGATATCTGGCACTCCTTTTCCAAAGAGAAGTCAAGAAGCAAGCCATGGCACTTCAGGAGTCATCCAGAGCCATTTCACGGTTGCGGAGAAGTTACAGGAAAGGGTAGGGGCGAGAACTGACCAAACACAAGAATTATGTGCATGGGTAACACATTCTGGATTCCTGGAAAAATTGGATGTGCAACTAATGTTGTGTGCAGGCAGACTTCCCTGGTGTAAACAGCACTTGTTCGGAGATCTGTACAGGTGTCACTGCCCTCGGCAGCAGTTCAGGATCAGACTTCCACAGTGAAAGTGCTTTTGGCTGCTCCTTGGCAAGAACCCCATAAAGCCGATGCCACCCACCTAGGAGCAGAGATCAGCAAGGAAGGCAAAATACATGCACAGCCATTGAAAAATGTCTGTGAGTGGCTTCCCATCCAGAATCTTCTGTGTGAGCACATCTCAGGAAAAGCTGGAGAACTGGATTTGTCATGCTAGCAGGTGGCACAGCAAACCTCTCGGAGACCAGAGCATCGCATCAGATAGAGAAATGACCTCTCTCTCATTTTAATACACACATGGGGAAAAGATGAAATGTTGATGTTGTGAAACTGTTTCACAGCTCTTAGCTTTCTGTCTTTACAGTTATAAAATTTCACAATATAACTAAATTCCTGAGGAGGTCATGATGCAGAAATAAAAGCCCCTTAAATTGAAGTAGACAAGAACTAAGGCAAGACAGCCATTGAAACAGAATCTTGCTTCTTAAAGTATTTGGCATTTAAAAAAAAAAAATCAGGGGCTGACTTTGATTTATGCTTTACTACTTTATATATGTATGACTTCTTTGTTTACATATTCAGGTTTTTTTTCCCTAGAAAAGTCAGCATCAAAGTCATGCCTAGGGGACATGTATAAAATTTAAAACCGAGGCAGACAAGAGTAAACAAAATCCATGTGTATCTGTGTCAGTCACTTGCAGGATGCTCAAGATATACTGTCTCTAAATATTCTCTCAGAAGCGGAGTGGGATTTATCTGAAAAGTGGCTAAAGAATATTGCCCTTTATAGAGCATTTCGCAAATGAGTATGCTCCAGTCCTTCCCAGTGTGAGGTTGGCTGTTCCTGGGAACCTCAGCCCTTACCTCTGAGGCATTCCTCTGAAAATGCTGCTGGAGGAGAAGAAACAACGGCTATTTTGAGTCCATTTCTGGCTGGAGCCAGTGTGCTGATCCATTCTGGCACTTATGGAAGCAGGGCAGCCTCTGGAAGCCCTCGCTGCAATGGGACCCTGCCGCTGGCCCAAGGCCTGGTACCCCTCCAAGCTGGGTTATTCAAAATCAGTGCTGTTGCTTTTCTCCAGGTAGTGCTTTCACATGAGACAGGACAGCGGGAGACAATTTCATACTTGTGTCTTTGGACCAAAATATTGCCTTAATATAGATCTGCCCAAAACTGTTCCTTACCAAAATGCCGAGAGTGCAATAGCCCAATAAGGTTATTTGCACAGATTGAAGTCTCTGGATCAGACCCATAGAATTTATTTTGGATGGCTATATGAAAAATTTGCTGACAAAAAGTCTTTTGTGTCTGTACATAATGTCTTTCAACCTATATTTATTTTGCTTTTTAGTCTTAAAACATTTAACTGTCTTTGGGGGTAATTATTCTTAAGTAAGTAATAAATAACCTGCAACTCATTGACCAAGAAATGAGTGCTGTTTTGTAGGGAAATTCTGAAAGAGCTCCTGCAGTTACAAAGAAGAGGTTGTATTGCCCTGAAAGAGGGGTAGCATACAGGTATGGCCTGTAAATTTGCCATGTGAAAGCACACTCAGTCACTCTTCAAATATAGCTCAGAAAGTTACTGTTCTGCCATTGTCGGGCTTAATTCTGCACTTCACTAGGTCAGCTTTATGACACTGTAAATGCACTGAATTAATAGTGGTACAGTGGTGGTACCTCAGCATGAAATCAGAGTAAAGGAGTGGAGAGTCACAGGGATTTAAGACCAATTTTACCAGATTAGACCAAAGGTCCATCCCCAACAGTGACCCATCTGTGATAGTTTCCAGCAGCAGATGCTTAGAGAAAAGGTAGACAAACCCAGCAAGTCTACAGTGATATTTTTCCTAGTACATTGCCATCTTCCAGCAGCCAACTAGCTAGTACTTTCCCAGGAAAACATGGTAGCTTTGTATAAACAACTCTTGAGACTTTTTACTTCCGTGGATGTATTTCATCACTTTTTGCACCTACATAGCTTCAAGCATGCAAAATCCAGACTATGAAGTCTTACACCATCCACTTTGAAGCTTCACTGTTAATGGGAGAATGACAATTTCTGTCTTGTGAAGATAGCGTTCAGGATATAATACATAGGAAAGTGATAAAATACCTCAAACCTCAACATTATATTTGTTACAAAGACCCAGATTTTCTCCTAAAACAGCTTTCTTGAACTGGAGGTGCCTCTTGTCTTTTTTCCCAGTAAAAGAAAGAGATTGGTAACTTCTAATGCTTCCAAATTTAAGTGAGGTGTGACAAAGTAGATGATGATACATATGACATTGGGAGGTGGGGCAGTAGGTCATTGGATCCCTTCTTGCGGGCCCCAAAGGGTTGGCAGCTTCTACATCTGAATGCCAACAAGTGCTACAGGACGCATTCAGTTCTGGGACTTCACGCGCTTTCTCAAGGTCTCCAATGAGATAAATACACTTCTGGACACTTGTAGCTGGAAGTCCTAGCCTATTCACATGGAAACAGCGGGGGGCCTGGAGGCATCATCCTGGAAGGTGCTAAACCAGGTGCATAAGGCCTGAGAACCTATGAAGTGCCCCAGAGCCCTCCAATCTCACTCCCACCATCCACACGGACATGTCTCAGAGGCTGGCAGCTCCACCAAACGACAGTGGAAGATATTCAGCTGTTGGGCTTCACATACATACTGTCCCACAAAGCTGGTCGCTGATTCCTCTAAAGCAAAAGCAGCAGCTGGATCCCCAGCTTAGGGGTTACCCTCAGCAGAGTCATAAACTGTATTTCAGATAACTCTCTGTGGAACACTACAAGTTTTATAGACACTTAGGATCTATCAACTTTATGACTTCCAGCTGAAAGTCTCATCTGGAGGATATTTTTTCTCTCCAGACAACTTCCTGTTGATTACTTGATATTAGATAATTGATAACCAAATAAGGATGGACAGGATCCTAAGAAAAGACTGCACATCAACTTATTGTACGTACACTATCGTGATGGCAAGTGCAGAAAGAGGTACCAGCAAAAGAGTGTGAGGAAAGCAGACAATAAGAATACAATGCAGATTTCCAGAGCAGATAATCATAAATCATTCAGTTTAATCAGATGTCTACAAGAAGAAACACTTGGATAGCTGACTTGGATATGAGTGTCTGCAAAGCTGCTTTGTACCATGACTAATAGCAATGCATATCAAGTACTACTTCTGCTATACAAGTGCATGCTTGCTTGCCCTGGAAAGGTGACTAAAACCACCAAACATTTTTTCCCTATGACCTAAGCTGGACAAGGGAACAGGTTTTTGGATTTGGAAGAGTGATGCATTTCTACGCACTTTTTTCCTCCTCCCAATGTAAAGGGAAGACAAACCTCATCAGATCAAGAAAGCAAATTGCATAATGGATGTGATATCAAGAGAAGAAATCTTGCATCCCACGCAACGAACAGAAGCAGTTCTGTATTAGTGTTAAATCTAGTGCTAGGATAACTTTGGTTCATCAGAGAAATTAAGAACAGAGTCCAGTGATTGAAGGGGCACGTATTCTACCTTCACCTACAAAGCCCGAGAGACAAGTAACACTTGGCTGCACACAAAGCAAGCTGTTGTGAAATGCAGAAATGAGGAGGGACAAGACTGTAGTGCTCTTCTTTGACCTTGCCTTAGATATGCAGATAAACAGACTTCAGGGTTTAATGTCTCAATTTACACCAGTATTGAAATAATATTAAAAAGGGCAAATTAAAAAAAGAACAAGCCTGGAGAAAAATACTGTGACAAAATGTTGGTGATGGGGGAATGAGAAGTGAAAATTCTGTGCAGACCCCTTCCAGCAGAACATCCTTACAAAAGCAAATTCATGCTTTCCCAGCCAAAAGAGGTCAGTGGAATAGCTAGAAAGAAGGATGTCTAAGTTTCCTAAAAGTTATCCCACATGGTTAGAGATAGAGGACCCCAAGAGCTCTGTCAGATTATGCCTGGTACAAGAGGAAAAGAATGAGAGCGGTCAAGACTGGGACAGGTTTATTATACATGTTGTAACCAATACTCTAGTGACTTCTTATAGAAAAAAACCTTACATTTTCCCACAATTGTGAGAAACTAGAAGACAAATATGTGCAGCCAGTTGTATATTTAAATAGCGATACCTCTTACAGAAAACTAGTGCTGGTTATAAATAAAAATATCCTGAAAATATGATAACCCTATAGTGTGAATGATCAATGTGGTTGGACAGTTTAACTCCCTTGACAAACATAACTTACCCTATCAACATTTTTATTTTCCATTTCTGTAATCTTCAGAGAAGCCCAGATTCACAGAGTCTAAATTCCTCATTCTTTTACTGGCTGGTTTTCAGCCTTCAAAGCTGCTTGGATAAGTATGAAGGAGAGCTTACGTGGGATGGTAGGCCATGTGAATCTGGAGCTCATACTTTTTTTAGTACAAAAACTCAGTGAACGTCTTGGAATTTTTGGCCTAATATAGTGTTAAAATATGAAAGTGATGCTTCAGGCTTTGCCTACCTTTACTTGATTGACTGGTTAGAAATTGAACTAATAAAAAAATGTAGGATAAATACTATTGACACAGTACAGCTCAATATTACCTGTACAGTACATTTATGCTGGTTAAGCCACTTGAAAACCTGTCACACAAAAGACAGTGTATAAGGTAAGTCACAGAAAAGACAGTGTATAAGATATAAGGTATAAGACAGGTATATATATGTCAGTAGATAAATTTGAGAATATGGAGAGCTGCAAAACTTTTTTTACCTCTGTGCACTTGTTTAAGGATTTTACTGATTTTTTTAGCATGTATTTTTTTTAAGTATGCACTGCATGAGGTTTTACCTGGTCTAAGTGAACATACTTCCACTGCATTTTTGGCTTACTATCTTTAACTGTCTTTGGAACGACAGTTGGGTTTTGTACCCCTAGAAATACTTTCAGACAAAAACCATACATCGGTTCCTTTCTTTTGTCAACATGTGGTTCTGCACGAGCGCTGGGGGAACATTTTATTCCTGGTCACTCTCTAAAGCAGATGCATGGCTGTTAAACTCCGCGTTCTCTTCCAGCCCCATCAGGAAGACACTGCATTGTTTTCCCTAGCACTAACAAGCCCTGCCTCCCACTGCTAACACTGATTTGTCTGGAAGAGAAGAGAGAACGCTCCCTGTGATAACCCGGTGTTAGGCCCTCTGTTCAACAGCTGTGCTAAATGAACCTATACTTGATTACATATTAAAACCCATCAATCTTGCACAGGGTTTCCAAACCCTCCACAACCTCCTCAGCAGGCATAATGGCAATCACCGTGTTTAAAGGTCATGGTTAGGAGCTTAATTTAAAGCTCTTATAATAATGCAATTTAATTCTGGAAAATGCCATAGTATTGCTCTCCGAGGACTCCTGTCAGACAGAAGACACTTACTGCTTGCGCACAGCTTCAATTTATTTATCCCTTTGAATAACATCTATGTTGTTATCTTTTTAACTTACTGATGTTTCCACTTACTAGGTGGTAGGCAGACTTTCATAGCGGCAGTAAATTTCAAATTAAAAACATCAGCTGCATTTTAATTTCTACTATGGAAAAAAGTTTTTTAAGCAAAAGCAGATAATGCACATGTTGTTTAGCTAAAAAATTAAAGCAGTTTGAAGACCACAAGGTTTTGTCTTGCTTTAAAAAAAACCTTTCACATCAAATGAAACATAAACCCTATACTGGGTTTGCATGGCAAGGTTTTGGTAGCAGGGGGTGCTACAGGGATGGCTTCTGTAAGAAGCTGCTAGAAGCTTCCCCCATGTGCGACAGAGCCAATGCCAGCCAGCTCCAAGATGCAACCACCACTGGCCAAGGCCGAGCCCATCAGCGATAGTGGCAGCACCTCTGGGATAACATATTTAAGAAGGTGAAAAAGTTGCTGCACAACAAACTGCAGCCGGAGAGAAGAGTGAGAACATGTAAGAGAAACAACCCTGCAGACCCCCAGGTCAGTGCAGAAGGAGGGGAGGAGATGCTCCAGGCACCGGAGCAGAGATTCCCCTGCAGCCTGTGGGGAAGACCATGGTGAGGCAGGCTGTTCCCCGGCAGCCCAGGGAGGTCCACGGGGCAGCAGAAATCCACCTGCAGCCTGGGGAGGACCCCACGCCGGAGCAGGGGGATGCCCGAAGGAGGCTGTGACCCCGTGGGAAGCCCACGCTGGAGCAGGCTCCTGGCAGGACCCGTGGATAGAGGACCCCATGCTGGAGCAGGTTTTCTGGCAGGACTTGTGACCCCGCGGGGGACCCACGCTGGAGCAGTCTGTGCCTGAAGGACTGCAGCCTGTGGAAGGGACCCATGCTGGAGCAGTTCGTGAAGAACTGCAGCCTGTGGGAAGGACCCACGTTGGAGAAGTTCATGGAGAACTGTCTCCCGTGGGAGGGACCCCACGGTGGAGCAAGGGAGCACTGAAGAGTCCTCCCCCTGAGGAGGAAGGAGCAGCAGAGACAACGGGTGATGAACTGCACTGCTGGGGTAGAGGAGGTGGAGAGAACCGGGAGTGGAGCTGAGCTGGGAAGGAGGGAGGGGTGGGGGCAAGGTGTTTTAAGATTTAGTTTTTATTTTCTCATTATCCTATTCTGATTTGATTGGTAATAAATTAAACTAATTTTCCCCAAGTCGAGTCTGTTTTGCCCATGACAGTAATTGCTGAGTGATCTCCCTGTCCTTATCTCAACCCACGAGCCTTTCCTTATATTTTCTCTCCCATGTCCGGCTGAGGAGTGGGAGTGATCGAGTGGCTTTGGTGGGCACCTGGCATCCAGCCAGGGTCAACCCACCACAAATCCATAATAAATAGATTTGCAACATGTGGTTTATTTTCATAGCAGTAGCAGCAGCTAAATAAAGCTGAAGAGGTAGTTTAGTGGTGTAAGCACCAGCTTTGAAACACCTAGACTCTCTGGAACCACTGGCTTAAATCTCAGCAGGGTTGACTCAGCCCTTCAGCTCCTTTAGGCAGACACTGAGTTTCATGCATCTACCACGTGGAGAGGTGAGACTTTATAAACCAAGGCCCTGGCTCCTATGCACAAAACTTGCATCTCTTGTTCTGTTCTTAGTGCCACTGGTGTTAATTGCTTTTCTCCTTCTGGGCATGAAGCTTTCTCGGTGCTGGCAGCTGCTGGGCTCTGTTCTACAGCATTCTGCAGGCTGGCAGAGCGGTACGCAGCCAGCTTCGGTCGTCCTGAGACACCTGCAAGACTGGAAACTCTGGACAACAGAAAACAAAACTGATCCTTGACCCAAACTTACCCTTCATAAGACCAGCTTATTAACTGGGGCACAGTGCTGTGCATCCTCGGTGGGGTGGTGAGGTACTCCCAGAGCCAGGGGAGTGCAGGGCCAACACCGCAGAGCTGTCTCGATGCCTCCACATGGCTCCCACATGATTCTCGCCCATCCAGGGAAGGTCTCCTTCTCCCACAGCAGTCACAGACCTGAGCTGGCTATGTGCATCTGAGCAGAGCTGAAAGCAGGGTAAGAAACTCCTGGGGAACACTGGACACAGCAAAGCCCAGTGCATAGGGTTAATCAGAGCTACTAGGCTTGTCAGTGAGATGCTAGCAAGTATCTCTGGCCTGTGTTATCATTTATCTTAAACCAGAACAGCTGTCTGCAGGTGATGGAAAGCTCACTGTCCAACAGTCAGGCACAAGTTTCTTAGAGTGTTTAGGGAAAACCAGAAGAGTTTGGCACGTGCCAGGGGCATATGCCATTTTGTCATGTGGAGGGCTTGAATTTTTCCACAAAGAGCTTACCTGTCCTACCTCTCTAATGCATAACATGGAAAAGGGAAGAAAAACATCAATAATTACATTCACAGCTAATTAATCACAGTGAGGAACACAGGGTATAAAAATGCTGGATTTCTGAAAAGATTGTTCTAACTCTGATGTGACATGCTATTAAATCTATGTTCATTGCATTAATATATTCTGGAGCAAGAGCCAGGTGGCTTTTCATGGGTGTTCAGAAACCTGCCCATTGCAACCGAGCAAGGTGGCAAGTTATAACACAGCATGGGGAAGAAACGAAATAAACAGCTCTGGCGCAGAACTGCCAGGTCAACCCCACGGCTTCAGCGGATGGCATCATTTGAAAGTAGATCATTGCTTAAAATTCAGAGTAATCTAATTGCTCTGGAGGGTCTTGGAGGACTGTGACGGGCCTGATTCAGTGCCCTACCATGGCTCTTTGTTGTCCTGTTGTGTCCTATAGAGTTGTCCTATTGGCTTAAAACCAGTGTAGCTGTGCAAAGAGTCAGATCCCGTCATGCTCATCAAAAAGTAAATAGTTAAAGATACCCTTATTTTACTGTAATAGAATCTACACAGAGAATTCAACTATTTTCTTTTTCCTCATACAAGATTTAGAGCCTGACCCAAAGTCCTGTGAAATCTGCGTGTTTTCCCATTAACTCTGTGGACTTTGGATCACACCCCTAAAGCACAGAGAAGTGCATGAATAATAACAGAGAACCAAGCACACCAAAAACTATCTTTCAAGTAAGTACGTGTTCCCATTTAAATCCCTGAACTCAAATTACAGGGTTTTTAAAGAGCAGTTTTCTTAAAAGCTAGGAACAAAGTATTTATATTAGCTACACTGAAATGAAAAGGGAAACTAACAGCAGAAAGCTACACTATTTATCTGCTACTTAAAATCAAAATGACTGTTATTTTAAAAGCTAATATCTGCCTTAAACGTTGCATCTGATTTAAGTAAAAGTAAAAATACTACATCTTTCAGCATTAAGAAGACATCTTTAAATAAAAGATGTAATAATCACAACGCAAAAAATAAGAAGGAAATGGAGATCTCTAGCTGTACTCAGCTGAGAAGGTGTGGTACAGAGAATAGGAAATCATTTGGTTCTCACTGATTATAGCTCTTTGTATCAAAATACTCGAGGCTGAAATTAGTGCGATCCACAAGAGCAGGTGTTTTGAATTTTAATCTAAGATATAATTAGAGTCTGTAAAAAACACTATGTGATGCCGTAATTGAAAGGGCTAATCATGGGATGCTTTATTTTTAAAAATATTTAAAAATAGATCTACAAGCCATAAAAAAACCCCATATTCCACAAATCTTTATTTTGATTACATATAAAGCTGCAATCCATTACAACTTTGATTTGAAAGACTTAATTCACTAGTATCTTTAAAACTGATATGTAATTATCAAGTTCTTTATCTTGCATTTCATGTTGTTTATATAAACATTGTTAAAATCTCTAATGCTTGCACAATCACTCTGTGGGAATAATTGTCAAGGCCAAACGTTGGTTTAAACGCCACCTGGATTAAAGGATTATATATTAGACTGAGCTAAAAGTTTTCCTTTTACAGTTGCTTATTGTTTGCAAATGATATTTCTTTGGACTTCAGGTATCCGATCGCTTATTCTAGTGTTTATAGTGAGAGGATGCCAAAATCAGCAGCTCTTCCTGTTCATAAAGAAGACCAGTATACAGTCCTATGGCTTTGCTGTCACTGTTTTATAGTCAAGGTTGATAACCAAAGGAACTGATGCTGGTTAAGAAGTCATTTGATGGCTCCCATCTTCTTAGCTATTATGTCTGATTTTGAGCTAAAATGGCAATGCAATCAAGCAAGACAGGAATGAATCAATTAGATAGTGATGACAGTGAAATGAGTGAGTGCTTAACTTTTTAGTGCACAAACTGAGACAGCCTTAAAGAATTTGCATGGAACTGATCATGCTAGTTCTCCAAATTTCTGCAAGCTGGTGCAGTGCAATTCAGCCAGCTAAAATAAGGCATCTGAAAGGACTGGTTGCTAAGAAATGCCAGCTGATATAACTGCGATGCACTGTTCTCCCTTCACCCCAGAAGCCAGGAAAATTAATTTGGAGCACAACTCTCTGCGGGCCCAGCACTATTTTGGACTGCATGCTGTAACACTCTTATATTGATGCTACTTTGTCCTGCTGAAGAA
This sequence comes from Harpia harpyja, assembly GCF_026419915.1. NCBI lineage: Eukaryota > Metazoa > Chordata > Aves > Accipitriformes > Accipitridae > Harpia > Harpia harpyja. The sequence continues at coordinate 37,064,831 of NC_068945.1, read as the reverse complement.
GCGTAAATAAGAATGAGGCCCATTGTCAGCTAATAAGGAGCAAAATCCATATCCGATAATTTATCTCTATTATCAAAATACTATTAGTATTATCAATATTAGCAAACCAAAACACTTCAGAAATTCTGTCTTCTGTAATCATGTTTGTCAAAGTCAGATATTAGCAATGAAGTTTGTAATACATTAAACAGTTATCTCCCAGACAGTCTGAATGCCAGAGTAATGTGTATTTTATTAATGCAGTGAAATGTTTCACTTTACCTGCAGTTCAGGTGACAACTTGCCTTCAGGTCTTCAGGACTGAGATAATGCCAGCGTTCCTCAGATCCATTGCCAGTATGTCTCGTGGTAGAGTGGGGTCGGAGGGCCCATGGGCCTGGTAATTGATGCAACGTCAATCCTGCCGCTGGGTCTCTGCCAGCAACCTTACAATGGAACCAGACGGCTCAATCTCTGCGAGGCTTTCCCTCCGCTGGAGCATGCTGGAAGGGTTTCTTCCCTGTTCAAAGGGAAAAACCTTTCATTCCGAAGGTGTTTTGAACTCATTCGAAAGTGCAGATGTTGTTTATACGCTGCGTTACAGGGGAAAATATTTCTTTTTTCATGTTTTCTAAACTTATTATTGAGGGGGAAAAAAAAAAAACTGGGCAAGGTTCAAGTTTGCTAAGTGCCAAATTCTTTAAACTTTGTAATTTAAATCATCATCCCACGTACGTATTGGAAAGCCAGATGCTTTGTATCCTTTTTATCTCCTGTTCTATCTGTCAGGCACAAAGATTTCTGTGTGTTGGAGAAAGTAAGTGCTGCTTCTCAGCATGGCATTGCAGAAAGAGAGGCAAAGAGAGGTGTTTTCATTAGGCTCCCATTCCCTTGTTCTCACAGCATTTTTGTTTTTGAGCTTTGAGCAAAACTCATAATAGGAATGCTTTCTATTTTTAGTCTTGAAGGCTTGTTTCTGCTATCACACTTAGTAGTTGCCCATGAGAAATGTGTTAAATGAAATCTTGGTTACTTCAATAGACTTCTTAATCTGATTAATTGCTGAGTGAAGTAGATTACACCCAGATATATGTGTGCGTGTGTATACTCCACAGCATTTTCTTCTGCTTTCATAGTATCCTGTCAATACTAGTCACTGACTCTGACTCAGACTCAAGGCATCTGCTGTAATTGCAAACTTCCAGACCTCCATTTTCATAACCTTAAAGCTTAACTTTGACCAAACAGGGCAATACCAACAGATGGCTGTTTCAATATTGATATAAGATTATATCTAGTTGATTAGAATGGCCTGCCGAATGTTAATTTTCAAAAGATAAATGCTAATAAGTGAAAAAAAAATTAAAGCTTGCTACAGTTTTTAATTACACGAAGACACATTACCTTCTGCACAGAAGCCATGCTTCAAAGGAGCAACACAGAACAGACAGTGCTTAATGAATGAGTTTTCAGCCTTGTGTTTAAGCATCATGATTCCGTGAAGTGCTCTGTCCCTTCACATTATCTGAGCCCCGGTCTGAGTAGTAAATTGCTGATTTCCTCAGAGTCTTTTCTAATGTTTATAAAACAATACCTGAGCGATTCATAAGAAAGCTTTAACCCCTACCTGTGAATTGTGTTGGCATTATTTGCTCCATTTTATAGATGCAGTGTTTAAATGGAATATTTTCAAAAGTTCCAAACAATTTTGTGTGCTGAGCAGAGAATCTCTGATTTTTCTGGAGCACATGTCTGTTCAAGGCAGAGCTCCTAGTGACTGCAGTGGCAGTTGCAATCTGAGAATAATTCTGGTTAGAAAGCACCATCTGATCCGCCCCCCTGCTCAAAGCAGGGCCAATTTTGAAGTTATAGCCAACTCTGAAATCAGATCAGGTCTTTCAGGGTCATATCTAGTCAAATCTGGAGTATCTCCTAGGATGGAGATTTCAAAACCATATGGGCACTTAATACTTCTGCAAATCAGGACCTGGAAACCCAAAACCAAAGCACCCAGAAAAAGTGATTCTGCAAGTTGCTGCCACAGAGGGAGCATGGATAACACCAAAACGACAATCTTCTGTGTCTTTCTGAGTGCTGAAGATCATGGTGGTCTCGTGCTGCTGGTAGATGATGTGTGGTGAAGTCTCCCTTCGGCTCATTTCTTTATGCGCAGCTCCCCAATATCGCAGGAGCTGTTTCTCATAAGCAGAAGACTGCACATATCTGCATTTAGTCCAATGCCGTGAAGGAAACCAGTCTCTGCCAACACTTAAGGGCTCTGAGCAAGTCCCTGATATCTTTGCACACTTGTAGGCTGTACAGCCTTGTACTTATCCCCTGTAACGGAGAATAGGAGCTGTCTGCGGGTGACCAAGGACAAGTGAGCTGCTTCCACTTAACAGCAGGCTGCAGTCCCGAACTCTTTTGTGAGCCCTTGTTCCTGCAGGACCAATGCCATCCACACCTGAGGGACACCGTCGGAGAATATTTTAAGAGCTACCATGGCCTTGAAATAAGTCATGACCTTGTACAGATAGGTTGCCTACATTTCTTCGTGTGTTCATGGGTTCTGGCTGTCACTGGGGAGGAAGAGAGGAGAGAGCTGGGCAAGAAGGGGAAGGGCAGCCCAGACTGCGATAAGCTAACTCACAAATGTCTGTGTGTTTTCAAAGTGTGCTTAATTGCAATGTATGAACGAACAGGCAATATTTTAAGTAATTTGCCCTTTTTTTTTTCTGTGGTCAATACGCGGAAAAGAAAATGTGCCAGCCATGGCTGCACGGAGTGGCTGGGGAGCTGCGCGATGGCCGTGAAGCGCGCCCTTGGACCGGTTTCTCAGGATTTGTCTTCTCTGAGAGAGGACCTGGCTGCATCCCTCCGCAGAGCGCTTGGGCACGAGGCCGTGAGGTGGACCCGTACGCCCCAGCGAGGGAGTTTTGAGCCCGCAGCCCCTCACGGTGACACTTCTCCAGCCACGGGACAGTGCTGCAGCTTCCCTCTCCATCTGTGGTGCCCCCAAGTCGGGTGCTGCTGGCTTTGCCGGGGCAGGCAAGGAGGCCCAAGAGCAGTGCTTGAGGTCCCAGCAGACCTCAAAAAAAAAAAAAAAAAGACTCCAGCTCTGGGGACCCCTGAGGGTGGTTTGCAAAAAGGAGGGTGCAGGACCGCCGGCCTGTGCGGCGATGGCTCCTCAGGTGCCGGGGTGCGAGTGGGTGCCAGCCGGGGCGAAACGGCACCCGTGGCCCTGTGTCTGCTTCTGCGCTACCACGAGGTTGGATTTCCACTCTTAAATTCGGTGGGGGCCTGGGGCACACAAGGAATGGAAAATACTGACGCTAGCCATCCTACGGGTAGTCTGAGCAAAGAATGAAAAAGTCAGGTGCCATCGATTCACAGAAGAGGGTCGAGTGATATGTACAAAGTAACTGCTCAGCAAAAATTTTGTTTTTGTCTTATTTTTAATATAACCTTTCAAAAAAAGATCCCAAACCTTGAGCTTTCTGTTGGAGAAAAGCAGACCTAATACAGAAGGGTGTGCTACAGGCAGCAGTCCAAGAGCACGCAAGAGATTTGTAAAAGTAATGCTTCAGGAAGCTTTGTCCAAAAGTATGTTCCAGCAAATGATTGCGCTGAAATTAATCACAACGGAAAGCTATAGGAGCCAGCTAGCACTTTAACTCTAGCATAAACTGGCATTGCTTTTTTGGAATGACTAGAGCTGTGCTGATTTATACCAGCTGATGATCTGGTCCACAAACGTTTTCTTATTCCAACTTTAATTATTTCCCAGAGAGTAAGGGTGTCTATGTCTATCTCTGTTCATTTAAGATTTCCAGATGCTAGTCTGGAAGTACGCTTACAGCAAGCATTAAGCTGGTCAGTTTGGATGGAGTACAGGCTTCCTGACATCCTCATTGGATACTTTTATTTCAACATCTGAATGTGCTGGTTGATTATGAGAACCTCTTCTTTTTCTTTTTTTTTTTCTGCTTTTTTTTTTTTTCTTCTTTGGTATTGAAATTCTCAGTGAACATAAATGAAAAGGGCCTGTTCTCACAATCCACAAGGGCAGGCTACATTAACGGTAGTTACATGTGTACGTTGAATGTATTTGTACATGAGGGTGGCCCTTTATATTTAAATTTGCAGTCCTAAGGAAAAAATAGCTCCCTGTTTATGAGCGACTGAAACCTTTGATTTGAAACAATTTGAAGTGGCATTTCTCAAGTCCTGTCTTTATGAATACACCCTCTGAGTCTTTTTCACTGCACCTGTACAAACAGCAACAAAGAGAAAACATGTGAGTGTGAAAAGAGCCTTCAGCTTCTCCCACCTACTTAATGAAACATCCTTGCTTTTTTTTGCGAGCAAATGAAAGACAATAAATTACGTGAGATGCTTTTTCAATGGCAGCAGGAGTGATAGGAGTGTCCTCATTTGATGCTCTAGGGGATAAGACTTATAAATGGTGCCATAAAAAGTCTTTCTGGGATGTGAAAGCTTGCAGAGAATGAGGCAGTTCAGAGCTCTGTAGTTTAAACCAAAGTGTGCTGTGCTTGTCGTGTGTCTGATCTGATTTGTCATGACAAAGTCTGCTTAAATTTGTGTAGCTCAACTAGTTTCAGCAGAGCAACACAGTTTTATACCGACTCAGATTCTGGATAGAAATCTCTGCATTTTCATTAGAGTTAGAAACCTTACTGAGAATTGTGCTACTGTCGGAGTCTTTTAATATCCTAGATAGCTGACAGTCTTTTTCACCAAATAAACTTTAAACCAGATACAGATCATTCAGTTAGATGCAGTTTGGATTACTACTTTGGACACTGGAGAAGAACTGGTTGTACCAGATCAGGAGACCTTGACTTGATTAATTTTAAATTAAATGTAAAGATAAAAACAGGTAGTTCTAGTTGAAAGTGAAACTACCATTTTCAGTTTCAAAAATGCAGTTCACTGAACTGGGAAACTCAGGGACTTGAGTGTAAAAGAGAGCTGGAGTTTCTGAGTGACAAACGTACAACATTTCTCTGGGGCCTCTACTGAAATCAAGGGAAGGGATCTAGACCTAGTGGATGATTACCCAGCTCAAAAATAACCTATTCAGAACAAACAGACATCCTATGAAGAATGGAAAAAGAGAGTAATGTTCAGCTAACGTGATTAAGTCTTAGAGGTCAGGAAGTGTATGGATAAAATGAGAATTGCCAAAAGACAAACTAAGTTGGATTTTTCAAACACAGCTAAATCAAATAGAGATTATTTTAGCCACATAAACAAAATGATGATTTATAGCCACTGCGCAGCGAAGATGGTGAAGTTAAGGATAATACAGATATGGCCCCAAGATGAATACTTTGGCTCAGTTTTCAACAGGGATGATGATGTTAAACAAGGCTGTGTTGCTAATGGGAATATGAGAATGGAAATGGAATTAACCACATCTAAGGTGGACGGCAAACCCTGAAGAGATTAATGTGACTGAGTCAGCTTGCAGTGGAGGCACATCCTAGAAGAACTATGAAAGAACTGGTTTAAGAAACTACAAGTCTGCTAACAAAGATTTTGAATGTGTTTATCAGCGGTGATAGCTCTTCCTTGAAAAAGCAAGCATTGGATGTAACTTAAGTAAAAAGAAAAGAGAAATCTGGGCAACTGCAGGTCTGGCTTTAAGAATATGTGAAATTTTAAAATACACATTGGAGAAAAAACAGATAAGGACATGAAGATGGAAATGAAATTAAATGAAATGCCACTCACTTTAGCAAGAGCAGACCATGTCTGAATAACCTGACAAATTATTTTTATTGGTAAGAGAATGAGATGCAACTCAGTTACCAGGAAAGCTTTTGACACAGTGCTGCATAGGAAATTGCTCGTTAAGCTGGAGAAAATTTGGATTAGCAGAAGAATTGTGAGGTGGAAAAAAATGAAAGATCATGTTGAAAGGAGAAATACCAAACTGAAAGGAAGTTACTAGTGGAGTTCTTCCAAGATGTGTCTAGGGACTGATCCTATTTAACATTTTTAACAACTTTGGCAGAAAAAGTAGTACTGTGCTCATGAAATTTTCTGATAATGCAATATGTAGTGTGAATGTGGAGGAGGACAGTATATAGGAAGAACTAGATAAGCTTCAGGACTGGAATAATAAAAATGGGTTGAATTTGAATAACCCAAAAGGTGAGGTCAGGCACTTTAGGACTCATAATTTTTTCCCCAAGCAGGAAGCTTTGAAAAAAGACCTGGGAATGGACTATTTGATCACCGGATGACACAGTATGTGATGTGCCTGTGGAGAATATAAATGTCGTCCTCGAATGTATCAGGTGGGGAACCTCCAGGGAAGGTAAGTACCAGTGTCATTTTGTGACACAGATTACCTCAACTGGAAATGAGGAGGTTTCTAACCAGAAGAGCCATACATTTCTGGAGCAGCCATCCATCAACCCAAATATGCTGTTAAGACGGAACCTTACCAGTTTATGGAAAGCGAGGCAGCTGGGGGAGTCTGGAGGCAGCAGTCCAGGAGAACTCTTCTGGATCTGACTTCCTTTACAGCTCATGCAGAGCTCAGACACTCAGCTTGGTAGAACCACCCAAAGGCTAGCTTGAGGCTGAATTCTACTTTTGATTAAAAAGTAAGCCCAAATTTATAAGAAATATTGGTAGCTGTTAATCACTTGGCTAGCTCAATCTACAAAATACACATTTGTCTCTGCAGAGGCAAATGATCTCCATTAATAATGTATGACCTATCATCATCTATGAAAAATCCTGTTGGTTAGTGACTCTTGATTTTCAGGCAACTTCAGCAGCACATCTGGCTGCAGTTAGTAAACGTTATTATTAAATCACATTTTTTCTTTTTATAGGTAATTTTCACCAGATATCCCCTGATATCTGCTGAATAGGTTCTATGGAATCTTAATCCCTATGATTTTCATGTGATGTTATCAAAATATGAGACATATTTTCAGTAGCTGGGCTTTCCAACTGTTTGCCACCAATTTTGCTCTGCGTAGGGCTTTCTGCAGCTCCGACCCACAGGCAGGTGAAGGCCAACGGGGAAAGTCTGTGCCCTGTCACCTGCCCCAGGGGCTTGGGAGAGTCTTGTTTGCTAGAATTTTGATTTCTGCCAAACTGATTTCTCTGCAGTTCATAATCAAGAGAAAAGAGCCCTCATATGATAAGTACTGTCTATTTAGCTGTGATGAAGTGCTCAGATGAAGATTTCTGCCGCTCTCCGCTTAGTGCATGTAGGACTGCTCCGTGAACCTATTAACTTATTATTTAGACACTGGATGGGCACATTTCCAGTAGATGACTGGATGTTCACATTTTTTATTTGCTAAAGATTTCTTTGACCTTGGTGAAAACCGAAAGAGAGGAAATAGCATTCAAGGAGGCAGAACTTAAAATGAAAAACACATGAAACAGGAACTCCCCGAGGAACGGAGGAATGGAGCACTGGCCGAACTTGGGGGTGTTTGCTGTTCGGCAGCCTTGCCAGGACATATGCAGAGGAATATTTGAACTTTAAATTCTCCATGTGCAAAGGAAAAGAAAAAACCCAAACAAACTAAAAAGTTTAACAATGGAGGTTGCATCCCTGAGATGCAAACCTTTTCTTCTTTTAATAACGATTAAAAAAATGTGGGTTATTTGGTGAATTCACTAATGGAAGCTGGGTCCACATATGTCTTTCATTTTAAGATACCAAATTAAATCACAGTTGATTTCTATGGTCACCTTATTTTTCATGAGAGTGAGAGGCTGCTTAGTGAAAGGCCTATATTTATGACTAATTTAAAGTATAGAAGATTTGTTACAGTGGCCCACACCTGTCACAGCCATTGATTTATACATGTACTGACTTGCCATGTTTGCCTATGGGCAGCTTAAAATTACAGACCTGGTACGCATAGACTACACAATTACAATACCAAAAAATATCATCAGAAAAAATTAGAATTTTCTACATACCACAGTCCAAAAAGCTTTACAGTGCAGGAGCTTTCAGCGTGAGCTCACATTGCGTTTTTGTACAGGCATGTACTTGAGATCCACCTTCTCTGGACTATAAGGCTTATTTAATAAGAGAAAAAAAAAAAAATTTTGCTGACCGGAATAGTCAATATGGTTCTGATTTGCTGCTAACTTAGACTCATCCTTCTGAGGCTTAAACCAATTTCAAGTCAGGAAAGAAAGGTGATGGAAAAACCTTTTAAAAATCTCTGACAGAGCACCCGGAACACGGCTCATCTTATTGCAGCAGTGTAACGGTGACAGTGTACTGTGGATCGGTTGCGTGCCACTGACTTATGCCCCACAAAGGACTGTCTGCAGAAGACAGTTTGGGAACTGCTGATCTCGATCATGAATACTGTCTGTCTGTGGTCTTGAAACAAAAAATTTGCCCTTTCCGTGAATAACTTTAAGAGTTTTAATTATTTTAATAATTTTCTGTAAATAATTTTAAATTTAACTTCCTCTAGCAGAAGTAGTTAAGTTTTGCCTCCAGTGGTCCTAGCAGTCTCCAAAAGTGTTCAGCCTCGGCTATTTTCTATCCTGTGGTGAGGTAGACCTGTGGATCTCATACCGATGATAATGTGTGAGGCAGAGGGCAGGGATGGAACAGAGCCAGGACTGGGGAGTGGACATGGGGTGTGCAGCCTGATCCTGCTGGCAACATCCAGTCTAACATCAGGACCTACTAACTGCAGGGCTGTAGCACCATTAATGCCCACGATAAATCCTTACATGATGCAACAGAAACCAATCCTACCTCATTTCTTCAGGGTAGTGGGGAAGAATGCTGAAGAACGCATCACTGTCTCCTGCCCCAGTCTCCCTGCTCCCTCCAGACTGTGGATCCCTTTGGAGAACCTGGAGCAAACAGCCCCGTTCGGTGGGCAAATGGTTGCCTGCCCAGAGACTCACCACCACCAAGCAAAGACAGAAAGTCACTGCTAACACCATCTCCCTGAACTGATATTTTTGGAGGGATTTAATACTACACACTGGTCATCCTGGAGAAGAAGGGTGTAAAACAGAACATTGCATGCAAGTAAAAAAAAAAACAAAATAGAAAAAATGATGTTTTTCCCCTAAAAAATGTGACTTCCTGTTGTAAAGATTGCCATTTTTTCTTATGGATATCAAATGAACTGTCATTTTACCAAGCTTTATGGGACTAAACAGACTTATGGAACATCCCTGATTGACTCGGGGTGCAGTTCTGGCTTGTATAACTCCCATGATCTGTCTTTTCTGCTTTTCCCATTCCCCTCTCCATTGCCTTCACCCCTGCTTCATGGACACACAAGGCTCTGGAGACTGGGGCTTCCTTTCCTTTTTCGGCAGTAGCAAACTCTTATTTTCTTATTCTTCCATCATCTTCCTATATGCGGGGTCACAGGGGAGGAATGCTCAAGGTCTGTGGCAGTTTTAGTTCGCTCTTCATAGGAAAAATATCTGGGAATCATTTTTCTGGGTTCAGACAATTACCTGTACATCATTTGCAGTTTCCTTGTTGATATGACATGTGTATAACATTTAGTTTTTTTAGACAGCTAAATCATGTTATTTGATATATACATAACATCTGTAATGTAATTCATAAAACAAGCTGTGGCATCTCACATACCTCTATATTTACTGAATCTCAAAATACAAAGACTTGTCTTTAAAGCCTTGTTTACTTTTGTCTGCATAAAACTTAAGAAAAACCTCACATGATTCTAGATATTAATATAAAACTTAGATGTGAGTAAACATAAAGCAACAACTTCTAAGTCTGTATCCACAGTAAAATCTCAGATGTATCTAAATAAATGAAAAGCAAAACATTTTTTACTGTAACTAAAAGCTTCAAATTAAGGCATATTGGATATCTTGTTTGACTGAGTGAGGCTGGAAGCCAGCTAGAACTTTCATTTGGATTTTTTCTTTTGTGTCTCTTCAAAATGTTCTTATTATTGAATATCGTATGTCTTGCTGTGTTTCTAAATTCATGCACATTTCCTGCTAAGAACATATGGAAAAGAGTAGATGGTTCAGAGTGAAATCTGGATGACATAATAAACCGTGAGAGAGAAACTTGAAGGATTAATACAGATCCAAAGACTGAAACTATGTCTACTGTTAAGAACACACCACCATTTTTTATAGTACAGACTTTTATGAGGCAGAAATAGGAAAATGAAAAAACCAGACTGTTACAGAATGTTAGGATTTCGTATATGGATATTCTGGATGTGATGGCAATTTCGAAATGACAATTCTTTAAACATTTCCTCATTTTAGTCAATTTTAAGGGTGAGCAGAACCTGTGTAAATTTCCAGTGTAATCCTGGTCCATTATCTTCTCTTTCTCTAGAGTCTGGTTTCTTCTCAGCAAATGGACAACTACCAGCACTCCCCCTCTCTAGGGCAGGTGAAAAAGGCAGTGTGCACAGATTTGCTGCTGACAGCAATGTCAGGTAGGCTAGTGAACACTGCAGCCATAAACATGGGATACCAATAGATTAATAAGAGAGGTAGTGTTGCTTCTCATTACATTCATGCCTAGAAAGACATTTCTGGCCAGACCCCCAACTGGTAGAAAATTTTGTATTTAAATGTCTGATCTCCACAGAGATGTAGAGATTAACTCTAAAGGAAGGTGTCACAGCTCCTCTCACTGTGTGTCTGTGCGGAGCTGGGCTCTGCAAAGGGCTGACATGGGCTCACTGCTCAGCCTTCCTTGGCCAGCCACAGTCACTAAGGATGCCACCCTGTCACCTGGGACTACTGCCAGGCTCAATTCCAGAAATGTGGAGCGTGTAAGCCAACCCTGGTACAGCTGCACTTACACCTACCCTTAACCTGACACTCTGGTCACTCCCATGTCTGTTTTCTGTGATGGTGCAGGAAAATCACAGAGGATTCCTCTCAACAAACTAAGGATATTTCCAAGCTATTCTGCAAGATCTGTACCAGTCACCTTTGACTCCTTAGGTGGTCTATGGAGAGAAGGCGATTTGTGAGGCCAGTTTTAGACTCCTCTCTTCACATGCAGTGGTTCACCATCAGAAGGTACCTCTTTCTCTCAATGACTCTCAAGGAAGCATAGGGCTAGAAGCCTTGTCGTGATCCAAACCATTCATCTAACTTTCAAACTCCTCAACTAGAAGAGAGGAACCTCACTGCAAGTTTTCCTAAGAGTGTAATATGTGTTGAACTGAATTAAAATGTGCACTAAAAAAAAGCTTTGGAACAGAGGACTTTTTAAATTTCCTTACTGAGGTGGTTCTTCTGAGTATGGCAGCACCCCATCCCTTCCTTAGCCCAGCTAAGGAAAAGCCCAGGGCTATGTCAGCAAAGGTCTACCTAGTTTAGAGAGGGAGAAGAGCTATGGATATGTGAAAGAAGGCTTTTTCTCTTTGCCAGGAAGGCTAGACCACCTCAGGCAACCATTGCAGGTGAAATGGAGATGTAATCTACTGCACAAGGAGAGAAGAGCATGGGTAAGGAGGAAAGCTGAGGCTTTACATTGAAAGCTTACAGAAATGTCTGTACAAGCAAATGCAAATCTGCTCTCAGATGATAATGAGTGGACATCCACTTAGTTTTCTCTATGCTATGTGCTTTAATGCATGTAATCATGTCACTAGGGAAAAAAAGACTGATGTGGATATTTCATACTGTTGGTCATGGAGTAAGTGGTGTTTAATAGCTCCTCACTGTAGGAATAGCAGCTCAACGTCTGCTGTAAACCTGAGAGATCAAGACTTTTTAAGTATTTAACTATTCATTTTTTAAAATGAGAACAAACCAGATATCTTCTTGTAATAAATGCCTTTCTGTGCACATTCCAGGCTAAGGATAATAAGGGTCTTTACAAGTGAAGGCACTAACAGGCAGAACTTGAAGCTGTTACAAATAATATAGTGGAAAATTTCCCCAGGCAGCTGATCTAATTTTGATTGTCAAAAAAATCTGTGTTCAGCATGAAACTGCCTGTAATGGTAGCCCTAGTGATCTTTTTCACAAGTTATTAAAATGAGTTTTCAGTCACATCACGGTAAAGTTGGCAATAAAGACATTGGAAAGAAGGGAAAAACAGATCATTCTTATCTGGCCACCTTCTTAGAGTCCCTCAGTCAAATTTTAACACAGCAGCAATAAAAATATTCTATTATTTCCTGCTGGTCGGCAAAAGGAAGCTGTCCTGCAGAATCTGCTTCCTGGCCATCAGAAAACACTGGCATGGAAACACATCTAAGTTTGCACAAGAGAGGATTGATTAGTATTAATCTTTTTGCAGCTTACTAGTGTTGCCTAAATCCTGTACTGAGTGTTGAGAAGTATTTCATGGAGTTGAAGTATAGAATTAAAATATTAAAAGGTTGGATGTCTTTAATTACCCGTCTATTTTCCTGAATACGGTTATCCATTATTTTAACTTCTATTCCTTGCACCAGAGCTATGTCGGCATGGACTCAGTCTCCACTGCAGCAAAATGTCTGTTTTCTTAAGTGGTCATTTTGCCTGAGGAGGGTCTAAAGGATTGTATCCTTGAAATTGTTTGTCTGTGCTGATTACAGTAGAGAAACAAAAAATATCCATAAAATCAGAAGTTAATCCTAGCCAGGAAATAAGTAATATTGAGTCACTAAACCTGGCAAAGGTGGCTGTTTAACAGAAGTGTTCTGAGCCAATTCCTGTATATACTCCACTGAAGCATAGCCATGGCATTTAATTTAGGTACAAGTGCCAAATTAAACATTTAATTGACTTTTCTTTTACGCTAAGTTGTCCTAACTTTGGCTATACATTGCTATAGGTACTGCTATAGATACAATTAAACTAAGTATGAAGCCCAGACAGAGCTAGTTTCTGTGGGAAAAGAGCACCATTTCAATGCTATTCTTTCTGCTGCAATAAAAAATCATAACAACAACAAAAAATCCCTTACAGTAAATGTCCACATTGAGAACTTACAGAATTTTTGTTTCTTTTCTACATCCAAGGGTGGGAATTCATACAATATTTGGTTAATTGTCATTGTGGTGAAAATGCTTTTGGGAACATAATTTTCTATCGGGCAATAGACTTTTAAATCTGTTTTAACATTTTATTCTTGGATGTGTAAACAAATTCTGAGAAGCAGGCCTACTAAACCTTTTATTCCTCTGTCATCCTACTAATGCATCACAGAGAAGTTATTCTCAGCTTTCACTGAAGCCATTGTATTTCTAATCCACTTCAGTCTGGGAAAATAACACCCTGCTTTAATTAAGAGAGCAATGAATGTAAACTGACTTCAGAGAAGAGCTAAACTCTTTCTCCCCCCACTGAAAATTCATATGCTGAGTGATAGGCAGCAGAAATCCCTTATACCTGTCCTGGACAACATGTTAGCACTGACTGTCTGTGAGAGGATGAGAGTCTGACATTACGGGTACGACTCCATGGAAGTTTGCTGTGATTTACACCCACGGCCCTGAGAGGAGAATCTGGTTTCTCCACTACTTCTCAGCTATTATCAAAAAGAATACATTTTTCTAATCTGACATCTCAGTCATGAAAAAGGAGATTTTCTGAAAAGTGTGTCTACAGGGTTCCCTCCGTTTCTGCAAGTTCTCTTTGCTTTCCCTGAAGATCTCACAGTATTGCATATAAAACACTGTACCTGGAATATCTCTGGGGGATAGGAAAGGGTGTGCACATTTATCAATTAATTCTCTGAACCCCTCTTTGCAATGGAACAGCTGCACATTTTGTGAGAAAAGAAGCTGAAGAAAAAGGACACCTAGTAAGGAAACCTTAGGCAGAATTTAGACAGGCAGAATGCAAGCAGAGCATTGCTGGACCTCTGAAGTTGCTTTCCCTAGTCTTAAAAAATAAACACGCTGAAGTGTTCACGATAGCTGTTTCATGTTTCTCTTGCAAGACACTTCCAGGAGATCATGGTTTCTTTTAACCCAGAAGCATTATGGGCAGCAAGGGCTGTAAACCGGAGCTGGCACAGACCACGGCAGGTCACTTACTAGGGATCAGAGTGCAACAAGAGGCACTCTGTGGAAGGGGGAGTGGGTGTTCCGTGGTGTATTTACAGATACCACTCTCAGGTGTGGCCCCTCTCATCAGAGATGGACGCTGTCTGAGGAGGTAATTCAGGAAGGAAGCCTGGAAGCATGTGGGTGTGAGTCCTGCCCCAGGGAGAAAGGGGAATTTTTTATTCCAGCAGCAGGAAAAGAGCTGGCTCTCCGTTAGGGTTAGGCCATTTATTTCCAACAAATAGATTATTCACTGAAAAACACGATTTTTGTTGGCCTGAAAATATCCTTGAATTCAACCCACATCTGCAGAGCTGTTTAAGCTGTTTGTTCTTTCTGTCCTCTGAGGTAGATGCGTATAAATTTATTTCCTCAGGGCTAGGTTTGAGTTTGTGAACGAAGATGGCCTCCCCAGTCACCCAGCAATTGGAATCTTGATCGATCTGTGCAAAACTCAGCTTCAGCTCTATCTTCTGCTTGAGGACATTGGAATGTATCAGTCCCACCAACCCGGGAAGCGACTCCACCACCATGCTCTAGGGCAGGGATTTCTCCAGCTCATAGCACGCAGGTTGCTTCAGAGTGACAGGAGCAAAATCTAGTCCAAAAACACATCCCCAGAGAAAGGGCTTTCGGGGTATGTACGCAAACAAAAGCTCTGGGATCAGCGAGGAAGGGGCTCCTGGGAAATCTCTGCTCTTGCTACTGGCTCCTGTCACAAGTACTGGTTGAGAGAGGATTGCTCCAGAGCCTGTGGCTTTTGGGTATTCACCGAAGAGGCAAGGTGTTTGTAGTCCAGGCCTTGCGCTGGTGGTTTTTTTAAGTTGTTTCGTACAAAATGAAACGGTGACATCAGGACCAGCACGAGTGGTCCCCTCTGGTTTGGGAGCCGGGCACCCTGCAGGGACAGCGGGTCCTGTCCCCTGCACATGGGGAGGACGCAGCGAGCTGGGCGGCGAGGCAGAAGGAGGCTGCTGTCTCAGCTCCTCCATCACGGCTCTGTAGGCTTCCTCAGTCTTGTCCACGGCTTTCGTTTTCACAGAGATGCCTCAAATGAAGCTGCAGTTATTTTTAATTGCTGTGACACAACTTTATACCGAAATGAAGCCTTATGACATTTTATTTTTCCTTGATGGGGTTCAAATTGAAAAACAGTTTTGTTTTAGTTCTGAAGTCTGAACTGTCTAATTTGGGGGCTGTATTTAATTTCATTTGCTTCAGTGGCCAAACTGAAAAAAAAATGTCTTATACCCCTAATCACTGTACGAATTTATTTCCACTAAATAAGCGTTACCCAGACTCCATCATTTTTGTGCCTGCTTGCGCTGAGCCAGCAATCAACTGACTGAGCTTGTGTAACAGTATTTTTCTGTAAGCTTGTAAGATCTGTGTCCTGTGATTTTTGGCCGCTGCTTGGTTTCTTGGCTGGATGTTAAGGTATTGTTAAGTTCTGCCTTACCGTTTCTTTCAGAGTTTGCTGACATAACCAATCCTGGTGTCACCAGAGGGATGCAAGCATGAGTCCCCTCAGTTTAAAAGAGGAAAAGTTTCAAACACAATCTTTTGACCTTTAAAGCATACTACAAAGACTGTCTATTTCCTAAGGCTTTTTGGGAAGAATTGAGGGAATGAATGGGACAGGATATATTTTACTGCTTTGAATTACTAGCTGGCTAAGTTAATTTAATTTTGTTTTGCGTGAGCTCTGTTGTGTTGGACTTGTATTTTAAATAACTGGTAATGTGCCGAAAGCTATGGATAGTCATTGTCCTTTGTATTTTAATTGTACTACATAAAATGAGAACAATGGGAGCAAAAAAACCTAGAGGTGAGTCATAAATAAGCATTATTTGGTTTCTAACAGACATGTTTTAGTTTCCCAGTTATAATGGGAGACATAAGCAAGGCGTTTAAACATGTCTTGAACAACTGAGAAACAAATAGCCCTGGGTTCGTTACTGTCTGAAATAAAGGCTTTTTTTTTTTTTCCTGAGTGACTAATAAAAATTAATCTTTACTGTTCAAATTATGTTTATTTTGTTAATAGAATAAACAAAAGAACTAATGACAAATTAGCAGGGTCTCCAATGGAAACTATTGATATGTGACAGCTGCTCAGCTGAACACTGAGTTATGCTTTAAGCCAGCTGAGAGAAGCAAGAAAGATCATGCTATATTTGACACTAACAGGAACACAAAGAAAAATCTCAGTGAATCTTCAAAGGAGAACTTGGTTTTGAAATTTTACCTTGAGCCAAAGAGCCTCCCATGATTAGTATAATGCAATGATTGCGGTAAAACAGCACCGTTAATCCCCTTTAAGCTTTGTGTCTAAAGCCAAATAGGTTGTGGGAGTGGGTTTTAAGTGTTTTCTGAAGGAGAAAATACTGATACTTCCACCTGTCAATACTACCATTTTATTGGCAACTTTCATCCATTCCCATCTGTCATATTCCTATCTCCCAGCAGCCTAGGTGCATTATGGGATGCTCCATCTCCCTCAGATGTACCGTTACCCACAGCCAGCTTGCCCTGACCTCTGTAAAACCTCTGTCAAGTCTGACAACAGCCTGCAGTACTGGCATCTTCTCCTGGGTTTGCTGTACTTCTTTTTCTCAGTAATTTTTTGCCCAAATGGTCTACTTTGTTGGATCCCATCCAAGCTGGTATGATTCCAGAGAGATCAGTTTTGCTGCATTGGCACGGAGGGTCCTTACACATATTTATTGGTTACTCAGTCACCTATGGAGGAGGGCCTCTAGAAATCCCTGTCTAGCACCTCTGAGAGACTGCTTTGCACTTCCCTAGTGATTTCTATAGCAAACTCCCACATTACTTGTGGTCTCAAATTATTTGTGAATAAAATATGAGGACAAACAACCTATTGTGTGGCAGGAAATATGTAGTCTGCATAAATGCCCTCAAGTTTTCTGTTGGTTCTTTTCATCGGGAGCACCTGTATATTGCCAAACAGCATATAAATCTTAGGCTATTTGCATTTTACCCCCAAAGTCTTCTAATGAGTCTATGCTTTATTTTTACAAACATTTTATAAGCTGCCTGGAGGCTTATATGCACTGGCAGACATAATTTTTGGTTGAAATCATCTCACATTTCATTTTAAAAAAAAAAAGTTCCCCATTGATATTCTAAGAATGAATTTTCGTCTTTGTTACATGGCTCATCAAACAAATGGTTCCAATTCTTCAGATTTAATGCTAGACAGCTGTCGCGTTAGACAGATATTACCACACTTTTTGGAATTCTGCATGTTAGAGGATATATTTTTGCAGGCTGTGCTGCACATCAGACAAAAACCTTGTCCAAAAAAGATGTAAAATAACACTTGTGAAGCCTTAGTATTCCAAAAACCAGAGATGCTATTGCACACTCTTGGCCAAAGTCAAATGAGAAGGCAAGTAGCACACTGGAGCAGTTGGGATTTAAGTTCCTCATTACGAGCTCAGGACTGCAAGTTGATTAGCACTCTGGCCGCAATCCAGAAAAGCACTTAGACTGAGAAAGTCTATAGGAGTTGGGTGTTTAATTCCTTCTAACTTATTTTGAAAATCTTAGCCTTAAGCATTTACTGCTGTAGGTGTATTCACGCTTCTAAATTAGGCAGGTTGCTGGCAGGGAGCTTGAAGGTTTATCACCACGTAGCTTCAAGTCCGATTCGCCTCTTGCTGTGGGGAGTGCCAGAGATGCTGGACACTGCTGACATTCTCCTTGAGGGCAGAAGGTCTCTTCAGGCTCGGCGAGGTGACAGAGCCTCATGACAAGCGCTGAGCACTAAGTGACTTTGTGAGAGAAGCTGGAAAGCCAGGCAAGCGAAGAGAGGGAACAAGAGCTGCCCAGAGCCAGGGCTCACCCTCAGAACTGCACATAGCCCCCTGCCTGTCCTGATACGGTTCTGAGACAAGTACTGCAGCTTCTAAAGCTTACCCACACTCTCCAAGACAAGAATGTAATTTCTTTCTCTCTAACTCCTCTTTTTTTGTCTTCAATCATCCCTTGTTTCATTGCTGTTTCCTCACATGGACAGAGCTCATCAATGCTAATGCTTTCTAAACTACAACCTTTTGCCCCCACATGCTACGTGGTGACCAGTCTTCAAGGAAATGGGACTTTTGCAGCTCTCACATTTCTCCACAGTGGTTTGTTTGACGGGTAGAGATATAGCCAGGATTGGTTAAGATTACGTCTGGTCACAGGCTATAGTTCTGCCCATGGAAGTGGGTCTTCTACCTGAGAGTGCGGACGCACCCTGAAGGCACAGGCAAGCGCTCCTTTTTGGTGCAGTGCAATGCACGCAGTGCTGTGGGTCCTTTTAATAGTTTCCTACTTTTCAACTGGAAATATATTCCTAG
Organism: Harpia harpyja; assembly: GCF_026419915.1. Classification (NCBI taxonomy): domain Eukaryota; kingdom Metazoa; phylum Chordata; class Aves; order Accipitriformes; family Accipitridae; genus Harpia; species Harpia harpyja. The sequence goes on along the minus strand of NC_068945.1, from coordinate 37,046,440 downwards.
AGGGTATGTCTAGAGAACGTAGCTTGGGTATCACTATGCTATATTGCGCTCCACTGAAGCTAATATATTCCTCTTCTCCCCAGGACTAATCAACTCAGATATAATTCTGAGCTAGCAGAGATACGTGGCTTCCAGCACTTGAGTTAGCCCTTTCACAGGTGGCTCAGGTATCTCTACATGGTGCTGAATTATGCCAGTGAGACATATTCTGGGATCCTAAGCAATTCTTTTTAAAGAAATTCAAAGCAAGGAAACTACAGAGTGTAAATGGTATGTAGTCCTGCACATAGCTGTTGAATTTTGTCTAGATAATTTGATTCGTACCCAGTTCAATTTTAATAAACTAACATCTATTTTTGAATTAGTCTCTTTGTGGCTTACAAAATCTGTTCTAAGCTGCAAGATCTGCCTTTGTGAAACTGAAAATTAAATAAGAAATACCCACAGGAGACTTGCAGGTTTTTGCTAACATCTTAATTAAATCCCACAGGTTGAGGAAAATTAATTGAAGATTTTTACCACTTTCCCCACTAACTTTTCCTACTCCAGGGATTCAAATAAATGGAGTTTACAAATTCACCCACTGTTCTGCTTTAAAACTTCATGAAACTTTGCTTTTTAGTAGGAAGTTAATTAGGAATAGTTCCTATTATACCTTTAATGTGGGTGAGACTCCTGAGGCACTGTAAACATTAATTAAGCCCCATAGTACCCTCTGAAGCAGATAGTATTTACCCAGAGTTATACTGAAAATTAAGCCTCCCCTCCTCACTTGAACTGATAATACACTTTATCCCGATATCAGCAAACGTACTTTAAATAGTGAGAAGTGAATATGTTGAAAAAAAGAGGGAAAGGAGCACTATAAAATATTTTCCTATGCTTTCATTTTGCCAGGAGACCATTTTTGAAGGCCATGGAGTTAGGATATTTGGTGCTATACTATTTGTAACCTACTGTTATTTAGGTCTTCACCGTTCAAAAATTTGTTACCTGTTACATGACATTTTATGTGTCTATATAAAATATAGCCATACTTCAAAAAAGGAGTTGCGATCTTTTCCAGTTCGCCTGCCAAAATTTGTTTTGGATGGTCTAGACATTTTCGGTCAATAGCTTACAAGCTGAATGTTTCTGGGAAATGATTGTGTTTGGACCATTCAGAGATTCTTTGAAGACCTGAGTACACAACTGTACCCACATGTCTCTTCTGCTGATATACTGCAGTAGAAACAGGGATGTAATAGCTTAATATATCTGTATCACATGAATATTGTCCTGGAACACTGATGCAGCAGTGCTGTCGTAACAAGATACAATAGAAAAATGGCAATGGCTGGAAGACTTTCATATGATTCTGGTGTATGAAAGCCATTAGTGTCAGCTGCAGCTTGTAGGGCTGCTGCTTGTGAGCAAACAGGAAACAGGGAATAGTGCAGCTGGTGCCTTCCAGCGTTGTAAACTGCTGCGTTATCAACTCCAGTGCTGCATTCCCCTGATAAGGAAAACAGATCCAGAAATCAGTCATCACTTTAAACTCCCACTTTTTCCATCCTAAAAGTTGCTTCCCTTAAATTTCATTCATTTTTAGCATCTCTTAGTAGCCCACAAATCATTTGTTAAAATGCCTAGTATACCTCTATGCTTCAGGTAAGTGCCTTTGCTCCTCACAGAACTGATAGATAGGTTTTGTGTTCCTTTAGGATTTCTGGAGCTTCAAACACCAACCTGACGGGGCACAGCGGGCCTGGTCCAAACCCCACCGACATAAAATAAAAACTCTTTTTGCCTTCAGTGGGTTCTCAGCCCATCTTCTGTTTTGCAAACAGCAATTGCATCTAGACTTACAGCCTGCACCTAAACTGGCAAATCAAATGGGACTTGTGTCCGCATAGGAAAACTCTCTTACCCCAATCTCTCCCCCTCCAGAGGCGGTGTCCACACGCGTGCTGCCAGCTGAGTGCAGTCCCTGGCCGGCGTTACCCACGTTCCTGGCATGGCTTGGGCCAAAACGAGCTGGGACCCCATCTCCTGGGAATCACTGCACTGCTGTGCCTCTGCCTTGAGTCTGTTCAGTTTAGTAAAGGGATGGGCTCTGCATGAGGAGTGAATATAGACACAGTGAGCACATCATTCGTCAGATGATACCCAAATCTAGGTGTGAGTGAGGAAGAGGAGGAGCATGGCAAGGTCCCTCACTGGACCAGTGGCAGGGTTGGGTACCTGGCTCCAGATCTCAGGACCCCCAGGCACTGCCCTTGCTGTAAAGCACATAGGTTCATTACTTCATATTTTGTCTGAAAGACTGGGGTTTTAGGAACACTTACACATACACTTCAAATAATTTCACCAAACCCAAGCCAGCCAATGGAGGCATTAAAACTCATGTTAGGTGGGTTTTTTCTGCCAAAAGGGATAGGAATCAAACTGCAAACTTTGGACCCAGACCTCCCACCCCCTGGCTGTGTTCCACCAGTTATTTCGCAGATCTGCTTCATACTACAGTACAGCAATAAGAAAGCAAAGCATGTGGGCAGGTTAGTAAAAGAAATTAAGTGTAGCCAAGTGAAAAGTGGGAAACAGCTTGTATAGGATGATTTCAGTTACTTTTAACATATCAGTAATCAAAAAATAAGTATGTGCCTGCCTTCAATTATGTATTTATTGCAGCAGATCACACTCACTTACAGAAATTATAAATTTTACTCAAACACCATAGCTTTGGTCAAAATTCTCTGAGGATTATGGGACTACAAGAATAACCATAAACTGGATCAGATCAGAGGTCCAGAAGCCTGTATCCAAGGCTGTCAAATAGAAGATGCTTAAGAAAAAGCATAAAAACAGGACAAGCATTTAGTGAAACTACCCTGGCCCAGTCTTGCAGCTTCGGTGATTTGTGGTGCAGGTGCTTCCTGAGCCAGCAGTAGTTTCTTTCTATTTAATAGTGCAGGATGGATTTTTCATCCATGAATTCATCCAATTTCTTTGTGAACTTATGTAAGCTGCTATCGTCTGCAATGGCCTCTGGTCGTAAGTGAATAAGGACTATCACCTTTTGTTCAATTTGAATTTACCGTCTAGCTTCACCTGGTCCTTTAGTTTTGTTTGACACCCTGAAGGTCTTGCACTGGAAAAGACAGTGAATTTTTTTCCCTGTTAGCCTCCTGCATCTTACCACTGCTTTTGGAGACCTTTTGGGAAGATGGCATAGGCCTTGTCCTGCTCTAATTGCTAGGATCTGCTCCAGGGCTTCAGACACGTTGCTGCCTTCTTGGAGAGGGCAGGCGAGAGCTGGCATTGCCCACCTCACGGGACTCTCTCCGCGACCCACCACCAGTGGCGTGGGGACAGGGATGTGTTGCAGCTGGTGGGACCTGCCTCCTGGAGCACGCTTTGCCACCAGTACTGGTGCCTCAGGTCAGAAACCCAAACTCCCCCCCCAGATACCCCATCCCCAAAATTGCTGTGCTTTTTCCAAAGGGGGAAGCTCTTAATCATCATCGTTGGACAAAATCTGGCATCACGGCTAAGGCTTGGCAGAGGCTTTCATGAAGTGCGTTTTTTCCCAAAGCTCTGAAGGTGGTGGGCTTCCATCAGTGAGGGGTAGCAGTGCTTGGCACAGCGTCCTTGCCGTGATCTCTGATACGGCTGCAGGAGGGTTTGCGCGCTGACTAGGAGAAGGTAACCGCTGTACTTTTTTCACCCACATCAGCATTCTTCCCTTTCTGCGTGTGTACTGCTTAGCCACAGAAAATGACAAAAAATCCCCAGTGTGAGAGGCTTTAGCGAAAGTAACACCACCAACAGTCTTTTATCTGTGCTGACGGAAAGTTAATCCATATATGCAAGAATCTGATGCTTCAGCTTACTGGGAGAGACAGACACATAATAGAATCTCTTGAGCATTATCACTTCGCAATAATGGAGCTTTGTCATCTTTTGTCTGACTCTGGCCTACACAAGCCTTTTGGTGAGGTTAAAATTCCTAGCACAAACTACAGGAATCTACCTCAAAGCTGTTGTAGAAAAATGGATTAGATACAGATAAAAAAAATCTAAACAGGCTTTGAGGTCTCAGGGAGCCGTGCTCATTAATTATTTGAAAGTGATGCTATGCACAGGCTGAAAAATCAAGAATCTAGGGAAGGATGGAGTTTTGCACTAAATAATATATATTTATGTAGAGTTGTTGGCTCTTTCTCTCTTCTTTCATTGTAAACCTCATATTTCTTTTTTTTATGATACTGGCCAGTTGTAGTTCATCCCAAGCTTCTGATCCCTGCTTTTCATTTTGAATCTTGGACCCTACCAAATCCATACACACAAACTGAAACCTGGTAAAATTTCAAATAGTCTGTAGTTTCAGAAAGACACAATGCAAAAGGCAATGAGTCACTGAAGATACTTTGTAGGCAGAAGGAAAACACCTTGCTGAACTCAAGGGCAGGCAGGGACCCAGTGAAAGTGCTTATTCTAGCTATTGCTGCACCTTTGGAAGATGTACTGTGAAAAGACGTGGACTTTGCTGTGTGGTCTGAAAATACAGAACAAATGAATTCCTGCCATTTTCTGAACTTTCTGTAGAGGGGACCAGTTAGCTTGTCTTGGAAGGTAAGAGATTGGAGGGAGAACAGTGGCCAAAAGCTTTCCCTTTTCTTGATCTCAGTTCAGCAACATCTGTAAAATGCGACTTAAATATTTGTTGGAATGGGTCTTCTGATATGCTTAGATACGTGCCTGAGATACGTTGCCTTCCTACAATGCATAAACTGAGTAGATTAGCAGGAGAAAAGATCTGTGGTACATAACTCAGCAGTACTGGAGATTGCTGTCACAAACTCCATTCTACTAGTTTCGTTTTGACTATTTCTGCCAAAACCTACATTTTTGGCAGTGCCTAAAAGAAATATAGGAAGCCTTAACCACAGGATTTTGTGTCAAAGAAGATGAACCTACAGATTTTTAAAATCTAGGCGAGCAACTCCGGTTAGTTTGAAAGTAGCCCTGTGCTGGTTCAAAAACATGTGAAATTTTCAATTCATCTGACCCTAGTTTCAAGTTTGCAGTGAGATCATCTCCTGAAGAACTACGGTAGTGCTGGGTATTGCCCATGGCCTTGCAGCAGCCACGCAGACCTCTGGGTTATCGAGCAAATGAAGAGGATCTGAAGACCTAAAGTTGTGGTACTGATGGGCTGGTATGACCTTTTCCATGACACATGACACTTGCCAGAAAAACGTACTCACTAATTTCTGTGCTGTGCTCAGAACTCTTCTTTGAATCTCTGCCATTTAGGAAAATGGATGGTCTTTGTCTGCAGGAATTTACTCAGCCCTGCGCACATTATTCTAGTACTTAATCACTCTGGCAGCTAAAGTTCAAAGTCTTATTTTTAGTCTGAATTTTGTCAACATTCAGCTTCTAGGCATTGGATCTTACTATAGCTTTCTTTCCTGCTAGGCTGAAGACCCATCACCCATCAGATTCTGCTGGATATATTACTAAAATTCAGCCTGCTCCAATATTTAGCTCATACCTAATTTCAGTCTTCAAGCCCTACCATGAAGACTGCAGGACTCTGGCAGTAGCAGCTTGCTCCTGTCTCACCTGCTCTTTGCAGAGTCTCACCAGCAAGGCCCACCTCCTATACTGAGAAGTGCAACCTCGAAGGATGGGTTTTTCATAACTACTTTTACATGAACTTAATTTTTCTAGAACTTTTCTGTAACCCAGATGCTGATGCTGTTGTTACTTCCTTGCTGTCCCACACAACTCTTTTATGACTGAGCATTCAAGTCATTCTGATTTCAGGTTAGTGGATATATTGTAAAATATAGGAGCTGCCCAAGTTGCCTGAACAGAACAGTCCCTGGTATGTATTTTACATTAGCTGAGACAAAACTAATTGGCTTTTCTGCGCATCTGCACTCTTACACTCACATCAGCTGTGCCCACAGTGCGCTTTGTGGGAGGCAGTTTCTAAAGCAGCATGTATCGAGCTATCTTTAGTGCCACACTGGCTGCAGCGTTGTTTAATGACTATTAAACCATTTACCTCAGTGTCCAAAGAATGGCAATAATAAAACCAGGTACCCAAAGTGGATGCCAGGAAATAGCTGGAGAAAACTTGATCTGAAAAGTGGTAAAAGACACCTCAGAGCAGAAATACTGAGGAGAGAGGTAACAAAGATACTGGGCGGTTATAAAACTTCTTCAGACACCACTCCTTAAGGCAAATACTCTCTTGTGTCTGGAATATCTGGCTGATGTCCAGCTCTATATGTAGAGAAGATATGGCCATTGATTCCCAGTCAGATATTATACATTATGCTTTATCTTTAAAAAGTGGAACAGAATTTATTTAACTCCACAGGCGGGGGAAATTCTAATCATGTATTATGAAATCCTATAAAGCTTTTTTAATAACACTTGTAAGACAGACACAAAATAAAATAAATATTATTGCTAAGCTTAGCAATACAGAACAGGATCAGTAGTACAAAATGGGATCACCCAGTTCTTCATTGCTTCCTTTTGATTGCTACGACAGCACATCCTACCTGGGGCAGGTACAGTCGCTGTCCTTAACCTGCTTCTGACCTTACCTATATCACCTTCTTAGCTTCTCCCTCACATTTCGACGCTGATTGCTGATTCTACTTTCCTCCGGCGAGACCTACAGCAACAGTGCATTACAATGCTCCAGCCATGCAGGACCTGACATAGAATTAATGGAAGGTAAAGGGTCTTTTGGATCCCTAATATTTCCCCCTTTAAAAAAGACACAGATCGTCTTTTTCATATTATTTTTCTTTTCTTTCTTCTTAAATGTTAGCGACGGAGAAACAGCTTATTCTTATCAAAATAAATAAAGGCCCCAAACCTGATCTTAAATATCAGCTTGTGTGACTGTGTCATGAACTTGATCTTGGACAGAGTTTGTAATGTTTCAAAATAAAGTAACTGATGATACATATTTTGATCTTGCATTTTTAAAAGGAATTGAAGCATCTGTCTTGAAAGGGTCTTTTGGCAAGTACAATTAATTTTTCAAATATTAACAATGAGTGCAGCTGGCATTTCTCCAACATGAATAAAATTTCTGAACAACCTTCATTGCCATTCATGTTGAACATTCTTCAGAAAGACTTGGCCTTCCTCCCTAACCCCGCTCTTTAGATGTTGTCCTGGTTTCAGCTGGGATAGAGTTAACTGTCTTCCTAGTAGCTGGTACAGTGCTGTGTTTTGAGTTCAGAGCGAAGAATGTTGATAACACTGATGTTTTCAGTTGTTGCTCAGTAGTGTTTAGACTAATGTCAAGGATTTTTCAGCTTCTCATGCCCAGCCAGTGAGAAAGCTGGAGGGGCACAAGAAGTTGGCACAGGACACAGCCAGGGCACCTGACCCAAACTGGCCAACGGGGTATTCCATACCATGTGACGTCCCATCCAGTATAGGAAGTGGGAAGTGGGGAGCAGGGATTCGCCGCTTGGGGACTGGCTGGGTGTCGGTCGGCGGGTGGTGAGCAATTGCACTGCGCATCATTTGTACATTCCAATCCTTTCATTATTGCTGTTGTCATTTTATTAGTGTTATCATTATCATTATTAGTTTCTTCTTTTCTGTTCTATTAAACCGTTCTTATCTCAACCCACGGGTTTTGCTTCTTTTCCCGATTTTCTCCCCCATCCCACTGGGTGGGGGGGAGTGAGTGAGCGGCTGCATGGTGTTTAGTTGCTGGCTGGGGTTAAACCACGACAGATGTATATCTTTAAGTGTTAAGTGAAGACACAGGACACATTTCTGGGGATGTAAGAGGGGAGGCTTATTTTCTGATGGTTTAGTGAAAGACATTGATGGGTTTGTTAGTTCTTATTTCAGTAGCTCCTATGCACAGTATACAGAACTAAACAGAATCCAAGATATTAGAAGTCACCTAGTATTTTCACTCTTAGAGATTTTCTATTTTCTCTTTGCTTGCTTCAGCTCTCATACAGTGTTTCTCATCTTGTTGAAGTTGTTTCTGTCCTTACAAACCTCAGTGATTCAGTTAATAATGCAGTGGTACAACATTAACATGTATATAATTACCCTTTGCAAGTATTTAAAGTTGCCATGGTACCTTAGCATAGATAATACCATGGTAACTCTAGTCAGGCAGAAGGCAAAATTTTACATACCTTAATGGTAACTACTATAGTCGGCATTTTTATAACGCTTCTTATTTGTAGATGTTTACAGACATGAACTGGTTAATCTCTACAACAGCTTTTTGAGATCAGTATCAGAGTCCTACATGGCTCAGTCCAACACTATATATTTGGGGGCTGGGGAGATTTGGAAGAAAAATACCATAAAATTAAAGAAGTTTTTTAAAGGTGATTAACTAGGACATTAATAAGGAGCACTGTAAGCTGCAAGCTAAAAATCATCAGTCTGGTTCAAAATGCCTGCAACAGGCATAGGAATCATGATATTCATGAAAGTGATTGTGCATGTTTTATTTGCCTCTGGGCTCTTTAGCTATTAGGGTACACTTGGGTCTTGTTTCTTGCTTCTCTCCCCTACCAAGAAAGTTTGTAGTTCTACCCTACACGTAGAAGCTGAAAGTCTCACCCACACATGCCCCAAGGAGTTGAAGCTACAAGAAAAACAGCTAATATCACATGTTATCACATAAAGCCACAAGAGCTGGCAACAGCAAGCAAAGCAAGGAGGCTCCCTTTTTGCATATTAGCTCCCTTTCACAGAAGGACAAAGTTGCAGACGTGCCCTCGCATTAGGCAAAAACACTCCACTCCTCCTTTCCCATGCCTGCTCCTTCCTGGGGGTGGAGTATTGAAGACACTTCTTGTTAGAAGAAAACACTGCTCTTCCCTTGCTTTCCACATCTTCCTCAGCTCTTGATGTCTCATACCATTTCGGGTAGGAACACCACCATTGCAGCATACCTATCTCTACAGAAGAAATTATTTCGAATAAGGCAGAGGGCAGGCAATATGCCTCCAGTTGCTTTCCCCACAGACCATGCCTAAACAGACTGACATTCTCCCAAGAACCTTTGTTGATTCAGCCATAAATTTCTTTCTGTAGCAACTGAAAATGCAAGGGCTAAATGAAGAGAAACAAAACATTTAAACTGACATAAACAATAGCTGTGATACAAATACAAATGCGGTGAAAACCATATATTTAGGAAGGGCTGAAACTTATTCAGATGAGACTAATTTATAGAGTGGCTGAAGTGAAATATTCAGCAATATTCAAAACAAAGTTTCTGTAGTAAGAGAGAGATGAGAAAATAATCTGACTGGATACTGTTGAAATTCTGTGTTCTTTATGGTGGGAATAATAAGTAGCATCACTTATTTTTGATAGTTGCATCCCAAGAGAAGTCAGAATGTCTCTTTGGTGATTTTAGCACTTCTAGAAAAACAAACAATAGGGGGGGGGGAATCAAGTTTTCTTCCTGAATATGGACTTTAAAGAGTCTTTCTTCAAAGAGGAATTCATTAATGCTGTGAGTGCTATAGAGTGACACCACCACCAAGAGAAAATTCTCTGCTCAGGTGCTCATCACAGTTGTTAATTATAGCCTTTGCTCTCCCAGGGCTGGCCTCCTGTGGAGAAGGAGGAGCAGAATACCAGGGCAGGAGAGCGGTTGCATTTCAGTTACAAAAGTCAGGACATATGTGGGGGTGTTTAGTGCTCCAAACCCAGCTCTGGCATGTTTTTCTCTTTTACATGAGACCACCACTGCGTAACCCCCCACCCCAGCCAGTTTTGACATAGGTCTGCCTCTCCCACCCACCCCAGCTCCTGAGCGAGTGCTTGAGCCGCCAGCTTGTACCCCCAGGCTCAGACCCTTTCTAACTAGGATCTGGAAGATTTTACTGGGGAGACAGTCATGGTTTACCCATCATGTTCTTCAGATCTTCCCAGCTCATCTACTACTGGCCCGTGGATGTGCAATAGAGAGGCATGGTTCAACCCAGCCATCTCTTGGGGGGTGGTGGGCTCCCGTGGGCTTTTGCCTGGGCACTGTTCCTGCCCGCTGGCCACCCCTGGCCAGCATGAGGACTGGGTGGTCCCTTGTGCTCTGGCATTGGGAGCATTTGCCAGGAGGGTGGGCGTCTGTGGTTCCCCTCCCCAAGAAGAGCCCAGGACCCATTGCCTGGCTCCAGTCCCCAGCCTGCAGCAGGGATCGTGCTGCAGTATCTTGCTGTGGCACGCTCATCAAGGTCCTTTGAAGAAGGTCATGAAGACTGGCTTTTGGAAGCTAGAGACATCTGGAAATTGCTGCTGGTTCCTCATATCTCAGGTGAAGATAAAAGCTTGGAAGGGCTGGATCTCCCTTGAAGAGTTCATGAGCTTTTCTGTAGATGTGAGAAATGGAAGAAGCTGAACACAGTGGGATATGTTTTCTGAAGTGCTCTCCTTGCGTAAAGCAAATTTAGATGCAATGAATCAGCCCTTTCCTTGCCTCCAATAACCCTGACACAACATGCCTGAAGTATCGGTGAGGTAGACTGGATTCCACCCTCTGTTTTACTCTGTAAACACGTTGACTTGGCTGGCCGAGACCTGTTACTCATTGCCACTGATCACACGACAAAGAAAACCAAAGTCTGTAAGTGTTCGCAGGATGGAGTCATTAGAGTGGGAGTGAACACATGATTTACATGAACTTATGTTCTCCCTGAGAAAATGACATGGATAGATTAAGTGTTGCAATTTACTGTAGATCTGCCACGTTAGTTTAGTGTGTATCTATCTACAGCATCTGTCAAGCTGTTACAGTGTTATTGATCCAGATTATTTTTTCCCCATTAACTTGAGGATTAAAGAGAAAAGGTTTGGATTATGTGATGATTAATCACAGGTTAGATATTTGCAGTTCGAATGCATAGATAAGATTAAAAAAGTTGTGTCTTACAGCCTGGTGCAGTATTTCAATTTGAATAGGTTTTTTTTTCATGTCATTATTTCCACCTGTTCCCAGTTAAAAGGGGAGACCTTAATTTTTCTTTTTAAAGCTGATAATGCTGTTGTGATTACAATATGCCAATACTGTTTACATTTGGTTATAACATACCTTCGTATACCCTTCCTTCTCTTGAAGATAGAAGGTACCTGGAGCGTTTTCTGGAAAGAATGTATCCTAAATCATGTAGCTAACTGAAAGAAACTGGAGAAGATAGTCAGGTTGTTTAACATCCTCCTTTATTGAAATGCCCTTGGTACAGCTATGTTTTTAATTTCAGGGAAAGCCTAGCTGTTGCATGACTTTTGATGATCCCTGCTTTGATTTGGGTGGGTTTGTCCTTGGGAAGTGTAATTACATATCTGATATGGATCTGTTCAAACGAGGTAATTCATAGTCTACTTTAGATCCTGCAAAGCTGCCAAATACAGAGATGTCTAAAATTACCTTTTCCTTTTTCTGATCAAGAACATAATAATGCGGAGGTTATTTTGTATACAGACTATTGTCTTCTTCCTTCTGAAGAACCAGATGATGTATTATAAGAAAATCTTACTTGACAATCATGGTGGTTTATGCATGAGGTTTTAGAAAGCTGTAAAGCTTTCTTCCTTAACAGTGAAAACACTGGAAAAATTAAGGCTCATGATAGTTTTGTTTTGGATACAAATAAATGTTAAAAGTACTCTAAAACTGCCTTTAAAAAAAATCTTTAATCTCTTTTGCTGATAAGAACTTTTCATTCTCATTTGAGTATTGGCCAAATTGTGATTTTCTTACTCACACAGTAGCAAATGTTTTCTTCCACCATTGGGCCTACTAATATCTACAGGATTACTCATGGTATAAAGCTTTATTCAGTGTATAGGTATCTCAGTCCTGCCTGTGGTGTTTATCCAGCTTTACACCTTGAGGTCTTTCCTTTGTTTGCTCATCTTTGTCTTCTCTCTTTTTCTTCTCTGTCCCTGTACTTTGGGTATATGCACATCTAGCTGGGGACATTTCAGCAGGTGGATAGCCAGAAACTTGGATGATTAGTGTGGCATTTGTCAGATTTTGTCTTTGATCCCTTTGTTATTTAAAACTAGCAAATGCTCTCATATTCCTTAAGGGGGGGAATGGGAATCATTTGAATTTGATCTTAAAAGGATAAACTCCAGCTCCAATTAGAGTATTGAAAAAAAAAAAAAGGGTTGAATTTTAACTATTAGTTTGTTATGACAGGTGGGTCCATAACTGTAAAACAAACGAGCGCCCCATGCGATGGATTTACACGGCTGATTGACATGGCGCAGTGTCCGCTCTGAAGTCAGAGACCGAACTGAGATTTCTGTCTGCAGGGACCCCACGGCATCTGCCAGAGAAGAGTCCCTGCTGTTGGGTTGCTCTCATCAGTCTCTGCTCGCCCTTGATCTACAGCATGGCTTAGCACCGCGTCAGTCAGAGAAGCACCCTGACTGCCAACATTTTCTTTTGCTGCACTACAAAATTCCATGAGAATAACTTCAGGCAGCTATTTCAGACCTCATGGGCCAAAGGCTCAGAGTACCTACCTCCTGCGCTTCCTTCCCCCAGCATGAACTTCACCTTAGCTCCCAGCTTCACTGTCCAGCTTTTCCAGTGACAACATCTCTGGGTGATGGCAGCAGTGCAGGATTCACGTATATCTTCCAAGTTTGCTGCTGTGGCTTTGCAGGCTGCCACCGGGGCTACTTTGGTGACTGAGTTGCATTTCGGTGTCCCATATGTTCTCCATCTCCTGGCTCCAGCAGCTATATAAACACCATGCAGTTGTTCCGAGGAAAGGGCTGGCAGTTTGAAAACTCAGAAGATAATGAGGCAAGGACTCCTCGCTCTCCGGCAGGCTCAGCCACCCCTGAAGGCTGCACACTCACAGCTCTGCCTTGACTTTGGGGCAGACGTGATGTCTTGTCAATCAGCTGAGGCAGTTTTCTGTAGTCCTGTTACACGCACACCTGCCACAACCAGCAAATAATGGGGTTTATTCTTGTTTCAAGCACTCCTATTGTTCTGAGAAGGAGCTAGTTGATGTACGCTAACATCCCAGAGAAGACTGTCAGTGTCAGATCTTTGGGATGCAGTCTGCTTTTTGTTAAACAGGATGATGGGCAGGACAAGCTGACCCTCAGGCATGGCAGGGGGCTGTTTCGCAGTGCCACCGCGGTTTGCCCAGTGAGCTGTGGTGGTGGTGGTCTTCCTTGGGTGTAAGCATGGCCTCTTGGTGCATGGCTGCCTTGGTTATTCCCCCCCCTTTCTTTCCACCTCTACCCTTTCCTTCTCCGTGGACTGACAAGCAGGTGGAGGAGGGCAGCGTAAGATCTGTATTCCTAAAGAGGCCATTGCTTGCTTTGGTGTCTGGTATATAACGGTATTCCACATTGGCCATAGCCAACTTGGAGTTCCATGCAAGACATAAGAGGAAGAGCTCTGACTTATTTATTTATTTCTTTTTAATTTATCTGCTTTTAAAGTCAGCAGAAGGAGAAAGAGGAAGCCCTCAAGAGGACAGCTGAGACTGCCAAAGCCAAGCCTTGATGTGAAATTACCAAAAAAAAAAAAAAAAAAAAGCCGACTAGGGAGACTCAGTTTAATTTGGCTAAGGTAGGCAATTAGATTTGAGGGGCAGAAATACCATCCTCCTTGCCCTGCTTCACTATGCACAAACCCCTTTCCAGTCTGTTTAGGAACAAAAGGGTACACTTAGGGTACTGTACACACTGGGAGCGGTGCCATCTTGGGGGAGCTTTGACTTTTATCAAGGTGCTATATAGGGAAACTCCCAAGGTGCCATATGGGGAACATACCTGCCAGAGAGGCATGAGCACGCTGTGCCTGCAGTGAGGACCTGGGAATTAGGCATTCCTGGCCTCTGCCATAGCCCTTCCATCACCATGGCAGCTGCATCTTCTAAATGTAGATAAATATTGACTTGGTCTCAGAAGAATGATAGTTTCACATGATTTCCAACACTGCATTAATAAGCAACTTGCAATCCAGTTAGACAAACTGTCAGTAGTGCCAGCCAAATAATTTACATGGCAACAGCATGTAACAGATTCTAACACAACAAAATTCTTTACCCAAGATCATCAATGTAATTTATACACAGATCTAACTGCTTTTATAGAAGCCTATGAGGTATATCTGACCATGCAGGTTACTTTATGATTTTCTGATGCTATTGTTTGGGTTTTTTTTTTTTAATGAAGGAAATATGAAGCTGCCATGGTTTAACCCCAGCCAGCAACTAAGCACCACACAGCCACTCGCTCACTCTCCCCCAGCCCTGCAGTGTGATATGGGAAAGAATTGAAAAAAAAAGTAAAACTCATGAGTTGAGATAAAGACAGTTTAATAGGACAGAAAAGGAATGAGAAAATAATAACAATAATAAAAGAATATACAAAACAAGTCATGCACAATACAATTGCTCACCACCCGCTCACCGATGCCAAGCCAATCCCTGAGCCGCAGTGTCCCCCAGCCAACTTCCCCAGTTTATATACTGGGCATGACATCACATGGTCTGGAATACCCCTTTGGCCAGTTTGGGTCAGCTGTCCTGGCTGTGTCCCCTCCCAAATTCTTGTGCCCCTCCAGCCTTCTTGCTGGCTGGGCATGAGAAGCTGAAAAATCCTTGACTTAGTATAAATGCTGCTCAGCAACAACTGAAAACATCAGTGTGTTATCAGCATTATTCTCATCCTAAATCCAAAACACAGCACTATACCAGCTACTAGGAAGAAAATTAACTTTATTCCAGCTGAAACCAGGACAAAAGCTTATTCAGTTGACATTTTGCCTCTTCTCTCATTCAAAAAAAGCACCTGCCGATCAACAAGAAGTGGTGAAGCCCTTCCAAACCTAAATGAAGATGCTCACAAAATCAATTCCAGGATGAAAAACATAATTACAAAATTATATGAAAAGAAAATGCATGGTGCTTTTAACACTTTTTTTTTTTTTGCTTGTAAATGTTATACTAATTGCTCTCGTCATCTGCAATACATGGAGGAATTACCTGTTCTAAATACATCTCCTAGGGTATCAACTTCCTCAGCTGGTTGAGGACAATGTCTTCAAGCCTTTCTCAAACTAAATTCCAACTGAGTTTGAAAGCATCTGGTTGAAATTTGTCTTGTGACATTTGGTTGTATGTTCGTCAGAGGATATGTGCAAACCACCTAACTTAAATAAGATAGGCTCCTTATTTTCCTAAGCCCTAGGCAGTGGGGAGAGAGTTAGCTCCTATGGTGTGGAAGCCTAAGTTAGCAACTCTGAATTGCTCTCAACATGATTCTCCCTCTTGGTGAAAGAAGAAGCCTAGGAGACAACTAAATTAGGTGCTTAAAATTCAGTACAGTTAATAGCCTTGCGATGTGTTCAACCTTTGTAAAACACCTTGCACAGCCAAAGGCCAAATTCTGCAGCTTCCACGCTGCTGGACGCGTTTCACAGCTGTGAAACGCTTCCAGCAACGTGGAAGCTGCAGAATTTCAGCTTGTACTTCAGTGGCCAGGCTCAGCAACTCAGGGTGGACTTCAGAGACAGTAACATCTCCTGGCTGTGCAGGGGATGAAAAGCCTGCTAAGGGGTCTCTATATTGCATGACCAAGGGTGTGCATACTGCACATAACATGCTAATAAGTTCACCGAGCCCCTCCAATAAGACTGTATTTGTCTGAATTAGCACATCTTTCAAATATACCTCTTTGACTCCTGAAGTCAAATTTGAGAGAGTTCACAGTTCATGATCATAATGTGCTGGTCTCCAAAGCAAGTGTCTCTGTGCTGGTCTGTTGTGAGATGTGCTGATAAATGAATATAAAATAATACATCCCAGTAAGATCAACTGAAGAAGCATGATCAAGGTCATAGAAATCACTCCAGGAGGTCTGAGTTGAACATCTGCCAAAGTATTACAAAAAGCATGTTTTTTCCAAGAAACGCAACAGAAGAATTTAGGTCAGATTACTGAACTGGAAATCAAAGGTCCCAATGATTCCTCAGACTTGGAGAGTCTTGTTGAGACGTGATAAAAACAAGAACAAATGCATTAACCTTCAGACTAGGATACTCCATGGATTAATGCAACACTGGTTTAAGAGGGGTTGCTGCATGGACATCTGAATGTTCACCATGGTGGCTAGTGCTAATGGGAGGTAGCTGAAAAAGCTCCTCAGGCTCACAGTAAATCAGCACTCGACACTCCCACATCTGCAGGTAGAGGAAAAAATGACTCATGCCATGTCTGATGCTATGCAGAGGGATATGGTTTTGGCTTGGACTCACCTGAACTCTGTGGGTTCCAAGCGAACAAATGCAAGCAAACTTCATGAAAGCCTCCATTATTGGTGTGCGGCTTTGACATTCTCTGGAGCCTTGAGACTCCAACTTGGAATGGCTAATTAACATCTTAGTTGCCAAAAATTTCAAAGCAGCATGCTGACTGGATCAGAAATCACCCACTAAGAGGACACTAGTGTCAAAAGAGGAACAGTTAACTTTGATAGAAAGCGGCAAATTAATAGAAGATACCCTGGTGACAGAAAAGAAGAAAGTGTCCTAAAAGGTGTTAGAAGAAGCCTTGATCATAGGAAGAGAGAGGACAGTAAGAAAAGCACCAGACAACTTGGAAGAGAAGGGGTCCTTCAAGTCACGGAGAAAAAAAGTTGCCTTTTTCCCCTTTTGCTCAAAATTGTGGGCAGCAGCTGACAACATCAAATCTGCCTGGGAACTCAAGCCAGGAAACTGGGAGACAGCCAAGAAATTCTAAAATGCTGTCTTTTAATAAAGTTGAAGAAGTTTAAGTCAGGAGAACTTTAATTTTACTTGTGGAAAATTTATAAACAGCAGAGGCTCAACTGTCATATTCATGTAAATTGTTACTTAGCTTCAGTCTGGAATGGTGCAGTGAGCTGAAGCCATGGCAGAAAGAAATAAAATACCTGATTTCCAAGTATGTTCAGCCCAGCGCAGTCTGTGCTACTTAAAGCTCCTTGTGCGTGCCGTGAAGCCCAGCTAGCCAGTGTCAACAGGAATTTCTCAGGGGACCGTAGGCAGAAGGGGTCTGGGGGGTTCCTTGGGGACACAAACCCAAGGAGGTCTGCTAAGCAATGATCAGCTGAAGAAATTTCTCCTGCTAGACTCCATCGACTGTCACTGTTTCACCAGCCTGTGCCCGTGGATGCCCATCACACAGAGATGTATCTTCTGCAGGGAGATAAAAATGAGAGAATGCTACAGGACACCAGAAGGAGCTTTTGCTAACACGTGCAGCATGGCAGCACTTATCAAGAAGGGCTTGGGGGGTTGTGTTTGGTAAATAGGAGTGTATTGCTTATCTACGCTAGCAAAAACCTAAAGGCAGACATTATCCTATTGGCAATTCCACATCAAGCAGTGGCAAGACAGCTTGGTTTGTTTGTGAATGTAGCACAGACATAAACAATTTACCCTGATAAGCTGCACCTGTACTAGGAGGGAGTCTAAGCAAATGTCTTCTAATTTGTACCTTGGCCAAAAGGTTCCTTCCAGGATGATGGGCCTATTAAATGCTAGAAGAAGTAACTAAACCACTGCGGATTTTTGCCTCTTAGAAGCGTGGATGGTCTCCTATCACAGATTTGTTCCTTGCCTGGATATTCCGTAACTCCAGTTGTTTTTAAATGTTTTCTTGACATTTATTATATTTATGGTTTCTAGATACTTGCCTGTGAGGGTCCACCACCCCCAGGGCTTTCTGTGCTGATCCGTGTCTGGGCAGCTCCAGTTCCAAAGGCCGAAGGGATGCTGGGAGGAGCGGGGGGCTCGCTGGCACGCTGCGGCGACACGCTCCCCTCGCTCCCGCTGCCCATCCGTGGCCTCATGCCAGGGTCTCTCCCCCTTCACCCCCCTTTCTCCTTCAACGTCTGGCTTGTCTGGTAGAAGTGGTCTTTCTCTGTGGGGAGTTTCTTGGTGTTACTGAAAAGTGGTAACAAAAATGTGTTACGGACGGCATTGGTCGAATCCTGCAATAAGCGAGGTTCGCTTTTGCTCAGCCTTAGATTTTCCCCTTGATTTTAACTGTTCCATTTTCCATTTTTGTACTAAAATAATCTTTTCAGGGAACTGGATTATCCATGCAATTGAATTAAAAGGACTAGGCTTGCTGCTCATCGCTTAGTCTTGAAGATATTTTACTGACTGCTGAAAAAATATTCTCTTTCGAACAGTACATACTTTCAGACTCTTTTTACTGAAAGAGCATCCATAGCTAATCTTCTTATAATTCATAAGATGTTTTCTTCATATCTTTTTTACTACTAATAAAAATAAAATCTCACTTTTATACAAAGCCAGGTACTGTTACCTTAAGTCAAGTGGATTTTTTGAACTTGCCTGCATTTTTTTAAAGATAGCTTGTAATACCTAAAATTATCTAAATTGTCTAAAAGAAAACCCTCAAATTTGTCAGAATCTGGAGAGCTAGCTAAGCAGCGATTGCTGGATAGGGAAATGAAAGGCTTACATTTACTTTAGATCATAGATAGGAGCATATTTATAAGCTTGCATAAAAATGGCTTTGGTAAGGGAAGAAAGTCAGGGAAGTTGATTCTTGTGGGTTTTGATCGTGTAGCATGCAATTCTCTGTGATCGGGATCAGCCACTTAATGAGACGGAGCATTCCAGGACAAAGCGAGAGTAATTGAAAAAATGCCTTGGGCAGAGCACATCCATGTTTGTTTTTAATAGTAAGAAGCTTTGGTGGCCAACATGAATGAGCAGTTATTGGAAACGTACTTTTGTTTTGCACTATCCATCATTTTGTCCTTACCAGTGTATACTTCTAATGTAACAGTTCTTAACAATTAATCCCTTGACGCTGCAAATTCTTCTTCAGCTTTCTTGCCCAGTATAACATAAAATTGTCCTTGGGCTTTGGACACCTTTGAGACAGAGTTAAACACTGACAATCTGAAGATGTTCAGAGTTGGAATTCCCATGTATTTTCATACAGAGCTAAAATCCAGCTCTGGGATGATCGCAGCAGAAACCAGTTTCTAGTTCAGAATGCACATGCATGTGTGTGTGCATGAGTGTGTAAATACCTCCTTGTAAAAAAAAGGGGAACTTTCAGAACACAATACAGACATAGAAAAGCAGTCTCATAGAAAAAGCACAGTAAATTCTGCTAGGAAATTACAGACAGTACACCAGACAGCTAACCAAAACCAGGAAAAAAAACCCCAAACACCCCACATTTCATCAGCCTCTATCAAAAAAAGTAATTTACAAATTCATACAAAATTGAATCCAGAAAATATACTGGAAAAAAGCAAACCCCAGTCCCTTTCCAGTTCTTAATATTGCTCATAGAGCAAAGGATCCAGCATGAGTTATAGAAGAAATCCAAAGTTATTCAATAGCCAAATTCTTAAAAGCATTAATAAAATTTCCAAGTTGAGTTTACTTTATGAGATTCAAAACAAACACTCAGCATTAGGTGAATTTCAGGAATACTTATCTAAAATTACTGAATCCTTTTTTTGTTACCAGTTTTCTGATAAAAAAGTATTTTTTATAAACATGGGTGCTTTATGGGGGTTTTGGATGGAAATCATAATAATATGAAATGCTTAGGAAAACAAAATTCTTTTCTTTTTTTAGAAAAGTGAATACTGAAGAGTTTCTTTTTTATTTGAAAAATTTCATGCAGCACTATGATATATGTTGTGGTAACACAGGGGAGAAAATCAGAATTAATACCTGCCAGGAGTGAATAGTAGGAGAGTTGAAAGTAAAACTTAACTTCTGTCTTGTTAAACAGCCCTTCATGGTTTCATCACTTCCTTCATTATGCGATTGCTCTCACCTGGTGCTTTGGAACAGCATTTACTCATTACTCAACAAATAATTATTAGCTACACAGAATTTTGATGGTATCCTGTAAACTTTCACCATATTCGAAGGAGGGTCAGTTTGAAACAATCAAAGCTTACAAAATACCACCATCGCCTTTAAAAGACAGTATGTTCTCTTAATATACTCACTGGGCTCCAGACAAATCTTGGGTATTTGCAGATGAATGCTGAAGTGCTATAGATTTAGTAGAATATTTTTTATCATAAACTACCATCACCATAGGGGTTTTTTTTCATGTAGTTATTCATGCTTTCTAAATTTTCACATTCGAAAATTGCCACCTGAATGAAACGAAGTTGAAAATCTGGCACATATGCAGTGGAACAAAATTTTGGACAGAATCTTGCTTGATTTGGCAGCTCACTGGCCTCGCAGAGATCCAGCGTTAGATTTCCTGAAATATTTCATCTTCTTGAAAGTTACATTTTAGGCATGCACTGGTGCAGTCTGCAATGCATGCATTTACGTTATCTATAACATATTAACCACTGCATAGAAAGGAGCAGAAACCATTAGCAATTCCCTCTGCAAACATTACAGCAAGAAATATACTGATTTTGTGCAGAAGTCTGGGTGTGCAAACAGAAGCTAGGGTTTTTTTCAAACTTGGGCTCTGTGATGCTTGTACCCCAGCGTCAGTCTGCAACAGACCCCTAAAGGATAAGGAGGGAAGTGGATAAAATCCACACAACTCATCACATCCTAATTTAAGGAAAGTAGACAGAGAGTAGCAACTAGGAAATGTAAACTGGACCTACAATATATGACAGTGGCCACTGTCTTTGGTTTATATATCCAGGGCGCACTGACCAGAGGCACTGGCTGATCCAGACGATGATCATGCCCAGTTTCTTTCCAGACTAGGTTTTTCTGTGTTTTGGCAGCAAGTTTCTCTGTCCCTCCATAATTGCCTCTGTCAAAGGACAGCACTGTGTTACAAAGGCAGGTATTGTGTCTCCCCGCTTCTTGCCATTACCTGCTGGGTTTTGCAAACTCTGTTTATTTCAAATAACGTTCTTTACATTCTTGTGTGAGCAATAAGGGCCTTGGGAAGAGGAAGATACTTTTATTATTGTTTGTTTGTGGTTATGTTAAAATTATAGGGTCTCATCTTAGAAGTTTAAAGAATTTCCTATATCTGAGGTTATTCAGTCAAAGAGAAATTTAAGACTGAACTTCTCTGAATCTTCCCAGGCTCTTCATGAATTTAGTCCTGAATCTCATACGTGCTTAGAAGAATTCACTGTATAAATAAGTGTAAGATAAGAAAGGGAATTGTTTCCTTCAGACACATGCCCTGGACTATGCAACTGGTTATTCAAGTAAACTTCATTCAAAAAGAATCCAGTTAACAGATTTTCAGGAGTCCGTTTTGGGAACAACCTTACACCCTCAATGACTGACTACTTTTTTGTTGTCAGTAGTAAATAATTACATGCATTTTCTCGCAATATCAACCCAAGACTGCTTTGAGAGGTTACTGCTTTAGTTATCCCAGTGTGGAGTGCTGCCATGATTTTCTCGCCTATACCCACTGACACAAGATACTAAAGACCCCAGGTACTGAAGCAAAAGTTTAAGTTTAAGTTCAGCTTAAGTTAAGAGTGACTCTACTGAAGCTAGGCACATGCTTGACTACCTTGCTGAACCGGAGCCTAGTAAATACAGAAATTAATGGTGACATTATATAACTATTTCAGATCATCAGCTTTATGGACTAAAAGTATAAAGGAGCACCTTGAAACAAGATCTTTTTTGTTGCTTATATGCTGGTGATTTAATTTCCTTAGCCAGTTATCGTGCCCTGTAAGGATAAATATAGCCTTAACATATAGTCAGATTTTTTAAATCTAGCAGCATGGCAACGCATGCGGGGACAAATGCCGTCCCTTTTGTAGGAAGCAATTTTCATGTTGTAAGCAGCTAAGATGAAAGCAACACATAACTCATTTAGGTAGTGCCGCAGACAGACTTGGGTTAACTACAAAGGGCAGCTCGGCATGTCACCCTTGGTCTCCCGAATTCCTTCAGCTGCCTGTCTGCAGCTGGAGAGGCTTTGTAAACTATGGATAAAAATAGAGATAGACAGTATTCCCAGAACACTCTGTAATGCTTGAAAAGCACTTTAACAATGCTGGGAGAAAAAAAAAAGAAAAAAGAAAAAAAAAAGAATGATTTTGACCAAATAAGTCTCTGGACAACTATCTCCCGCAGTTTGCTGTTTGTATGTCACTCAAGCTACCTCCACTCCCTCCCCTTCAAACAATCTCTTCTGGTACAATAAAAATAGTGCCATTTACTTCACGGACCCGGTAGAAAACACGAATCCAAGTCATTATAGTGTGAATCTCATTCACAATAGTGTTCCATGTTAAATTCACTTAACACAAGAAATATGATGCCAGCTTGAGCGTAGTTTAGCTATATTCCCATTCAACACAGCATATGCTAACCATACATCAAACTTTCTATGGGGCTTTGTGGTAAATACTTACAAATGTACAATTCTTCAGCTATGCATATTTACTGCTACTATTTTAACAAGAAATGAATTGAAATTTTCTTAAGAAAAAGTAGGTTTCTGCCAAGTATCTGATAACGAAACTTTCCAGTTGCTCCTGCAAGATACATCTCTCCTGCTGTTGTCACTGTTAATTTAGAGCTAAGTTGTGTGGGTTGAGCTCCAACTGCATCTTCAGTCAGGCTTATTACACCACAGAGCAGTGAGTCATGACTGGGGCTGATAAAGGCAGATGCTGTACTTTCCTTTCTGTACTGAGATTAGTTTACATTTTAATTATGTTTTGACAGTATAGGTGGCCTTTCATTAGCGTTACAGGGCTGCAACATCACCCGAAGGTGGAACCAGCGCACAGTTTCCATCACATGTGGGTTTCCTTTGATACGGCCCCGGCAGCGCCGGGAAGGAACCGCATTCTGCATTCAGGTCGTAAAGGAGCAACCCCGTTGGGCTTCACGGGGCTCTGCTTCTGACAGCCAACCGGTGCTTCCTCCTTCCCATTAAGGCATAAAGGGATGAAAAATGCAATCTAAGCGTCTGTGTAGGTTATTCATATGCAGAGCGTGCTGTGGATAGATGCTGGAGTAGTCACTCGCCTTGGCTGCTGAGCCGTGTTGGGTCATCAGGTGCAAGAACTGGTAGAAACTTGCTGATATATCACGAGGAAAACAAGAAACGCAGCAGACCTGGTGCGATGGGGAGAACTATCTGCTGTTACAGACAAGTAACAGTACTTCTTCCTGTAGATCCACAGCGGAAGGAGGTGTGGTGCCCAGAAACCTTTCCCTTCCTTGACTACTCCTACTGCAATGTGCCTTCATGTTATTTTTTCTGGGGGTTGCTTTAACCCTAAATGATCATAAAAGTCCAGCTCCACCCGCTCATCCTCTCAGACTGCTGCGAAGAGGTCTAAAAGCAGCTTAGGATTGTTTTCAGAGAGACGAATGGTTGGCAGTATATCTAGACCCCAGCTCTACAAACCCCAACCAGCTTAATTAATAAAACCCACTCAAAAATCTTGTTCTGTTTTCCACATGTTCAATGTAAATATCTGTACCCTTATACTTGTATGGGATTTTCCTGCTGAATAATGCTATTTTTCATCTTCTAATAAACTTATTAAATACATAAAACTAGACATTTTTTCGTAAGGATCAGGGATTCAGACGGAGATGCAATATGAGGCACAAAATTATTTTCCTTTACATTATACTACAATTTAAACTACATCTGATTAGATTGTATTCAGAGCCAAACAATGTGAGTTAAAAATCCATTTTGTAAAAATCGCATTCAATGCATCGCTCATTCAGGTAAATTTTGCTCTTATGAAATAATCTGCCATCTGTTGGATGTGTTATTAATAACTTTGGATTTGGGGTGTGATTTTTAACAATAGGTTGCAGTGAGTAAAATCGCAGCAGAAATTCCCTGACACAACCTAAAGTACAAGCTAAACAATGGAAATCTGCATCTAACATTTGTCAAGTTGGACACGGGCCTTCTATTGTCTGGCTGTCTGCAGAAAGTTTGTGCTAGGCGTGATTCAAAGCCTGTTTGTTACCAACTGGGCTATCTGCAAAGCAGATTCTTTTTAAAGTATGCCTTAAAATTTAAATACGAAATGTGACTGAATTGGAAACAACGCTGTGTTTGCATGAAAGGGTTGTAACAATGCAAATTATAGCCCTTTTCAAAGTGCAGTAGTTGCCAATTAAAATAAAAATTCTGTATGTTCAAAAACACCAAATGGTTTTCATTTTGAGAATGAACTGATATGTTAAATGCGAGAGAACTTACACAAACAACCTCTGCTCTCCTGAAATCCTGTAAACTAGCTAATGCAGAAGAGCTACAACAGTCTAACATGAAAAATGCAGCAGGTCAGTGCACTGAAGGCTATACCATGGACCCTTAACTTCTCCCATCTTGCTCAGTGTTTCTTGTAGGACATTAAAAGCCTGAATGAGAGGGAGCAGTATGTTGGAAAGAACAAATCTTTTAAATTCACGATGATATATATGTAAGAGAGAAATGTTTGGAATACCTCTAAGGAAAATAAGAGCTGCATGTTTTTCTTCAGTTGTCAAAAAAGAAAAAGTTGAACAGTAGCCCCCTAAAAATGGAGAAAGATGAATTACTGCAGAGGGAGTACATAATGCTGAAGGGGGAAAGTATCTGCAGGAAAAATCTGTACAATCACAGAAATAAAACCCTACATAATTAGCATGTGCCTTTACTTGGACTTGACACTTGCAACAACATCGAACTCAAAATTAACATGAGAAATCAAAGGCGATCTTGTTGCCTAATGAGAAAAAATGTGCAAATGAGTGACCGGTCAGATATCAGGAAAAACAAGGAAGATTTTAATCTGGTATTTATGCAAGAGTTATGAACCAATGGCAGATGAAAGATTCAGCGATTTTTTTTATTCTGTAAAAAAGCTTGTACACTCTTTTCTATACCCACTGTCCCCACACAGAAAACACAGCTAACCCTACTGACAAAATGGGAAGAGAGCCTGCTTCAAAATAACCTGTTGACATATGGAGAACGATGGAAACAAATGCTGCTGAGAAGTAAGCAGAAGGAACATCTGAAATGAATCATTTGAAAGCTGAGCATATGTAGGTGGATCTGGCCAAATTAGACTTTGCTAAAGGGGAAAAAAACCCTTTGGGAAAATAAAGGAGAAAGCAGAATGAGATAATTGTTAGGAAAGATAGTGCTGTAATACTTATGGGGAATGGGAATACTTCAGCTTACAAAGCAAAAGGCAGAATTTATGTAGGCAGAATGAAATCTTCATCTGGGCAAAAAGTCTACTAACCCTTTCTCTTGATTTAATTGCAATTCTATTAGACACTTTTTAAACCATACCCCACTTAAGCTTAGGCAGCCTGTTTACAATATGTATAGACTTACGAAAGGATTTACAAATACACATTGTTTGCCAAAAATGTAAATTCAAAACATATTGTGTCATATACAGGAATCATTTTGTCACCTGTGCTCTTGACTAGGTGATTGCTCATGCAACGTTATAGCAGTTCCTGGTTGGATATCATGAGGGACCCCCAATGCCTTCAGCACCAGCACAGCAGTACTGTATTTGACTACAAATAAAAAGATTTCCCTTCTGCAATAACCTCTGCAATAAATTGCAAGAAAACTGACCTAATTTTAGTTTCTAAAAATTATTCTTGAGTTTTTCTGAGAAAAATATATTGGCTGAGTATATATAGACATGGATATATCAATACCTGAATTGGGTTTTTTTTGTCGGTGCAAAATTTACTCCCAAGGTACCATCTAATATTAAATTTATTAGAAGGCAAGACACAGGATCTTGTAATGGTTTTGTTCGGTTTAACTGAACTGTATCATTTTTTCATAAAGTTTTATGTAGAGATTAGGCCAACTTCAAATGTACTGGGCAGAATAATTTACTGAGTTGAAGCTGCAAATCAGTGCAAATGACACAAATACAGAACCTCCTAAGACTCCAGTTTGAATCACTGCATCTGGTTCCCAGAATAGTGTACTCTGAAAGCAATAAGGTTCTCCTTATACTGTTATTTCTCATAAGTTGTCTGAAATTTGTTTAATAAATTCCTTTCATATTGGGCCTAAACATTTTGTGATGTCTGTAATGTCTCCAGGAAAGCCATGATCATACTAATCAATGTGATTTCAAAGGTATATCATATCAGTTATATGAAATCTTTCCAAAAAGTTGACTAAAAAGTCAAAAATGAATAAATATGTTATTTTATTTATCTGTTTAATCATTGGTTGAAAAGTGTCTGCCTTCTAACCTGTTAATAAAAAGTCCTCTGAAAGATAGAAAGAAGACATGCATTTTAAAAGAGTTATCCAAAAACGTAATTTTTTTTTACTCTTGCAGGTTGAGATATATAGGCACCATATGACACCAAACAAAACCCCCTGAAATGAATGTAATTAACTCTCATTTTCCAGACATGAAGTATCTGCTGGACGTCTGATCTTTTCTGACATCTTGAAATGTAGAATTTTTATCTAGTGGACTCTTGAACTCTACTATCCGCCAAGAAGAAACTTGGTCCTTCAAGTTTTTTTTCATTCTAGAATAAGATCTCTAGATGTTATCTAGCTAGAATCATATCCTTATCCACCCTTTGGAAATGTGGATAACAGATTTCAGGAAGGTGTCTGGTGCCAATTTTGTTATTACAATGTGAATTATAACCATCTGCACCAGTTATAAATCCTAAATATCAGATATTCTTTTTCTTTGAGATTTTTCTTCCACCTGCATCATGTCACAAGCTTAAAGTGCATCAGTTTTCCTGAGCTCTTCTGTGAAATGAAGTTATTCCACACATGCATTAACTCTCACTTCAAAATATCCAGGACTTGTCGCACTGCCTAATTTTTTGGTAAAGTGTGAATTGCACTTTTGCAGCATGTGATAGTTGTAAGGCTTCCCACTTGGACTAGAATTGTCCAGGTCTGATGTAGTCTTTGATCTAGTAAAAAATATTGTTTCTCTTGGTGGTCTGCAGTGACATTTTCAGAGACCTCTGCCTTGTCGCAGGAGTAGGCTTCTACAAAGCTGCAATCAGACCTTGCTCAGCGTCATTTGAAATGATTGATTCAGCATATTTCAAAGCCAGGTTGGCTCCAGTAGGAGTGGATATTCACTCTTCACCAAAATCTGTACAAATGCAGCTTTTTTCCACACAGGATCGTTCAGATGATCATAGCTCATTGTCTTGAATAGGTATTATGGTCATTAACTTTCTTCTAAACATCTGCATCACAGCTTTGGTAGATCACAGAAGACAGTGACTATCTACGTTTGCTGGAACAAATGTACTTTCAGATGCACACGATATCAAGGCTTAGGTATTTATTTCCACCTGAAAAATCAGTCATGTCTGCAAAATTCCATGCAAAATCACTAGGACTGCACAGCCATGTAGAAGCATTTTTGAAATGAGAGGAGTATTTTAGGGAATGAATGAGCAGTAGACAGCAGTCAGACCAAAGTCAGCTCCATGGTGCAATACTTTGTTCAGAAAGAGAGATGACAAGTAATCAAAATTTATATATGCTTAAGTAAGTTAATGATGTGTCCTATACTACCAAACGGTAGTTTCCAAAACTCCAAACTTACTTTTTTTTTTTTTTAAAAAGTGTTCTTTCTTATTTCTTGAACAGGCAATGCTGCTTTTCTCTGTCCCAGATGGAGCATTAAGACATGTAACATGGTGTTGGACTCCATTGAAAAGTACTTTTTAACTTGAACAGTGTGTCTAAAACCTTTAAGCTCCCCTAAAAATGAGGCAAGAATATAAGTCATATATGTCTAAGGAAATCCTAGCTTGCAAACCAGCTTTGCTTGCAAAATTTTTGTGGGATGATACCCAACGTGCTCACGTTGGAATAGAGTTGTCTAAACTGGCTGCTCCAAAATACGTTAGTGTGGTGAATTCTAAATTACTGGTTTGTCAGTTGTATCTATTTCATTATTTCTGATGAACATGGTTTTCCAGCAATATTTACTGTTCTTTTACTAACGTGCTATGTGAGCATCTCAAGTCTTCAGAGTAAACCTTTATATCTCAGAAATAACTTCCTCTTACCTCACCAAGAGACATTGAGTTTTCCTCATTCAGTATTGTTATCTCTTACATATTCATTTGTTTCTTTTGCTATTTTATAATGGCAATACCTCTATACAGTACACGGCAGCACCACCCTGTTATCATGGCTACTGTAAAAATATACTGTCACAATTCCTAATCCAAAATGGATTTGATTTAAAAAGGGCAAAGGCAGAGAGTAGGAAAAGCTATTTAAGCAATAAAGGTAAGATTCATGCATGGTACACATTTGCATCTGTGAATTGCCAGAGTTTCGATGGCTCTTTGTGGTTGCAAGGAAAGAGCTGAATGGTGTTACACACGTGAAAAATATGAAGGGACAGAGAAGGGAATTAGGTGCTGGAGAATGGGAAGCAGAGTAGACAGAGTGAATGAGGCTGAGGAGCTGAAAGCTGAGGAGAAGAAACATCCAACAACCAAGGTCAGTGGCGCAAATGTTAAAAAAATATGGAGGTTTTTCATGCCCAGAGGCACTAAACCATGGAGTAGTAATGCAATGCTACATTTGCAATGCAAATGGAAGGATCTTTCAGGTAACATGAACTGACAAAACATGCAATGAGTGACTGGTAAGCAGAAACATGTCTGTCTGTTTTACACGCTGTAGTCTCCATATTGATGTCATCCTTTGGCGCTCTCAGTGGGAGTGCAACCATGCAGCTGATGCTCTGCATCCTGCATTCTCACGGTTTGTCTGTATCTTGGTAGGATGCTCAGGTAAACTTCTTGCATTTCTTGCAGTTCTGCTTTTGAAACATTGTGCTGTTAATGTTTCATCCAGGAAATTTTTTTATAAATCCCTCACGTACTTTCAGCAAATGCTTGTGTACATTGGCTGGCTTCCTGGAACAGTTTTAAATATGTTCCTTCTGAAGGGCATCTCCTTACCACTTAAAATGTGTCTTATAACAATAAAACTGCAATCTCATTTCTTACCTTCCTAAAGTATCAAATGTTTATCTCACTTTATTGATGGGTAGATCCCAAAAGGGCAATTCCAGAAGGCCCAGCTAGCTCTAGAATTATTTAAGAGATCGTTAATGTAGCACTGGTTGCTAAGATCTGCCACCTTACTTTCTAATTAAAATGTGTGTTTCAAATTTGTTCTTCCTGGTTAGACATAACTGAACTACAGTTACCGCATGACAACAACCTGGAAACTTTCCAGCTTTCACTCATCCATTGGAAGACTAATTATATTGTATTAAAAGACATATTTAAGTAATGCAAAATAGGTCCCTATAAAGTCTGTCATCATGATCAGAGTTCGTATTTCATATTAAGTGTTTAACCCCATTCCATTGTTGGTCAAAAATAAAACGCATGAACAAAACGGCCTGCTGTCCTGTGATTCACTCCCTCTCAAATGAACCCACCGAAATGCCAGCATGCAGGTTAGTTCAGCAAACATCCCTTCTGGCGACAGCTAGCCTCCCCCTGATATCTCTGCTTTTACTCATCCAATGCTTTGTTCATTCACAGCTTTTTGGACGCCGTTATTTAAATCACACCAAGTCGGTTGCCAGTGGGTTGGCAGCTCGTCCGCCTTCTGGCCGAGGTCTGCCAGGCTCGCTCCAGGGGATCCTGGAGAGCAGCCCTTGCCGGAGGCTCAGCGGTTTCAATCGCTGCAGGCTTCCGAGGCCGAGGCATGGAGCGAGGGAAATCTCCTGCAGGCAAATGGTAGGTTGTCCGTGAGGTATCCTGTAGGTGGAAGGCAGCTGAATCATGGTCCGTGCTGTGATTATGACTGCTTTCACAGCTGCCTGTAAATAGGACTTGAGATACAAGCTAAAGAGCCCTAGATGATCTCTGATGCAGATGTGTGCAAGTAGACAACCAGAATAATATTACACCTCACTGCAGCCAGGAGCACTCTCAGAATGATCAGACTTACTGCTATGTACTGTCCGGCTCAGGCTCCCATTTCGTGCTTAATTGAGGAGCATCTGGGAAAGTGGCCAGGAACAAGCTGGTTTCTCCAAAAGAGACATTCAAGGAGCTCGCTCTGGTTGCCAGCTCCCTCAAGGGCTCCCGAGACGCAGGCTGGAAGGGGGCTGAAGGTTACATACCTTGCTGCAACCCTCTCCCACGTAACACCTTTCCTGAAGGCTCCTCAACCCCCCTCTCACAGTCTGTCCAAATGTGCACTCATCACATTCCTGGGTCATGTGTAGTGTGCCCAGGAAAGATCTGTAAGAGTCCTAAAACTAAACCATTCAGCAGAGGCCTTCTAAAATCCAATTTACAGGAAAATAGAAGGGAAGAATCTCAGAAATCCCAAGCCCAGGTAGAAAGCATGGAGCTGTTGAGGTTTCAGCCTCCCCTCCAAATCCTTTCCACGGTAGCCCAGTTCATGGGGGAGCTGTGTGTCAGCAGACCCCCACATTGCTCTTGCTCCATTTCCCTGGTGGCAGTGAGCGTGGGTGCATGTGCACAGCCCAGCCATAGTCAGGAGAAGCCTCCCAGACATCACATCTTCTGGCCACATCACCTGCAGGACATCACCTTTCAAAGAAACTCAGGTAAAAAGTTAACTTGCAATGAAGTCTGCAGCCACTAATCAATCCTCCACTTTAGGTGCTCCATTTATACTTTGTAGGCACACATTTCAGGTCTATTGCACCTACCAGGATGAAACATTTTTTAAAAAAAGCTGTCAAAAATCTACTTCTGATTATGGTCAGACTTTAAGAAGTATCATAATTGTAGGTGCTTGTTACAGAGCTAAAACACCTCAATCAAGAATAATTCTTTCCTAAGTTGAGACTGTGCTTCCAGAGTTTGCCAACTGCCTTGTCCTGGGAAAACACAGCTCCTGGCTAGTAAGGAATCGCTGGTGCACTTGAGCCCATCAGTGGCTTTGGAAACTATGGCCCAGGTCTCTTACTGGCAGCAGAATGGGGTAGAAGTCATGGCAGTGGCTGCACCACTGCTCATTTATTCACAACGGCTCCTTCAAACAGAGACAAGTTAATAGAATCATAGAATTCACAGAATCATAGAATGGTTTGGGTTGGAAAGGACCTTAAAGGTCATCTAGTCCAACCCCCCTGCCATGGGCAGGGACACCTTCCACTAGACCAGGTTGCTCAAAGCCCCATCCAACCTGGCCTTGAACACTGCCAGGGATGGGGCAGCTACAACTTCTCTGGGCAACCTCTTCCAGTGCCTCACCACCCTCACAGTGACAAATTTCTTCCTTACATCTAATCTAAAGCTACCTTCTTTCAGTTTAAAGCCACTAATCCTCATCCTATCACTACAGTCCCTGATAAAAAATCCCTCCCCATCTTTCCTGTAGGTCCCCTTTAGGTACTGGACGGCTGCTATAAGGTCTCCCCGGAACCTTCTCTTCTCTACAGCCGAACAACCCCAACTCTCTCAGCCTGTCTTCATAGGAGAGGTACTCCAGCCCTCTGATCATATTCATGGTCCTCCTCTGGACTCGCTCCAACAGGTCCATGTCCTTCTTATGTTGGTGTCCCCAGATCTGGACGCAGTACTGCAGGTGGGGTCTCACCAGAGCGGAGTAGAGGGGGAGAATCACCTCCCTTGACCTGCTGGCCACGCTTCTTTTCATGCAGTCCAGGATACAGTTGGCTTTCTGGGCTGCAAACGCACATTGCCAGGTCATGTTGAGCTTCTTGTCAACCAACACCCCAAGTCCTTCTCCCCAGGGCTGCTCTCAATCCATCCTCTGCCCAGCCTGTATTTGTGCTTGGGATTGCCCCGACCCATGCACAGGACCTTGCACTTGGCCTTGTCAAGCTTCATGAAGTTCGCGTGGGCCCACTTCTCATCCCACTATGGGACACGTCAGATCTACTGTCCTCTGACCTGCCAGTGTTGGCAAGTCAGCTTCCCTCAAATAAAAAAAAGTCACTTGGCCTTATCAGAGGATGTTAAAGTGAGTTCTGCACACTATGAACATCTTTATTTAAGATTTTTAATATTAACACTGTTGTGGTTGAGACTTGTTTTGAAATTTGTCTCTTAGCAACGTCAGAGTTATTTACAGTAAATCACATCTGAATTGAGATGAAAGAACTTCACCTGACTTCAGAAAGTAAAATACACACAACTTGTGTTTACAAGGCAACCCATTACAGACAAATGCTTTGGTGACAGCAGCTTATGGAACATCCATATGCGCTGTTGGCATTTGTAAGGTGATGAAATACAATGCAGTTTCTGATATCTGAGCTGCTTTTACTGTGGTATTTGCAAAAATAAAAATACCTAATAAAACTAAACTTGGAATTTATAACAGTTGATTTATGTGAAAAACAGGAGCCAAACCATACTCTTTATTAAAATAAAGTTCAAGCTCTAAAATCATTAAAAAATAATTGTGTGTTTTAGTAGATATTTAGACCACTGTAGAGCAATCTGACAAAGCAGTGGAGCCTGAGGTTGCTATTCTGAGCTAGAAAGAAACTAAAATAAAGTTGTTCTTGTTTTAAACTAGAAAGGAAAGCTTTTAGAGAATCGTTGCTCTAACTCTCTTCATTTCTTTATCACATCGCAAAGACAGAGAGAGAAAAAAGCAGTAGAAGAAAACAGAGAAAAAAAGTTGGCTTAGGAACAGATGACCTGTCTGTGATAACAAATAATACAGTACTGTGAACATTTTGCTACTCCTTTGCATATAGTTTAAACCTGGCTCCTGACTGTCCAATTTTGTAGGACCGGATCAATGGTACTTTGGATGGTTAGAGAAAGGGAAGAATTCATGCTGCAGACCACCTTAAGCTAATTTGGAAAATTAAATTATGTCAGCATCACTAGTTCAAAAAAAAAATTAGGCTCTTATTTACAACATTGCAGCTAAAAGTCTTTGGTATTGGAAAACTAGACATTCCTACCGAAAAGATAAGTAAAATTATGTTTTGGGCTAGCTCCTCAAAAAGACTTCAGACTTGCTATTTGAAGTATGGCAGTACCTTGCTGTTAAATATGCTGTTTGCAGTGTAACCTACAGATTAAGTTAGACCCATAGGCTCCTTACAGCATACTGAAGGATTTAGCAACAAAGACGGAATACACAAACATTTGCAAGCTGAGCAGTGGAAGTGCTGTGGAGTAAAGAGTGGCTCAGGAGAGTCACACCCCTGAATACAGACTGCAGGGAAGCACATCCTTCCACCTGAGTGCAGTTTTCAGCTGTGCAGCCTCTCCTAGGGGTTAGACCTCTTGCCAAGTCCTTCTTATAAAGCGCAACCAGAAAAGATCTTCTCTTTCACCATCTCCTGTTCCAAAAATTTAGATTTCCATCCTTTCCTTAGCAGAACTCAAGTTCAAATCTCCCTTTTCCTTCAATCTTCCCCATTGCCCTTCTTTGCCACCTCCTAACTGCTGTGCTGTAGCTGTGCAGGCTGTAGTCCCTCTTTCATTTTGCCTGGATTAATTATACATTCATTATAACTATATTGGGTCAAAACCCATAGGAATCTGTAGCTGGGAGGACAGCTCTTATGTGAGATGGGAGAGACCTGGATACTAATGATTGTTCCAATTAGTACTTACGCCTTTATTACAAAACAATAAATCTTTGTGTCTCCTATGCTTCAGGTGAATGCTCTAAACCTTCAAATGCAGGGTATTATTTGGCAGGGAAGGGGAGCATCCTGGAAGACCAGTTCAGGGGGTGCTGAGTTGCCCAGTACGGGGAGGATGAACGTGATGTACCTCAAATAGGCATCAGGCTGAGGTGGCCACCCACCTGGGTTCTCAGTGCTGTCACACCTTCAGGGAATTTCTTTGTGTGCAGCAGCAGGAAATTCAGACTCTCTGGGCTTTGCTGGCAAAACTCAGACGCTTACACACTTTGATGGCACCAAAGAAGAGGTTACCAGCCAACAGGGCCCTTAGGGAAATCCCAGTTTTAGATTTAAAAGTGCCTAAATAACTGGCAGTGAGGTGTTACTGGCTGAATGGCATCTCACCATCAGGCAGTCTCTCATTCCATGAGATTTCCCCCAGCACAGTCAGTCCTCTAGAATAAGGAGACAATATCACCCTCCGAGAAATAATAGCCATTCTTTCAAAAATTTTTGAGAATGTTTTCCAATCCTCAGAAATGAAAGCAGCAAATGTTTCTTATTTACCACAGAAGTCAAAAACTTCTTTATTTTTATGCCTTTCCTCAGCGTTCAACTGTCATTGTAGTTAATTAACTTGTCAGAGGCATCTGCAATTTGGGGACTATTGCTTAAATATTTTCAGCTGTTTACATCCCATGGTGGCACATTTTGGTGAGAGGCAGAAAAAAGAAATAGGATGGAGCAGCAGAAGGACACAAAGACAGTCAGATTTGGCAATGAACTCAAATAAGGCCACAATGTAACAAGTTTAATTCCCACGAATCAGAGACTATAATGACCGCAGGAGTACAAGAATGGATGTACATCTTTAGAAATATCAACCAACACCCCCAAGTCCTTCTCCTCAGGGCTGCTCTCAATTCACTCCTCGCCCAACCTGTATTTGTGCTTGGAATTGCCCCGACCCATGCGCAGGACCTTGCACTTGGACTTGCTGAACTTCATGATGTTCGCACGGGCCCACCTCTCAAGCCTGTCGAGGTCCCTCTGGATGGCATCCCTTCCCTCCAGCGTGTTGACCACACCACACAGCCTGGTGTCATCTGCAAACTTGCTAAGGGTGCACTCGATCCCACTGTCCATGTTGCCAAAAAAGATGTTAATCAACACCAGTCCCAAAACCAACCCCTGAGGAATGCCACTCGTCACTGGTCTCCACTTGGACATTGAGCCATTGACAGCAATTCCTTGAGTGTGACCATCCAGCCAATTCCTTATCCACCAAGTGGTCCATCTGTCAAATCCTTATCTCTCCAATTTAGAGACAAGATGTTGTGTGGGACAGTGTCAAATGCTTTGCACAAGTCCAGGTAGATGATGTCAGTTGCTCTTCCCTTATCCACCAATGCTGTAACCCCGGTGTAGAAGGCCACCAAATATGTCAGGCACAATTTTCCCTTAGTGAAGCCATGCTGGCTGTCACTAATCACTCTTTATTTTCCATGTGCCTCAGCACAGTTTCCAGGAGGACCCGCTCCATGATCTTGCTGGGCACAGAGGTGAGACTGACTGGCCTGTAGTTCCCCAGTCTTCCTTTTTTTCCGTTTTTAAAAATGGGGGTTATGTTTCCCACTTTTCCAGTCAGTGGGAACTTTACCGGACTGTCACGACTTCTCAAATATGACGGATAGTGCCTTAGCAACTTCATCCGCCAGTTCCCTCAGGACCCGTGGATGCATCTCATCAGGTCCCCTGGACTTGTGCACCTTCAGCTTCCTTAGACGGTCTCAAACCTGATCTTCTCCTACAGTGGGTGGTTCTTCATTCTCCCAGTCCCTGCCTTTGCCTTCTGTGACTTGGGCGGTGTGGCTGGACCACATGCTGGTGAAGAAAGTCATTGAGTACCTCAGACTTCTCCATGTCCTGGGTAACCAGGTCTCCTGTTTCTTTCCAGAGAGGGCCCACATTTTCCCTGGTCTTCCTTTTATCACCAATATACCTATAGAAGCTTTTCTTGTTGCCCTTGACATCCCTGGCCAGATTTAATTCTATCAGGACTTTGGCTTTCCTAACCTGATCCCTGGCTGCTTGAACAATTTCTCTGTATTCCTCCCAGGCTACCTGTCCTTGCTTCCACCATCTGTAGGTTTCCTTTTTGCTTTTGAGTTTGTCCAGGAGCTCCTTGTTCATCCATGCAGGCCTCCTGGCGTTTTTGCCTGCCTTCCTCTTTGTTGGGATGTATTGCTCCTGAGCTTGGAGGAGGTGACCCTTGAATATGAACCAGCTTTCTTGGGCCCCTCTTCCCTCCAGGGCTGTATCCCATCATACTCTACCAAGCAGATCCCTGAAGAGGCCAAAGTCTGCTCTCCTGAAGTCGAGAGTAGCAAGCTTAAAGTAATTTTTAAATTTACTTGTTATATACAGTTTGTTGTACTTGCCTGATCATACACCATTGCAATGACTTTATCTATCGGACATAAACTGTTCAGTCTGAGGGTTTTCTCAATCCCAGCTTTTATACAGGTGTTGAGGAGGGAACATGCAAGGTGTGCATCTGCTGCCCAGGACTAAGGCACAGGGACACACTTTCTCCAGCTACCTTTCTCATGATGGGGCCACCTGTAAAGGGGTTGGAAAGAGAAAGCCTTAGCTATGGAGATGTCAGCAGGAATGCTAGCCTAGTAAGACCAGCACTTGCTGTATCTTTTCCAGGACTGTCAGGAAAGACCTAGCAGGTATAGCATCTCTGTAATTTAGTAATATTCTAGGGTTAAGAGGACTCGTAGACACACGATACCTCCTGGGCCTCCCATCTGGGTGAGAGAGTATCTGTTATGCTGGAGCAGGCACATAAACCACAGGCTGACACATAGATTAATGGTGATTACCAAGTCTGGACGCTGCTGTATCTCCAAATATACAGGTTTTGTGTAGGATGACATTGTCTCAAACATCTGCCAGAGGGGAACACATAGTAAATTTCTCACATGCAGAAGGGGATAAATGTTAGATTATGTTTGACAATAAACAAACCTAAGAAAACCTGTTCCACCTCTGTCAGAGAGCAACAATTGTCTGGATTATCCATGTCAGCACTTGGGTAGATTTATTGCTTCTTATCAACAGCTAGTTAAAAAAAACTGCCAAGACAGTAAGAAAACAAGGAGGAAAATCCTCCAGACCATAGTTTGCTGTTGATGCCCACCAGTCAACCTGTCTTGCTTGGAAATCATGCTATGGCTGTCAATAGGGATGAGCTATGCTACTTAATGCAGCTGTAACTGTGATAGGTGTGAAGGTCAGCTCCTTGCAAAAGATTTTAAAAGAAAGGTTAGTAGTCTATCTGGAAATATGTAGCTATTTATGTATCATGACTGAAGAGTCTTAAATAAATTGATAGCCAAATACTAAAAAAAGGCTGTTTGATGCACTTAAAAATAAGGAGTGAGGCCTTTACAAAAACAGCAGACAGGTTGCAAAAATCATTCCCTTCTGGTCTAAGACATACAAACTCTAAGCAAGTCCAGAGTCTACCCGAGGTAACCGAAAGTTTTAATGGAGGCAACATTATTATGTCACTGCTTGGAGTGATGGCTGAACCAGCAAAGGGAGATGTCAGTGGTAAAAGCTAACATGTAACACTTAGCAATCTGTGGTTTTAGTTCATCTCGTTCTGTTTTCACATACAGAGTTCACCTCAGATCTATCATCTACTTATAATTTGGATATTCAGAAATGTGGAGGTCACATTTGGAGTCCTCAGTTACTAAGAACATGAGTTTGTTATATATCTGTATATCAGATTTGCATAATGCCCTTGCATTTCAGTTACAGCATTAACACAGTGCTGTCAAAGACCTCCATGGAGTAAGAGACAGCCAAATGAAGGCATTTGGTTTTGAAACAGATTTGCTACGGTTTCATTCATTTATAAGAGAAAGATCAATCCAAAAAACAAGTGAACTTGTAAAACATAAGTTATACCTAAAGAACACACCTGTATATTGCATAGTTTCTTCCCTAGTCATATGGGCAGAAGGAATAGAATTGTTCATTTTTCCACTTTGTAAAGCTTACTGTACAAAATATCTAAGCTATTGTGTCTTTATAAACATAAATTCTAACTTTTATGACACAGATGAAGAGGAACCTAAATGTAGGCATGGTTTTAAAGCAAAATTAAAGAAATTTTAAACCTACAAAGAATGAAATGCTTATCTGTGTTATCTCTGATTTTAATGGAGTCTGTAGTGTTTCCTTCCTATTCCCACTTACATCGGATCATATGGGTAAAACATACAAATAAGTGAGATCTCAGTGTTAGAGTGACAATGCACAGACAGTTTAAAATTCTATGCTAAATTCACAGTCTGGATTTTTTTATAAAAGTTATTTATTGCAAAACGTCACTAGATTTACACTAAGGTGTAATGTTCTGCCAGCGATTGCTTTAACAGCTCTCCAACAAAACCCCCCAGGTACTCACTTTATCTCCAGTTTGTATTTTATTAACTCTGTAAAGATATGTCACTTCTGTCCATCACTTATGTTTAGGACTAATTTCACAGCCTGCAACAATTACTTCATATATAACAGCTACCTTTTGTCTGAAAATATAAGGAAAATTCCAACAATCCAGTAATTGCATTTTTCTTCACACGTGATTGTTCTCCCCATAGAATTTTAAATAAGTGTTTTTGCAAAAGACATATTGTCCATAATCTGTTCTTTTTTTATCAGCTAGTGGAATCTAAACACGAATCACTGAAATGCAGTCTCTTCTGTTTTCACGGATCCCACTGTCTCACACGGCAAACCACCTAACAACCAGCTGGGCCAAGATAACTGCTTTTTTCCCCACAGGTCTTTTGTCAGCTTGCAGGGAGATGACAGAAAGAATTAACTGGCGATTAATCCTTATATCAGAATTAGAAAGCTCTTCCAAAGCTGCTTTCTGTGGCCACTGGTCCTGGAGCAGGCAGCGAGGTTCCTCTGGGGAGACAGCAGCAGCGAGTGCATTCGCCCACGAGGTACCCGAAATCTGTTTTGTGACAAGTGTGTTAATGTCCTGGCTGCCCTTCCTCACGTGAAGCTGCTGCCCAGCTGCTCCAGTAATTATCTTGCTACTCACCTGACAAAGACACAATTACGGTGCGATGAGGCTGTAGGGAAGGCACGTGGCGGGAACACTGACATTGGTTTGGGGATCTATGCACATCTTGGCTAAGAAAGTCTCAGCTGAAAACAACATATTTATTGCATTGGAAGAGTTTTTTCATTACCTGGAAACAACTCATAAACTGGAGGCTTGTTGTCTGACATTAGAAGGAACATCTCCACGTAACACATTTGTAAGAGCTCACAGTCAGTTTCACTAATTAGCTATTTTGTAATTGCTTTGGATAAAGTAATTTTACCCTCTTGAAATGTGTGAGCATCTTTAGCAAATTGTCTCAAAGTGCCATGTAATTATTCTATTTGTGATGGAGTTAAAGTAAAAAATACTGCTTGCTGCTTTGCTCCCAAATCAACAAGCAACTTACTTTGCCACTGTTAGAGACACAAAAGCAGCACAAAGGCCACCAGGTTTTGGAGCGTGGCTTCTGTAAGTGTGAAATATGACAAGGTCCAAAAATAGCTCAAGTGAAACCTCAGCCTTATCGGACAAAGTGCTGAGCAGACAGGGACCGCGAGACAGGCTTTGCCTGGGAGAATGTAAATCTAAATAGTCAGAGTGCGGAAGAAAGCAAACATTAAACCTATCTTGCAGATGGGGAGCAAAGGCACAGAGCAATTAAGGTCCTGATTCAGGAAAATACTTAAGAACATACGTGAATCCCACTGAAGTAATTAAGTTCAGCTCCTGGGGAATGACTTTAATGAAATGAGACCTGGGAAATTGCCTGCAGCCACTCATAAGCTTATGAGTGAGCCAATGGTGGGTTCGGGTCTCCAAAGTCCTGTTTTGGTAACTTCAGCAGTGTCCTTGCACCGTCCCGCTGGGGACCTCCCCACTGGCTGTGTTTCTGACCAGAGAGCACAAGAGAAGGAGCACATGAATGCAGAGCATAGGAAAAACTGGTGGTTGGGGATCCTCCTGGCTGATGGGAGAACATCAGCTCGGTTTTGGTTGCTCTTACTTGCTTATTTTGCTATTTTCCTTACTTTCTTCTTCATCATCCTTTTCAACATTGCGATTTTAGCTGCTGAGGAGGCGAGGAAAGATAGTGGTGGTCCATCAAGCTCACTTTCCAAACACAGTCCCACCCAGGGGCCCTGACGCAGGGTGGATGGTGCAGCCCTGGCATCTCAAGGCGGTTCCGTGGTCTCACTGCCCGCTGCGCCCCGCTGCCGCTGCTCCCCCTCACCACGACCTGCCGCTCCGTCTGCTCCTGGAAACGAAACTGGAGGCTGACCCCATCTTGGCCAGCTCCCCTGTTTGCTCACGGGCCCCCTGCACCAGCCCCAGGTGGCAATGTGGGCAGGAGGGATGGGGAACGAAGAGATTAGTTGCCCAGACTGAGTTGTGTTGCTGGGCTTGGCCAGGGAGCCAGCATGCTTTTGCACTGCACTGGGGAGAGTCTGTAAGGTCTGCTGTTTTTTTTTTTTTGTGCTGGGCAAAGGTCAGGCACAAAAAAAAAAAGGGGGGGGGGGGGAACCAGCATTTCTCTTCTGAATGTGCACACCTCACTCAGTTTTTCAGCTCTCTATTAAAGCCAGGCAAACAATGGATTTGTATCTAAATTGGAAGGAAATGGTTGAAAGAATTTTTCCAATTGAGCTTAACTTGTAAAACATTCAGGACTTTTTCTTATCTTCCCAAGCCAAATTAATAGCCAGTATCACTTCAGGCATGTCAATGAAAAGATGCGTAGTAATTTTTTTTTCCCAGACCTAAAGTAAAACATTTTATAATACTGCTTGGGTTTCCTACTGATGTACTCTGCTTGCTTTTCTTTCCTGTAAGATATATGTTTCTTTCAAAAGGAAATAAGCTGTTTCAAAATGAAATATCAAAATATTTATTTTTAGTCTTTTGAAATAAAATGTTCCAACTTTTTCAACTGAAGCTATTCACAGACCTGGAAAGGATCTTTCCCTTCTCCCTACATGGCAGTGTCAGGGCAGTGACTGTTCCTCCATCCCTACCCATCATCTCGCCTCTGCTGTTTTGCAGAATTTAAGCAGTGACAAGTCAATGACATTTAACATCCCAAACATTTTCACTGGACAGCCATAAAGGAGGCAACTCATACCTCTCAAAATCACTACTTTAGGTTCTGCTGCAGCTTCAGTCATTGTTAGTTCAAGGGAGAGGACTCTGTACATTTTCTGGCAACAATCACTCCAGCAAGTGTTACCTCTTAAATCACTTCTTTGATGTAGTGAAAATACAAAAAATAAATCATGATGGTAGAACTGGGATGCTATTACAGCACGTGCTGGGCCAATTGGTTTGGGGCTGAGAGGAAGCTATTTGTTTTTCTTGGTGCAGCTGTTTTCTCCCATCTGTAGTCATTTGGACTTGGGGTACCTCATAATAGTCCTTCTCCCTGAAAAGAAACCTGGGTGTTTTCCTGCGCTTGGTTTTCAGTCAGTTGATTTGATAGCTGCAGAGGAGGTACTTGCCATCTTGAATGTCGACTGTCACACAGGTACGCAAAGTGTCTCCATTACTTACACAAGATTTTGTTTCTGGTCACCAGCGTTGCTGCTCCTGTGTTTGGTTTATGATCTGTTGCTAGGGTGTATTTCCCTGGCTGGGAGCTGGCCACCTTCTGCTGATGTCTGGCATGTGCTGCTCTGCTTTTTATTCATGTAATTGTTAAGCAGGAAATACCTATTAACTTGTTATCATCTTGTGTTGAACAGAGTCCTGGTGAGCAGACACCGAGGAGCTGCAGCACAGTTGTTTCTGCTCACACACATCATTCTCCAAGCTGAGTACAAAGCAGATGTGTTTTCTTGTTTCACAGAGCACAAGTGTAATAAGTATCACATCATATGATTTCTCTTTCTTTGATTAGGCTTGCAGGAAACTCACCTCCTCCCGCTAGTGAGATCCACATGTGCGTCCTTCCCGGGCTGCATTACTAGACCTTGCTGTAAGTAACCCTAGATTTCCAACATGAGCATTCCTGGAATGCGTTGATGACAACTTCCTTCTCCAAGTGATGGAGGAGCCAACGAGGAGAGGTGTTATGCTGGACCTTGTTCTCACCAACAAGGAGGGGCTGGTGGGGAATGTGAAGCTCAAGGGCAGCCTTGGCTGCAGTGACCGTGAAATGCAGAGTTCAGGAGCCTTAGGGCAGCGAGGAGGGCACACAGCAAGCTCGCTACCCTGGAATTCAGGAGAGCAGAATTTGGCCTCTTCAGGGATCTGCTTGGTAGAGTAGCACGGGATACAGCCCTGGAGGGAAGAGGGGCCCAAGAAAGCTGGTTCATATTCAAGGGTCACCTCCTCCAAGCTCAGGAGCAATGCATCTCAACAAAGAGAAAGTCAGGCAAAAAAAAGGGCAGGGGAGACCTTATAGCAGCCTTCCAGTACCTAAAGGGGCCCTACAGGAAAGATGGAGAGGAGCTTTTTACAAGGGCATGTAGTGATAGGACATGGGGTAATGGCTTTAAACTGAAAGAGGGTAGATTTAGATTAGATGTAAAGAAGAAGTTGTTCGCTGTGAGGGTGGTGAGGCACTGGAAGAGGTTGCCCAGAGAATCTGTGGATGCCCCATCCCTGGACACACTCAAGGTCAGGCTGGACGGGGCTCTGAGCAACCTGACCTAGTTGAAGATGTCCCTGCTCATTGCAGGGGAGTTGGAACTAGATGACCTTTAAGGTCCCTTCCAACCCAAACCGTTCCATGATTCTATGACAGTGTACCTGTTGCACACGCTTGAGTGATCCCTGCACTCACAGTAGCTGTTTCTCTGTATGTCTAGCACTGCATGCTGCTGAAATCCAGAATATTGGTGCATGTGAGAGGTCTAGGGAAGGGTATCTTTTTTTACGCATAAATATTGCTTTAATATTTTCATTGTCTTCAAAGACAAGATTAATCTCACTACTAATGCAGGGGATGACTTGCTGAAATAAGGTTGCTCAACATGAAGTATGGAAATTAGACAGTGAAAATACAGTGTAATAGTATGTCTGCTGGAGGGAGAAAAATGCCACTAAAACTTCAAGCTGGGGCAATAAATGTTGCTGATTTGGTAAAGAATCTAAAACCAATACTGCCTCATTTCATCCCTTTCTCCTTTTCCAGCATATATACAACCTTGCCTGACCTTGGAGGGCAAGAAACACAAGGTACAGAATAAGGAACCACAGTTGCCTGAGCTAGGGTAAAAGTGTAGATGCTATCCAGAGAGATTCAAACAAGCTTTCTAAAGTTGAAATATGGAAAATATGCATGGTGAGTAAGAGACACAGTCTGATGGGAAAGAGAAGAAAAAGACGAGTAAGCTTTCCAGGTGTCTGTGTGAGAGCCTTCAAGTGATACGTGCTTTATCTAACACCATTATAATATGTATTCACTCTTTTTTCATGTATCCATTTAAGTATAATGGAATAACGTACCTTGGTAGTTATTGAATGGACATGGGCATGGTTTCAAAAGACACTCATTTTAATTAATCCAAAGGTGCTAATTGGTTCTCAAGAGAATGAGAAATTAACTCATCTCTAGGGGTTTGGGAAGGTATTGAGGAAGAGCGCTGAGAACCGAGGGAGGTTTCCTGAAGTCAGGCTGTGGGCACTTTGAAACTTAACAGCCCTGATATACCTCAGTTCTTTGTGGAAGTTGTCGTTCATGCTTGACCTACATTGCGAACACAACCCTCTTCACCCTCTTAGTGTCTTCAGAGAGTATAGAGTTTGAACTTCTAAAAGAAAACAGACATTTTAAAATTAACATTAGTGTTAGTGGCAGGGCCAGGCAGCTAACATGGATGCTGGCCAAGGGAGGGTGCAGCCGCAGCCATGAGGTCTGGGGGGAGTAGGTTCCTCTGTCGTGAGAACAAGCACACGGAAAGGGATATATGGAAGATGAAGGGAGCAAAGTGATGAGAAGGAAGAAAATTATAAGATATAAAGAGGGAAAATGGGAGGATCAGACCATGTTGTCATTATTTTAATTACACTGACTATGATAATAGTAAAATTTATTGGCAGTACATGCAGCTCATGGAGTTTGGATTGGCTTATCCCTAGAGACAATGAAGCAGATGAAGAAAAAAGTATATGTAGTTTCAGAGTGCTCAAATCAGACTACACAAAGTGCCTGAAAATATATGAGAGGCTGGAAAATTACACTGGCTTTTGCTGCAGCAACAAATTAATTTACAGTGTTCGAGTCAGCTGTGAAAAAACAGAAGTAAATGAACCCAAGGTGTATAATATTGGGCAGACCTGCTCTGAGAGACCTTTCTGAGCTTTGGCAAGCTTTGGTGAGCAGGTACTTCTCGCAGCCTGTTGCCCACAGTTGCAGGATGCCGACTACGCTAAAGTCTTGTGTATCCTTCAGCAAGTGCTCTTCCACCATATGAAAAGTTCAGGGCGTTTTGGAACGAACAAGATTTCATGACAGTAGAAATAGGAATAAAACTAATTACATCTGTTTGATGGTAGGACCTACTTTAAGATAATTTGCAACAAGGTCCCTAGGGAAGTTTTCCCCTTTGAAGTGCTTCTTACTCCAGGGTTCCCTTTTGAAGTAACTCCCCCTCTGGATTGCTTTTGAAGTGCGACTTTTCCTTTTCTTAGGTCTTCGTTGGGTTCTGCTTTGTTGCACCTTTCACACTGGAGGTTCACAGCTGAAGATTAGTGAGTAGAAAAGGAGACTTTGATTTAGACCAGTTTCTCTCTCACACCATGCTGGAAGGCCTGCCTGCATTTCCCCAGAAACAGTCATACAGGGAGGATTAAGAAAGCTGCTGCAATTCATTCAGCTCTTCACTGGCATCAGCTTCCTCTCTAAACTGGCCACCATCCAGACTGAGATGCAGAAATGTCTCTAGCTGTCTAAAATGCCTGTTTTGCATGCATGCAGAACAAATCTTTTTTCCTTTCCTTTCTTCCACCAACTTAGATATCTCGCCTTCTCCTCTCCTTCCTTGCATGGTATAGGTCTCCATCTGCCTCCTGGAAAGCCCTTAATTCTGAAGGAGTTCATAAAGCCATTAGCTGTGATGCACAGTTTGG
The DNA here is from genome assembly GCF_026419915.1 of Harpia harpyja. Lineage (NCBI taxonomy): Eukaryota > Metazoa > Chordata > Aves > Accipitriformes > Accipitridae > Harpia > Harpia harpyja. Next base: position 37,001,607 of record NC_068945.1, on the reverse strand, counting down.
AAACAATGCTTTACTCTGGCAGCGAGACATATCCACCACTAGAAAAATGGTATCAGCTCCCACACCTTCAGCCTGACCTGAGTGTTAGCAAATGCTGTGAGCAGAGAGACAGAAAGCAAAGGTTGGAGGCTGCAGGAGGTTTTTAGATCAGATAAAGCTGAGATAAGGATGGGGTCAGGAGGCACTCACTAAGCAGGGCTTAGTAGAAACACAAGAGGTCTACCACTGACCTGAAAGAAGCCTCTCTGTTCCTTCAAAGTACCCTATCAACACCTCACTACAGGCCGTGGCACTGGCCCACAACATTTATGTCACGCTGCATTGCATATCCCACCAACGCTCATCCCAGCCTTTTGGCCCCAGTGGTTCCCATAATTTGGAAACGACCTTTCTGTCTCCAGGTGCGATGTCCCAATGTGCAGTTTAGAAGCCTGTATCTACTTGCATCTCCCAGAATAGCAACCAGATGTAGGAACCGCTGCTTCCCTCCATGACCAGACACAGCTCCTGGCTACCACTGAACCTGAAGCACTTGACACTGCTGCTACCCTTGGGCCAGGGGCAACAGGGGTTTTTTGATGGGGCCAGAGATATTTGTGAGGGAGGATTTGAAGGCAGTTCCTCATGGCTGTGCTCCCGTCCTGGGTCATGTCTGTGAAGCAAGGGCAGGTGAGAAGGCATAGATGCGACGGTGGGATAGATAGTGGGCGGATGTCCCCTCAAGGCATCAATTCCTTCCCTCTTCCCCCGACCCTGTACAGCAGCACTCCTGAGCCATGCCTCCCTCTTCTTAATGTGGGCATCACTGGGTGGTACTGACCATTTAATGGGGGTACAGGCCCTGCACCCACAACCACGCACTGTTGTGAGTGACGCGTCTCTTCTGATGCCGGTCCAGAAGGGCAAGGTTAACCATGGAAGCAGACCAACACTGCTGACGTCGGGCACTTTGCAAGCTGCCTGGCAAACCAGTCTGAAATAGGATTGCATTTGTTAAAGACGAGGGTATAACTGCTTTTTGAACAAGGAGGTGAACTGACCGCCTGGAAAATGGCAAGTGATTTGGGGAGTCACTAATAGCGCTTTTCCCAAGTAATCTAGGGGAGAGGAAATCAGGCTCAGCAGTCTAAATTGTCGGTGTATTAACATGAAAAGTGCATAGCTGGCTAATGTTAATTTAAGAACGCCATGCTGTCCAAAGCAGATTTTTAAAACCTAGAAAATGTTTGCATTTTAACAGGGTCATAATTGAAACAGAAACAAATGTGCCCCATGAGCAAATCAGTCCAAAAGAAATGAGAGGGGGAAATTTTTTTGGCTCTGCAGAAAATCATGTTAAATTAAATCAGAAGAGCTGAAAATACTGAAACAAATGGTGAAGAGACAGTTTGAGCGTTATTTAAAATGATATGAGATCAGTGGAAATCCCTCTGAAATACTGTGATCCTCATTATCATACTAGTAAAATACTGTTTATGGAAATACTGGGGCCTTTCAAACATAGAAGGGTGCTGACAACACTACATTGTGCCTTGGTGTAGGCAGCCTTCCCTTTTTTGCTATGCTGGTATCTTCCATAACTCAGAATTGAGAATCTTCCAGTTCATCTTGCTAGCAATCGTATTTAGCACCAATGTAAAATTGCAGATAAATTTTATCTTTCTGCCACCATAATGCCCGTTTATTAGGTATTTCTGTGGTTATATGTCATAGAAAGTTTAGTCATTGAGTCTCCTGTACTTAAACTCAAGCTTTAGTTTCATGTTATGTTTTTCCAAATACTAGTCGTAGTGTGAGGAGAGTGTTCCCTCCCTGTCCCTGTCCCTGTCCCTGTCCCTGTCCCTGTCTTCATGTGCCCTCATTAGGCTGAATGAAATGTTTGTGGGTCCACAAGGAGGTCGGTGAAGTGATCTGATGGTTTTGGGCTGGGGGGAGTCTGAAAAACATATCACTCCAGCACCAACGCCAGAGAAAACTTGATATGAATCCATAGCCTCAGAGATTATTCAACACTTTCCATCGGCATTTGTGAAGCAGGCGTACATGTGTGTATTACGAATGAATTATCTATTGACAGTGAAATGATAATGCTTTCTGGGCCACCCAGGGTGAGGTAGAGTTTCAAAAGCATTTTTGCATATCAAAAGCTAACATTGTATCAAGCAGCTTTTCACTAGCAAGATCATAAACTGATAGCCTAATTAAACTAATTATCAAGTCTTTGGGCTACAGGAAATCCCCAGCATGGCATTTAAACTCAGTCGAATTCCCAGGGAGAAGATGGGTTCACAGGGCTTTGCCCGGAGTACAGGAGCTTGACGTTAGAGGGATTAGGCTGTTTGGGAGCACAGCTGCGGGTGCCTCTGGGCTGGCACACAGCTTGCTGCACAGGGGAAGGCAGGTTTCGCTACCCACCATCCCGTGCCCACCACCACGTTCCTCCCCACTCCCTTCCCCAGCCACAGTACCCGCCGGACATCCCGCCAAGCCAAAGGATCTCACTGAAACCTCTGGCAACGGTTCACCTCCCTTTCCTCCTTCTGGGATTAGTTTTCTGCTGTTTCAGTGAGTTAAATCAGCTCATCAAAGGCTTCAGCAAGGTCCAGAGCTGGTTGCAAGGGATGCACGGACGAGTGGCCAGGGGCAGGCGTGGGGATGTGTATGTGAGGTCAGAGCAGGATCATTTGATTTGATTCACTTTGATTCATTGCACCTGCCTTCCAAATCTAGCAGGCTTTTAAAAATTGTTTCTCGTGCAGCAGAACATAACTTGTTTTATTTTTTTTGCCTCAGTGGGATAACCTGTGAAATGCTGGGGTGTCACCCTGCAGCAGGAGCGATGTGGGAGTGCTTCGTATCCCATGCAAGCCTTGGGTACTTGGGGATTTTCCTGCCACTGAGCTGTGAGCTCCTCAGAGGTCTCTAACACTGACAGCCAAGCAGTGGGGAGCTTGGGATAGGAAGGATTAGACAAACTCAGTGGCATGAAATCAAAGGCCAGGGATGAGTAGCAACCCCAAGCACCAGCATCCACCTACCTACTTGCGGCACCCCCTGAATTTCTGACAAACTGCTCCAAGTGCTGCTGTTGGCCCTCTTACGTGCTGTCCTTGGTGTTACTAATACAAGTGGGGCTGGAGCAGTAACAGCAATAGGAAGAGTGACCGCAAACCTTTCTGACTCGCTGGGTAGGACTCGCCACCCCTAATTTAAGCCCGTCTGGGGTTAAGCACCTGGTCTACACCGATCGCCTCAACTCCCCCCAGCCACTGGGTGCTGCAGGGCCAGGGGCTCTTCTGCTGACTGCGGAGGTGACCTGGGGACAGATCAGACCAGATATCTGCCAGAGACCATTTCCAGCTGATTCTCACATGCATTCCCATTCTGCATCTCCAAAACACCTACGCCGCAACACAAGCAAAGATAAGGCAGAACAAACGACGTTTTCTTCCTTTTACCATCATTGACACAGCAGCTGAACCAAGTAACGGTCATCACTTGGACATGGGCCGCTAAGCACTAGATAAAGATAGAGTTTCAAAGCAAAACAAAATGATCCTGGATCTTTTCCTGATGATGAAATTACTTGAATTTATGAATTCCAGTTATTTCACAAAATGGTTCAAAATGTATTTGTTATTTGTCTCAAGGTATTGTAAATCAGCCAGGAACTGACACAGACCCTGAGACACATCACTTACTCTGGTCAGAAAAAGCTGCAGAACAAACAGCAGAGCTCATAAACCATATCCATTGGGCTCTGGCCAAACAGTGACTGTGATAAGGGAGGTGACTGAGTGGGAAAATTAGTTTGATTAACTTTATCAGCAGGAAGGTGAGGAGTGGAAAATCCCTAAGCAGGAGAACAAAGGGGCAGAGGTGATAGAGCAGCGGTTTGAAGAGCGACGTGGCTTTGGGCAAAAAGGAGGAACAAAGGCGCATGCCTTCACGGAGAGGGCTTTTCTCCTCTGCACCACAGAAAACTAGCTGGAGGAAAGGAGACTCCAGGGAGAGGGCAGGAGGAGAGTGTCTATGCACTTCAGGGAAAAAAATAACGTGCAGGTTGGGAAGCAGGGGTAGGTAAAGGGAGATGAGGGTTACTGGACTTACTGTTGGTCATCCATCTCTGGATTTTCCCAGACATGCCCACTTTTCTTCTCTACACAGAAACTCTATCAGGAGAAAGAAAGAGCTTTTTGGCCTATTAAAGATGTCTGGCCATGCAAAGAGAAAGAGAAATAATGCTAATGGAGTTACCAGATTTCCAGAAATCCCAGACATATGGTCATTGCACATGGCAGATTGACTATGCAGCACATAAAACATGATGTTGGCATTCCCAGACATGCTGGACTTCTTAAATAGGCCCTGAATGGTTACTCTGAACATGCACTCACCAGCTCATGCTCCAGAGTGTGGAGATATCATGTACATTGTCCTGGCAGATGTTTGGAGGCTCTTCCAAAGGATGCTTCAGAAAGGTGCAGAATCCCAAGTGTTTTGCTCTGTTTCTCCTGTGCAGTCTACAGTCAAGTAGAATTGTGCCAGAGTCCTTCACAGAGCCTGGGTGCCATTACTTACTTACTTCAATTTGCTTCAAATATCATATTGCTTCAAATATCAATCATCTATTAGAAGCTAAACTATAAATTAAAACTCTAATGTTAATTTTTTTTGTGTTTGCCTACCAAGGGTGCTATGATGGGACTTAGGATGGACAGAGTATTACGACCTATTTCTATGAGGAGTAAGAGACACAAAGATTGTGCCCAAGAAGTATGAGAGCGCCTAAGAAAAAAGAAAATAAATAGTGCCTCAGTGCATCTGCAAGCATGAGAGCACATAGATCGAGCATTCTCTCAGTAGACAGCAGTCTGACAGATAACTAGGAAGGGAAATTGTATTACGGCTTAGCTAATTGCTTTTCATCAAGAAATATTAAGTATCTCTTCCTACATATGAGGAGACTGAAGCAAAGAACGGGGAGCGGACTCCTCCAAGGTGACCCACTAAGCGAAGCAACAGAGATAAGAATAGACTCTGCCTCCCAAATCCTCACACAGACTGACCTGCAAATATCCATCACTTGCGCAATCACCTTAGCAAGGCTAAGGACACCTCAAAGTCACTGCAGGGAACTAAAGGTGACTTGAAAGATAGTGCTGTGACTATTGAGGCACAAGGCTCATGGATTTTTTCAGCGATTGCCATGAAAAAGGAGATCCCAGGGTAAACATGTGATTAGAACAAGAGTGAACTGTAGTTCGTTAGCACAAGAAACAAAGAACATGGAACAAATGAGCATGAACCTCTGTCATGATGACTTAACCTGCTACAGGGGAAAGCAAGGCATCGTCCAAGGTAAACTGCTGCTCTGACTAAGATGTGCTGTGTCTCAAATGCACCTTTCCCAGGCAGATTCCCCATCTGAGGAGGACGTTGGTACGTGGCCGGTGGTGCTGTTGCATTTTTTCAGCCAGTTGCCAGGAAAATATTCTTGTCTTTCACCCTGTACAAACGACCACAGCATTGCAACTACCTCACTTCAGTACTTTTGAATAGACATTTCACCCCTGACTAGTTCTTAACTAGCCGTGCACATACCTCACGTCTGTCCCAGCTCACATGTTGCTTTCTACAAGCAGAGCTTTTTTGGCATAGTTCTGGTTATACAGAGAAATAAATTTTGTGCTCTGCCACTGCTGACAATGAATCTTGGCTTTGGAGACAGATAATTGGTACAAAGCATGACAGAGGGAACAGTAAAAGCAAGAATACATTCAGGACTAAGACAAAAACTAGCAACAAACAGCCAACAGCAAGCCATAAAGATACAGACGGACACCGTGCTGTCTGCAGTTTACACCTCTGTGGCTCCTGTGGTTGTGTGAAGGCATCTAAAGTACACATAGTTGCTCTCTGGTTTTGACAAAATGGATTTTAGACTGAGAGGAATGCAAAAGCACCCGAGGAGTGTAAAAGAAAGTCCCAGGTTAAGGCTGGACCTTGAGAGACCAAGGACAGCAGAATGACAGAGACCGTGAGCTCCTCAGGACGAACCAGAAAAGTAAATGACTGGGTGAAGCTGGGGCCTCCACCACCTCACAGAAGAAGGAGTCGGGGTTTGGAGTCTCCATACTGCTCATGAAATGCAGTGTGAACTGATCTGCAGCCCAATTCTCTTTCAGTAAACAGATTGCTCAGAAAGATTGCGACCGCTTACTGCCGTAAGGGAACGAGATCCTTTATTCCAGCGATGTCATTGCATGCCACCATAAGGATAGCATTCCTGCAGCGCAGTCTCTTTGCAATACCATTCTGTTATCAAGCATCATAAATCTTTTTGACGAAGGGCAAGCTGTTAAATGTGCGGAGCTTAGCTAGTAATGCGCTAAAAGTGTAGGGGTGGTGTTCACTGCTTCCTGAGCTCTTTCGCAGGATGCCTGTGTAACCTTTCCCGGTGTCAGCTTTCCTTCAACCTTGCAGTATCTTAGCAGCAAATAAAAAATTGCGGAGTGACTTCATTCATTGCCTTTTACCTCTGGGAGTCTATGGTAAATTTGTCTCCAGTCTTTAAAGACTGTGTTCTTGGTGGATGGATGGATGGAGAACAGGTGTATTAAACTCACCCTGGTTTCCTTTATGTGCTTTATCCTACAGCTGAAAGTGTTCAGCTTGGAGCTATATGTCAACATCTCAAACCACGAAAATCTGACAGGTTGGGAATCACACACGCTCCCAGAAAAATCAGTTAGCCATAGTGATTATGTATGTGCTGTGGCTGGGAAAGGGACTTACAGGGACAGACTTTGGGAAGCGCAGATGGTCTTCTAGGAATCACTCAAATGCACAGCGTTTTGTTTCAGCTAGCAGAGCTAGCACTGAGGAAGGAAGTTATTTTAATGAAGGCTCTGGCTTCCGAGAATGTGATCAAATAGTGAGTCTAGAGCCTTGGCCCAGTGCTTCACCTGATTTACTCTGGTTTTGTCCAAGTGAGTACACAGCTGGGAATGGAGTCTTACCAAGAAGGATGGCAAAAAATAACTTTAAAATGTTTCTTTTAACCTCTTTCAGCTATCCTTCATTCTTGTGCAGGAATAAATGGATTAGCTTAAAGCACTGGCACTTTCTGTTTTAACCTCTTTGGCTTTGCACTGGAACGAAATAAATAGAACTGAAAAGTGGTTTCAGAGGAAATTTCTGCCCCATAGCTGTTAGTCGCTGAAGTTTAGCACAGCTTGCTGTCCGCACCGTGGACAGAAAGCTCTCTGGGACAGGCTGGTCCTCTGTTGATGCTCGGCTCCTACTTGCTTAGCAGGCATCATGAAAGGGGTTGACAGAGTCAGGGTTCGGAGGTTGAGGAGTTTATTTGGCTCCAAATAAGCAGCTAAGCTGGGCCTTAACCAATAGTGTGACCATCCCTTTAGCTTCCAGTGAGCTACGGATGTGTGTCATTAACAGGGATTTGTGTAAGAGCTAGCTGGGCTCTTGCAAATGGAAATGGAAATAAACAACTGTAAGTAAATCTCGGCCAAATCAAAATAACACAACAGTGCTCAGAATACACTGCTTAGAGATCGTTTGTTTATTTCCTTCCCTCAGAAATTCAAGGAGATGCAATGGGTCCTTTAGAGAATTTTTTCCCAAATTTCACTTTAAAATTACTTTACCTGAATTAAAAGGGGTCCCTGCCTTCACAGTGGGTCAGCTCACAGTGGCTGCCAGTCAATGGTCTGTGTGGCTCTGAAGGGGTGGGAAAGGGAAGGAAAACAAGGATGATTCTAAGCCCCTGAGATCATCTCAGTCTTCAGTATAAAACAGAGAAGCCTGTTCTCCTCCTGATCCTGCTCAGGTCGTAGACGGCACAGAAGGGCATAGAAGTCACCCGTATTTTTCATCTTGAAATTGGGCTGGCTGTGGGGATGCACTGTATTTGAGGAGAGGCAGAAAGCCATCGCCTTTGTGGTATTTAGAGCCCTCTAGATAAATTTAGATGTCTAAATAAATAATTTAGATTTCTAGATAAAATAATCTAGAGATTTATCTAGAGTAAAATCATCTGTTCATGTCTGCTAACGTCACACATATTTGCCTGACACCTCTCTGGGCATCAGTTTGGACAGTATATTTGTTTTGAAGGGGAACACGAACAATTTCATTTAGAAGTAGCCACACTTAATGTAAGAATTAATTAATTAATTAAAAATTTTAAACGCGAGCACTTGTATTGAGTAAAACAAAATCAAAACTAGCATCAATTCTACCTTTATATGGTTTAAATGAAATGCCTTTATAAGTCATTGAGCACAGCCATTGACCACCTTCCTATTGCGGTCTTGTTCCTGCAAGGTCACAGGGCAGTATGTGGATTTTTGAGAGGTACCTGCAGGGAGCCCGGAGTGACGTGAGCTGTCTTGTTTCTCCACCTCCATCTAATTTACAGTCCTTCATTCCACTTCCAGCCTGTGTTGTGTCTTTAATGCAGCTGAGAGCAGGGACTGCAAATTTTTAAATGAAGCACATTCCAAAATAATTTTTGTGTAATTTTTTTAAATATTAACAAACTCTATCAATACTTTAAAAATCCACAACCTTTCATTCTTTGCTTCATGAATGTTAATTTCCAAGTATGCTGAACTAATACGACAGCATTGCAGCTGTGTAAAAGGAAGTTGGTTAAAAATAGCTCTAATGCTACATCTGCAAATAACCACCATTTGCTCATCACCTCCACCTCCAGCATGACAGTGCCAAGCTGACCGCATCATTTCAATGATGTCAGGTGATGCCTTGTTGAGCACACACTTGTGCTGAATGAGGAATAGAGTCCCGGAGGAAAGGGGATCCCACAGACGAGGGTGGGAATTGCACTGCGAGAGAATGAGAGGAGTGATTTGTGCAGGGAAGGTGCCAGTGGGAAAGCAGAGATTGGCACTTGACAGAGAGCAAAGACAGACACACAGCGGTGGGGAAGACGATGTTCACCTACCACAGGCAAGGTCTGACTTGGAAAAGGATGGCCAGAGCTGAGGTGCTGGGGTTCTAATGTCTGTTCCCCTGCTAGATCCCCCATGTGCCTCAGGCCTTAGACAACTTGGGGATGTAAATCTCCCTGTGGAGGTGGCTCAGTGTCTCATTAGGTCTCTGACAGGGGAGGGACATGAAATTGCCCCTCCCTAGGCTGAGTTCAGCATTAATAACCACCAGACCACCCTCCCTCTCTACAACAAGAGCTAACAGTCATTTCTTGTTTACCAGCACTGTTGAGTAATTGAATTTTTTAGCAGATGTTCACATGCTAGCATCAAGAATGTTCACGTACATGTAGAAACATATACAGATAACAGAATTGTGTTCATTACATTGCTTGGATATTACACCCTTTTGATGGGCAAATTATTTGGCTTGAGTTTTGGTTTTGTGTTTCCTGCCCTTATTGCTCACTGTTCAGCTACCACACTGTTTAAAATACTAAAACTTTGAGCGCTGCATGCCTTACATCTAATGATCCAGCTAATGATCTAACAAATAGATCATTAAAAACTCTACTGTATGCATTTGTGTTAAGGAGATGGAAACTGCAAGCATGATCATTTGCATTTTTTGTTTTGTCTGAATTGATAATATTCCCCCTTCTCCCTCCTCCTCTTTAAACACCAAAGAAAAAAACCCACATATTATTGTCCAGATATCAGAGAGTAAGGGAAGTTAGCTTCTGGTCAAAACATGCTTAAAAGATTTATGTCATCAAATACATAAAGACGGAGCTTGGGGCAAGAAAATGATGAGTTGTAGGAAAGGGTTGTTTGTAAGAAAGTGTTAACACATTTATTACAGCTCTAGGGAAAGGTGTACTTTACATTCTTATCAGACCAGCTGTTAAACTATAAAGGCACTAAATTTTGCATCTGGTTTTGAAAATCCAGACAAATCACATGACTGAAGCAATACTGAGTTGATCAGATCTATTTTTTAACTATAAAATGCCTTGTTACATTAGACATAAAACTGAGGAGTCTGGTCATTATGGCCTACACACAGCAGTGGTATTTTGGCTTGTATTAATTTTGTTGTCAAAGATACAGCTGTTGGAGGAAATATTTTGAATTTTTAGTACCATCTGGTGTGCTGAAAGAAGAAGAAGTGCTTTAAACGTTGGCATAAATCCATTTTCTAAGTGGGTAATATTGGTGCTTTGAGAAAGGGGCTGTCAGAGCAGATGAGGAGAGGAGTTGTTAATTGGGGCTGTTTTCATCGTTCTATCGCACTACAAACCCTACCCTACCTCGATTAAAACAAACATGTTTATGACTCTTACAAGGTCCTCAGAATGGCTCGTCATTACTAAATACGTTTGCATGATCAAACATTTTTTTCAGGGTTCGACATTTAGCTATGCCGGGAAATGACGGGCTTGGGGGTTGCGCAAGGCAGGGAGCGGAGGAAGCCGAGACCTTACTCTGGGGCAGTTATAATAGTTATAATACTCACCGTGGGGGTAAGTACCTGCTTGATGGCCCCTCTGTAGTGCTTGAACCTCTGTTTGCCCCTCCGCACTGTCGACACAAGCAAAAACCTTACTGCTTTAGCCTGCTTTTGTTGCACAGATAACCGATCGTGAGAATGACCTTTGTCAGAGAGAAATAACCGGGCTTCTGTAGGAATGTTAGATGAGTGTCTACAGTTTATATGTAACATCTCCTACCCAGGAGTCATTTCCTATTGTGATGACTTGGCTTAGAGGAGAAGCAGCAACTCTGATGCAATAGCGCGTTTCCACATGGGAGTCCTGAAATCTTCATTCACGGAGTCTCCAGCGTAACTACGAGCATTAAGACAATCTTAAAACCACAGAAACTGAAGATGACAAAAATTAAGCAATTTGTTCCAGGGCAAAAAATGAGATGAAAAGTCCAACACACAAACATTTTCATACAGTCACCAAAAGTCCTTTTGGAGGCAAAACACTGACCTTGGTATCCGGGTGCTTAAATCTGTAGAGTCGATGTTGTAAATGTCTTTTCAGTAAGGGAGATTTTGCAGTTGCAGGCTGTCGGTGTTGCTCAAATCCTACAGAGTTTTGGAGAAAAGCTGCTGTAAACCCACGGAGGCCAGGAACCTTGTGTGTGGAGACTGCAGCTCCACTGTGGGCTGCACATCCATCTGTCCTGGGGGACACTCAGAAACAGCGTCACACAGAACAAGGGGAGTTACTGACAGCCGGCAGCTTTTCTGTCAAAAAAAATCAATGTACATTTTTGGGAGAATCATGCAAAAAATCATTTTTCCTTCTTTCCATAAACTACTGGGTTTGTACAACATCACCTTGTTGCACCATTAATCTCACCAAACTATTATATTATTTTTTTCTGAAATACTACTAAAACCTGTTAGTATCATCTCTTGCTATTCCACAAACGATTCTTTGTGCAGACAACTGGTTTCCTGAGAGACATCAACTTATATCCTGTCTCTCTGTGGGATACTTTCTCCTTCACCAATACCCAGCTGTAAGTTAACTTTATTGAGTCTACGGTACTGAAGACCTTCAACACTTAAATAGTGAGCATATATTTTATTTTTCCCTTCTATTCCCCTCGTTACAAAGCCATACTTTGGATACACATCCTTCTTCTCACGCAAATCTCTGTGGTGGTTTGATGTTTTCAATACCACTTTTAATAGACATTAGAACTGGATGCTCTTATTCTCAGTGCTCAGTACAATTTAAAGTCTGCCCGAATGATAGCTGTATCACCACACCGTAAAGTGGAAATCAAGACCAGGAACTGAAAACAGAGCTGAGACTCATCATAATTATCTCCCCTTGGAAAAGTACTTGGTTTTGCTCTGGCATTTTGTAGCAGCAGGAGACCATCCTGTGATGATATGCCCTTCCACCAACATTATCACTTAATTCCCTTCTTTTTGAAGGTTTTTATAGGGATTGGGTGCAGCTGTTTTTCATCAGTCCCTTCTTATTAGAGTTTCTAAGAATCCTGATTAATTTAGAGCCTGTTTCAGCTGCTGCTTAAGGAGATTGAACATTTTGCCCTCACCCTTCTTGGTCTGCTTTCCCAATAGCTTTTAAAACATTATGTGCAGTATTATGAATTTCCTTCTGTTGTTTATGGGCAAATATATGCATAAATTTCTCTCTATTGGAGGCATTTGTCTTATTCTCAGGGGCTTAATTGTTTCTTTCTTTTTCCCCATCTCTTAATTTCTTAAAATGTCTCTAATTTGTAGGATAGTACAAAAATGCGTGGGAGTAAATTTAAGCTCTGGGGAGACTGTTACGTACCCTGATGCTGGAAGGGGTTGAGTAATGCTAAGCTCTGCCTGAAAGCAGGTCACGCACGGTACCTTGGAGGACTTCCCATGGTTCTTCTCCAGTTGGTTGCCTGTGAGTTTTCAGGGATTTAGTATGAAACAGTTCTTAGGGAAAAGGTGTCTCCTTTCCCAAATAGTAATTTGGCTATCCTGTAAAGGATTTCAGACACCTTTTGTGTGTTAATTCCCTGCTGAATAGTTTTGATCTCCCTCTTTGTGGAAGTTGCTGTGGTTCTGCTTGTTGCTGTGGTTGAAACCAAGCAGGGCTACCACCTCCCGGGGCTCGAGCTTGGGCACGTTCACGATGTTGTGCAAACCTCCTTCTCTAACTCTTGAAGCAAAGGGATCGAGTGGCAAGAACAGGGACAAGGCACAGGTTTCCAGAGAGCAGAGAGCCACGAGGGGATGAGAGCACGGCTGCGCTGGGTCACCGGCTCCCAAGGGGGGCTGGCGAATGCTGGGTTGCATCTGCGCTTCTGGCAACTTTTCAAGCATACGCTGATAGACTCTGGGCAAACCAGAGGGTTTGTGACACTGAGAACATAGCTCCAGTGCTACGGGGTTAGAATTGCAGAGGATGGTGCCTTGAAGACCAGGAGGGCTGTGGCCGAGTGAAAATGTAAAAGGAAAATCTTTGCAAGTGTTGAAGAGAGGATCTTAGAAAGCCGGTTGCCTGGAAGCAGGGACATAAATCCTAGATGAATCCTTTCTGTAGTCTATGAGCATTTCTAAACCCTCTTTGCTTTAAATGGCAACTAACTGTCCTAAAAAAAAATAAAATAAATAAAATATGTAGCTATTGTGTTGATTTCCTGCAGGTAATTACAGGGATAAGGAAAGTCATTTCAGTCTGATAGACTTAAGACTTCTGGTTTGGTCCTGTTTTGGTTTCTTAACCTCATGCCTTAGATATGTTTAAGCAAATGTCATTTCTTTTCTCCAGAAAGAGCCTCCTGATTCGCTTAGTATTGTGTGGCCTTGCTCTTGGCATCTTTTACAGATGAGACAAACGCCTGAGTTATATCCATCCCATAAAGCCTTTTGAAGCATTCTGCCCAGACCTTAAGAAGATGGTTTGAAAGCTATTTGGCTTCAGGATTGGGCGAATTTTCTCTGAATCCAGGAGCAAGTTCACTGTTAAAATGCCTGAAGAATTCATTCACCAATAAATTTCAAATGTTGTTTCTTTGTAATAAAGTAAACAATATTTCTGCTATTGTTTGCTTTTGGGGCAATGGGAGTTTATAACAATGAATATGAAGTTAGTACAAAACTGTTAGAGAAAAAGGTTGGAGAAATAGCCTAATTATTAATTACGTGGTGTGATGGAGCCTATAGCCTCAACCTGGTTGTCTTCTACTATATAAATGCTGTATATTGCAGAACACTTCTCCAAGCTTATTGGGGAAAAAGAGTGAATTAAGGAGAGAACAGGTTTCTTCTTAGATTGCTGAAAAAGCTATGCAGAACCATCATAAGATTCTTGGTTTATACACCGTTTATAGTTTCCTTAAGTGATCCATGTAGTTAGTAAAATCTTATTTTTACCCAGGATATCTAATCAGTCTTACACCGCAAATGTGTTATACAGAGAATACACATTGCCTCTAAACCAGGAGATAGGCTCATGGAGCTTGAGGGTCTGTAACCTTTAAGGACACGTTTGGGGATTGTAACTTTCAGTAGTCTAATTTCAGCCTGCCTTTTCTCCCCAAACAGGGGTTTACCCCTTTTATAAAGTGAATGCCCTAAACTTCTCAGTGTTACTGCAATGCTGTCATTTTCTCATTGGATTGCACCTCCCACTTTCACATTCCTGTGGAGTTTCCGCTAAGAGTCGTGGAAACGGAGTAATACTCAATTTAGAGTTATATTTCCAAACCCATCTTGTTAAAATAGGTCAGAAATTTGCTAAAGCAAGCCTGATATTTTCCCCTTTCCAAAGGGAAAATGTGATCGTTGAGGACATTAACGCATTTGCGGCTAGGTTAGGATGTTCTAGGGAAAAGTTTATTTTCAACAATAAAATAGTTCAATGAAAAATCCATTTACGTATGGCCATTAATTTAAAAAAAATCAGACCTATAATGCATCAGACCTATCGTACATCTATGCTGTACAATATTTCCTTGTCTCATCTAATTTCATCCTCAGGTAGTGATTTGGTGCAAGGTGTCTGAAGTGACTAGTGAAACTCACTTGCTTAGAAAATCCCAGTCTTGGCTTTAACAAGCAGTCCACAAAGTTGTAGTGGGGAACTGGTGATTTTCAGAAGTTGCTTACAATTCAGGTTTCCTTGTGAAGAAGGTACACTTCACAAACCAGTGTCCACAGGACATACTGACCTCAGCCAATTACCTTACTTTTTGTTTCACTTAGTTGTAGCATCAGAAGTTCTTCATTCGTACAGCAGAGTAAAGCTCTTGAAGAGCCTGGGATGATGATGATGAGACTACTGCAGGGGGAAGCCTACCAAAGGTAAAAAAGACACAAGCATGGCTCAGTTTACTGGTACAAAAAGAAAAAAAGTTGAGGAGAGCCTGATGGTGAGCTAAGGGAAGAGAGGGGAAGCTTACTGAGCAATGCAGTTTTTGACTGACTGATGTTTCGCTAAACTGAGCAAGTGAATGTAGTTTTTAACAAAAGAATTAGTTATGTTTCTGATAATATCACTATCAGGTAATTTAGTTAAATCATGTTAGTTAAAAGTTAATTCATAGTTAATTGGCCCTGCTGTTTGCAGCAGGAATATGGTTCCATTCCAGTCAGGGTGCCACAGAGAAACGTGGGCAGCAAAAGGGACTCGCAGTGGCACAGCAAACACTGTGAAGTTTGTACTTGCTTGCCGTAACACACTTTCTGTTCCTTACAGCCTTTTGCAGCTAAGGTTGTGAGATGGTATTTATAATGCATGATAAACTTCATTTTTCCATCTGAGTAGCTTTGTATTTTCTGCTGCTAAAAACAAAGACAGACCATAGATGCAGGACTAATTTACCAACTGGATGTTTATTCTCCCTCCATCTTGTTTTACTTTGCTATCAAAACATATTTTGTTTCTGCTAATCTAGAAAATTAAGCTGTAGTAATCTAAGGCTATTCACCCTGAATGAAACTATTCACATGGAGCTTTAATATGCTATAACTTATATAAATTGACTTCACACCTTTAGCTGATTGATTTATTTCACTTTCCTGAGTGACCCTGTGTAGGCAGCCCAAACTGTTTTATTAGTAAAATGAGGACTGCTCTTCAAGCTGTATCTCTTAGGGCTATTCTCAGCCCCTATCCTGCCCTTTTTCATTGCTCCGAAAATACAAAAGCTCGCAAGGGACCCGAGGCCAGCTTTAGCTCACTGCTGTGGACTACACTTTAGACCCAGCCTTTCTTTCACCCCCATAGGGGCTTCGCTTCCACCTGGGCTTCTGCAGCACCTTGTCCTCCCACCTAAGCAGACTTGCAGAGTCAGGCCTCCCGGCGCGGGGCAGCAGGACGTCTTCTGACATTACCCATGCACCTCCATTTTTATTCTTTCCTTTTCTGACAAATTGTCTGCTTCTTTATGGTGTTATGTTAATATGGTATTTTTCCTGCAACCTTTTCCACCAAGGACTCTTTCAGATACATTTCCTACCAACTAACATAGCTTAAATCAAAAGCCCTCATGTAGGAAATGCATGAGTGCCCCCTCTTGTCTGCTCTCAAGCAAAACACTCCATCACGTTTTCCATGGGGGGAGAGTAGAATAAAGTAATTTTGCTTAATCAGTCCATTTGCATTTCTTTACAGACTGAAATGGAATAAAATAGAGACGTTCACAGCCTGATAAATGTAGATGTGTGCACATGCTTGCAGCCTGAAAAGCTGTGCTGTTCTTTTTTCAGTGGGGAGGGGGTTCAGAGGTACAGGCACACATATTATTTTGAATGAGCATTAGGTTTACTGCCTACTCCACATTCTTCATTGTTTTCTCTGCAGACGGAGAAATGCTTTGGTATTGCTTTGATCAGAGAGATCATAGATAATAAAATATTCTCTTTTTTCTCAGCCCTGCTTGAACTTGGGATCCACTTTTCCTTCAAACAGGCTCTTCAAAATGGTTACACCACGATATGAAGAAGTCTGATTTCCCAGCTAGTCAGACCCATAAATATTAACATTTTCACAGCCCCTCTTGAATAATTTAGGAAAAGAAAATGTCTATCCTTTTGAAACATCCTAGGTGACGAGAATTCAAGCGGCAAATGGAGGCCACACAAAAGAACTACCAGAAGGACGGATCCACCCGCAGTTACCATAGCTGTGCTGTCATCTTCAGGACATCTGGGGAGCTGGCAGGGGGCTGCACTCAGAGGCGGATCCATTGGGAAGTGGATCCATGCAATGATCTGTGTGTTCAGGGACAGCCCCTGGCCAGGAAACCATCAGCTCCTTGCAGTTAGACGAACATGGAGGGCTGGAACGTGAAAATCTTAATCTGTGGGTGTATGTATTTCCCCATAAAAAGCCCTGAAAGGTTTTCATATCTTAAATTGAAGGTCTGCAACACAGCCTGATTTTTTTTTCTCTCTCTTTGCCTTGTTTTTGTTCTCCTGCACAGCTTTTGGGTTGCTGGCTGGAAAGTGACCCCTGGAGACAAAGTTAATCTTATTTCAGGAACTGTGCCCGCAAAACAGGGAGATGACTGTTGAGTTCTGGGTAATATTAAGGAAAAACAAAACACAATGCAGCACTGACGTCTGTGTGAAGGCAGTGCTTGCGAGCAGCACCACGCTGACAGTTACAGAGAATAAAGGCGCTGATTTATCTGGGTAAAGGCAAGCCAAGTGCTATGTTATCCCACTAGCACGTCTAGATGTCAGGGCTGTGTCTCTACCATCTAATCAATATGGCACTGGGCCTGGCCTAATTAGCTCCATTTCTTTAATTAGGCCAGGCAGGATGCTATGCTGATGTGGCCACGCTGCTTTGGGACCTCAGCGAGCGTCTCTGCAGGGGAGGGCACCGCACTGCGTGGACCTGTCAGCTCGCTGGGGTTTGAGATCCCAGCCCACACTGCTCTGGCACGGGATATGCATACCGGTGGTGTTTGTTCAGCGTTCAGCCCTTGCTGAACCCCTCGAGTTGGTCAGTGGCTGAGGAGGTTTCATTCCTTGGATCGTGCTGGAGTCCTCTCCTGGGGAAGGGAACGATCCTGTGGCAACTGGTGGGCACCGCTCTGGGGAGAGCACGTTTCAGGGCTTTGCCTTACTAATAGCCAAATAAGTGACTCCTCCATCACAGTTTCTTTCTCCTGGGTGGATGCCACTGAGGAGAGAGTTCATGCCTCGCTCCTATTATGTGGGTTGACACCAGCCTCCTCTTCCTCCTCCTCCTCCCTGTTGCCCAAGTCACTGGGTGAGGAGATTCACTTATCTCTGATCTAGTCCGGTTTTTCATTCAAGCCTTTCAATGCTAAGTTATTATTTTCGTTACAGCTTCGGGATATTTTTGCTTTCCTAGGATGCTGTTCCCAGATGAGACTACACTGTATTGCCTCAGATCTCTGCCAGAAAGAATTACAGATGTTTCAAAGGAAATGTGCAGAAACCATGCATCTGAAACAGAATAAATTATGTTTAAAATCAAGGAAATGTCCTAATAAGTGAGAAATGCACCGATTTCTCTGAGAGCTTTTTTTCCCTGCCTCTACCACCTGTGTTTATTCTTGTTTTTTTACTTTACTATGTGGTACAACAGCTGGTTCTTCCACATGAAAAGGTCTGCAGTAAGGCCAAAGTTTTAAAGGATTTTTAGAATTTCTGAAATTTTCTAACTTCAGAGCACTTTAGTAAAACGTGCAGGTGTATTTCTTGGTCTGTAGGACAAGAAAAGAGTTCAGGAGCAGCTGTTAGAATTGCAAGCCCTCCCTGACAAACTACAGGTCAAACATTTCACCCAGTCACCAAGCAGAGCCCCAAGTGTTAGCAGAAGTGTTCCCACCTTGAACGAGTTGAGTGAAATGAGTCCCTGCACTCAGCTAGATGACACGTCTCATTTTCCGTCTGCAACGTGCTGTATTCAGAGAGGAGCATTTCTAATTTTTTGTCTCTCCATAGCTGTATGCTGGGTGAATCTGCAAGCTTAGGTGGTGCGCCTTGGCTCCTTGCTTTCCAGTGAGCTTTTCCCTTACTTAGCAATGCCCATCGCCTGCACATACACATACTCCAGCAATGTAAAATACTTATGGTCTGCTAATTTCAGGCTATTCTTTTTTTTACCAGTTGGAAAAACTCTTGGAGACACTCAAACAAAAACCCTACTTGAAAAGCCTGGCCCAAAATCTCAGAAAACCCGGTCCAGAAGGTACCAGATTTTTACACCTTCCTTGCCAAACCACAGCTATTGATCAAATATCTGACAGGATCTTCACATGGTCAGCTGTTTCAACACTTCCTCATTCCCTTCAAGTCCTTCTGGAGAAAAGGCATTTCCACCAATTTCAGGCAGGAAAATACATCTTAGATTAAAGTTTATCTGAAGAGGCAGAAGGTATTTTTCCACCCAGTTGTTCCGTTTGCTGGATTTTCCTCTTCTGAGGCTGGTTTCGTTAATTTACCATATGCTTATACTATCTAACCATACCTGAAGCTCACTGTGTCTTCTGCACTTCCCTGGAGAATGGCAGTAGTCACAGTAATAACATTCATGAAATGAGATCGTCTGCCCTGTTATGGAAGAAATATGTAATTCCACAGGAATTTTATTGTAATTTAGCATGCATTTATGTCTGCTTATTTGAAAGTTTATCTGGATAATGAATTGTATCCCTTAGGCATTCCATAATAGTTCTTATTTTAGTAATAGTATATCTTCAGTGCCTTTCTAATACCAAAAAGTCCTTGTCAAGCAAAATGATCAAAACTGAACGTAGTTTCCTCAGTGTAATTTAGCCCAAATTTGAATTCCTTTCTAGCTATGTATTTTAATTATGCAAACTAGGGACTCAAAACAATTTTCCAGTGTTAATGGAAAGCACAACAGATTTTCCTAATGCTGAAAAATGCAAATCTCCTCAGCCTTTGCTCGGCTCCCAGACTTACTGTATTTCGATTCCTCTTTGTCCTTAAAGCTCTGTCGTACAGCATGCATGGCATCGCCTCTCACAAAACCAGGATCTCACCGTCCTGTTTGGTTTGTAAATATGCAGTTTGGTTTTTTGTAGTTCATGAGTAAGCTATAGCTACCGCGTTGTAACATGCAATCCCTGGTTGTCTGGTCTGTGTTTAGAAAGAGATTGAGCTTTTTATCTTGGAAGAGTTTGAAACCACTGGGTCAAAATGAATCATGAGCCTGTTCTCAATGCTCCCCGTCCATAGCGTAACGCTAACCACTGTGCCCAGTTAGGGCTCTTACGCCGCCGAGATTTGCACGTCACCAGTGTTACCCCGTGTCACTTCACACACTGCAACCTATTGTCTCCCCATGTCCCACCCCCCCCCAGCAGCTGCAATCACACCTTCCCCATGGCCACGTGGATTGTTTTCCCTCAGACTCCAATAATAACTCAATTAGAGCAGGATTAGCCTCTGGTAAATGAAACCAGTTAGTTACTCCCCCTCTCCCAGGATGAGGACCTTAAATGATCTGCCAGAATATTTTGATTTCCTTCCTTTGTTTTTCCTGCAATCCAGTGAATCCCTTCTCTTCTAATTAGCTTGCCAGTAGGCATCTATCAAATGTTTCTCTTGTTAACTTACTGCCAGAAGAGTGCTTTGTAGCATCTTCTCAGGGTACAGCCAAGTTTGATGTCTGGTATGGCTGGAAAGCAAAGAAACAACCCCCCTTGCCCCCCCAAAAATCTCTGGCTGAGTTTCCACGCAGCGATGGGCTCATTTTCCTCCCTGCCTGAAGCTCTTGTTTCACTCTGCAAGCAATTAGGAAGAATCATGGTGGAGTCCTTTTTTCTAAACACTGGCATGCCAGTGTTTAGACAAAGGTATTACACTTCTGGTCACAGTTTTCCTTTCCTGGATTAAGACAGGCAACAAATGTGATTTTGAAATACAAATGAGTTTTGGCCTTGTTCTGCGCTAAAAGGTAAGCAAATTCAAAATATCAGCCAGCCTGCTGTGCCTAGAATTTAACACATCAGCTCCTTACTATCCCATCCAACCCTACCCCAACCCCAGGAAAACCCAATCCTCCTCCCGTTGGCCAAGCTGGTCTTGAGGGCCGTTGTCCCAGCGGAGCATCGTTTGTGCAGGAAGGCCCTTGGGGTTACGAATTGCCCGAATTCAGTTTCCCACGAGCCTCCGTACTCCCAGGAGTGGCAGCTGAGACAGGGAGCAGCAGCTACAGAAAAGTCGTGGAAAGAGCCAGGGAGGCACTCCAGCTGTGAGCACATCTGTGCGAGGTCTCCCTGCATCCTCTGCTGCTGCCCCAAGCCACGCGGTGAGTTCTCCGTGGCATTTAGGACTTCTGCACTCACGTTACATATGAGATACAGGATGCAGGTGTTGCTGCGGGGCCACAACCATCGACAAGCAAGAAGAGGAGGCAGGGCACGATAACAAAAATCTGCTGGCAAATGAGTTTGTGAGGAGCTGTAAGAAAAAACCCTGGAAAGACCCTGAGGCCTGGCAGTGGACCCCTTTTAGGTGATTTCTCTGAGCCCTAGAAAATATGCATCTTGTTTCCAAACAAATCACTGTAACTGTAGTGCTATAAAAACTGGCTGTTACGTGGGCCTCGATTTATGCAAAGAGCATAGCAGAAGAGTTTTAGATTAAGAGAATCACAGCATGGATTTTTGCAAGCAAGGCTGTTGAGAAAAGCTATTGGTTGTCAAATCTGGAAATGCAGCTTCTGCTTTTAGCTTTTCTACCTGCTGTCTGCAAGGAGCCTGCAGATTTAGCTGAATGCTCTGGGTGCTTTCCTTGGTACCGTGGTCCGAATTGCACACTCATGAATCTTCATCTTCTGAGCTGCAAAACGTGTCCTATATTTTAAAGTTAATAAAGCAAATATCCGTTGACAGGGAATGAGAGGCTCACGTCAGGCGGAGCCGGTAAGAGAGACAAATATAGAGACATGCAGGCAGAAAACATTCAGGCAGTCGCCAAGCACCGCTTAATCGACTCCGATGACAGCTTTGCGCATGGCGTTCAGCTCCGCTAGCGCCCGGCACGGCTCTCCCAGCCGTCCCGGCTGGACTTGCCGTGCGTGAGGCTCTTCTCGGCATCCTCCTCCTGGCAGCGGGGCTGTGATTAACAGCCTGGCCAGGCTGGGCCAGGGGCCTCTTGATAAATTCAGTGCTTTAGAACAAAGCCATCATTCTCCAGAGCAGTTGAATGTGCCATAACGAACTGAAATAAGGCAGAATGTAAAGGCAGGGAGATATACAGGCACTCTGCTGGAAAGCAAAGTCATTAAAAATAATGAGCAGTCTTTCACTTCCTTCTTTTTATTAACTTTCTGCAGAGGACAACCTGGCACTTTAACACAGTCGCCACTTTACTAATATCCGTTAGACAGATGGCTAGAATTTTTCCACAACATGACCCACAATATTTAGAAAAACAGTAAAAAAAAAAAAAAAAGCAAAACAGAGCCCCCCCCCTCCCCAATTCTTCTTCTCTATATTCCTCAGCCAATTATTTTTTCAATAATCTCTCTGAATTCAACAACTCCTGCCATGCTCTGTGGTGATCACATGAAAAGCGGTGCACAAAGGTGCCACGTCCAGCAGAGTTTGAAGCATGCGTATACTAACCATCAGTAACAATTAGGGAAAATTTGAATGAATGAAGTTTTGCAAGCTCTTCCTTGGGACAGAGGCATGTCCGAAGCCACTGACAGAGCCTCGGCATCCCGATTCAGGCTGGGTAAATCAGTCCTGCCCTGTAGAGCGGGGGTGATGTGGGTGACAGGACCCACCACGCATTGCACAGCTTGGGCTGCTTTCGAAATGGCTGCTCAGGCACATCTCCTTAGAAAGGTCTCTTCACTAGAAACTGGGCTGTTAATTGCTCTAGCGGCTCTCTCTTCCCTTATAACGACAGAAGCCTTCAGCCCCTGCTCAGAACCAGAAGGTCTGATCCTGCCCCCATTACCCGGACCAATGCCACCCTCGGGCTCCTCTGCCCACACCAGCTGCCCGGGCTTGTAACGCAGAGACTGCCCTTTGCAGACACTGAGGTACCAAGTACGGTGAAGATTAAGCTCAGTTACAAGCAACATTAAAATATGCCATTACTATAATCAGACATGTGGCTCAAATCATTGCCCCAGATCTTAAGAGCTGTCGAGTGGGATTTAGGCTTCTAATTTACACTCGTAACTTGTCTTTGTTGCAGATTTAAACCGAATTTTTTTATTTATTACTGCAATTCTACCACCTGGGTCGGGGCCTCCTGGGCTCCTAAAACGCGAAGCAGCTACCCCGGCCCCCTTGGGTGAGATGGGTCCCTGCTACCCCCTGAGCCGGGCTCTCAATTTCTGCCCCTTCCCTCCCTGCACCCACGCACAGCACCTCTGCACTTTGATCGCAAAAATCTGCAACGAGGCCAGAAATCAAAATTTAAAAGAAGGGTGTGACATGACATAAACTGAATGTAACATCAAATATGCAACGCATTTGCATCAGGCTTGAGAAGAGGGTGGGCAGGGAGGGGGAGAGAACTGGCTGGAGATGGAGAACAGTATCGCACTGCCCTGCACGACCTGCTGGCTACAGCCCGAAGCACCGGGAAAGCCTCGGAGGTTTGGGTATGGCAGGCAAACGGAGCCACGAGCAGCACATTAATGCTCTCCAGGTCTGCTCAGGCGTGTACAGCCCCAGCTGAATTTAGCATCAGCAGACTGCACCAGCCCTGCAGCCATAGGGGCCCCAAAGACACCCGAAGAGCATCCTTTACAAGCACCTTCGCAAGTGGTTGCATGGCAATTTGGGGGCTCTGGTATAATGATCTAACAAGTTTGCATAACTTGCACAGTCTTTGTGATGTCTCTGGTGAAAGCATTCAGAGAAGTGACTGAAATACTGCGCCTGCCCTCGGACTTTGGCCCAAAAGCCAAAGTAGTTGGAGTAATTGATGGTGACGCTTATCCAGAGGATTTCAACTACTTTTTACATCGCTTTGACAGGTCAGTTCCTCTGCACCTTACAAACCCTGGGTTGTGTCTCACATCAGTTAACTCATGACGAATCACTGGCTACTCTTAGTCTCCCTCTTCTGACACATTTGTGAGCAGACTGTGATTTCTGCTCACTCAAACTCTCACCGGCGCTTAGCAGAAGGAGTAAGCCATAACGCAGATAGAAACAATTTCAAAACCGTGGGCTGAGGACACATCTGCCACGTGCCTTTCTCTGAGGAGCGCTTGTGGCTGGGGCTGCCCGAACGTCCCTGTCGGTGGCAGGTCTGGTCTAAGCAGCCCCCTGCCCAGGTTGCATCCCCCACCCAGGACACCTCACGCTCCCCAAGTGACCAAGAGGTGACGCCGGCCAGGAGCACACGCTGCTGCCTCCCAGTCGGGATGCCGAGACCTGCATCCCCCTAACCATGGTCAGGACATGGACCCGGGGCACCTATTAAGTATTTATAGTCCTTTTGATCTGTTGTTGTCAGAGGAGGCTGAGGTTGTTGTTGGGAGCCTGAGGGATGGGGCTTTTACAGTCACAGCTCAGCTCCTAACAGACCCAAAGCGTGTGCTGGATGAGGATGGCTCTTAAGCCTCTGCTTTTCAGCCTAGCTTGTTTTCAGTCCTTCTCCAACATTAAACCCACGTTTTCCTGCAGAAAAATTCCCACTACTTGTCCCAACGTTTTGTATAACCAAATCAAGTCAACACGGTGTTTTCCTACAGGACCGCAGCACAGCTCCCCATCGTTCACAATAGCCGTGTTAGTCTGGATTTACACGGCTCTCACGACGACCTAGCACTGATCACCCGATAACAGAGCAAATATTTAATTCTGGGTTGGTTGCAAATATTTGCACTTGAGCTGTGTTTCTCGGTTGTAACTGATAAAATGCATGCTGTAGTTTCTGTCAAGAAAGGGCTGGTGACTTTTTCAGGTTACTTTCCAGTTGGGATTTCACTCTGAGTTTGCTGTCCATGCTCTGGCTAGTTCTACAGCCACTTCCAGCAGCAGCAGAATGGACAAGACCATACACAATCAGTAGGTCTGCATTTCGTATCAGATATTCAGTTTTCCAAGTTAAATATTTTTAGAATTTCCTATTGGTATCTGCATTTATACATATAGCTATGTGTAAAGATTATGTCTGTCCTGGTTGGGCCTGAGTCAAATTTCCAAAATTCTTGAACTTTTCATGAACAGCATGAAACAGCAGAGCCTTTGTTTCAGTCAGTTCACTACAGAAGGCCAGAGGAAATTCAATTAAGAGAAAAATATTCATTGTGCTTGCGTATCATCATATATTAGTCTTCTTCCGCCTGTTCTACAAATTGCTGTGGGCTATGCTGGTATACAAGGTATACACCGGCTGAGGATTTGTTTTTAAAAATCCCTTTTGGGGTTGCACTCCAGCAGGGCCCGTGCCAGTGACTATCTCTGACAGCCCAGAAGAGATATGAACTGTAATGGATTGTGCCCCTGAGAGCTTTTCTTCCTGTTTGTCTGTGTGCGTGTGTGCGAGAGAGAGACCATCTTTCATCTCCTGCCAAAAGTGCCTTTAATCCAGCACTGAGCTTGTCTTCCTCACACATGTTCCCAAATGCCGCAACATTTTGTGTTTTCAGGATGGGATCAGCGAAAGGCAGCTTTCGGAGAACATCTTGCTCCAGAAATTTCAGAGTGCAGCCTTTTTTTCTTTAGAAGAGAGGCGAGGGAAGCAGCAGAAGTGATGACAGAGCTCAGGTTTGAAGACATGGAGGGAATGGCACTGCTGCACCGCGCCGGGCCCTGTGCCGTGCCGAAGGGCTCCTGCAGCGGAGCTCTGCCAGATCCTGCTGAGTTAGAGAAGTCACAGCTTCCCCCCCCCTTCCCTTTTCTGTCCCTGACCTTCCCTTCCTCTGCCAGAGGTCCCCATCCCAGTACGGGGTGCTGTGGAGCGGAGGGGGCTGCATTTCACACCCAGCCTGCCGGCTGGTGAGGAAGAGGCTGGTCTCTTTGCCGAGCTGCGAAGCGCAGTGGAAGGATGTGAACCGCTTTCCCCACGGCCGCATCTCCCCCAGAGACCACAGGGTCTGGAGAGATGTCCCGTTCCTCAGCCTGTGCCTGCTCCCCTCTCCATTGCTCCCCAGGGGCTGCAGTTACGTGTTGGCTTGCAAAACCGGCTGATACGTTCCCCCCCCAAGACTGTAGTTGTCCTCCACTTCTGGTCCAATTAGCAATTTCCAGCTCGAGCAGATCTGTGCGGATAGAAACTGATATCAGGAATAGCATCTGCTGGAAGTGAACAGGCTACATAGCACGCTGTCCACAAAGAGGAAAGGAAAAACAGTCCAAAAATATTTGGCCACATTTTTGGATGAAGCAGTAACATGGAACTCAGGACATTCATGTCTTCTCCTGATTCAGGTCCAATTTTACTCTATAGTTGTCTTAAAAACTCATAAATTGAGTAATTACAAATCACACACTCTCTTAGTGCCTGTGAATTAGAATCATAGGACAGCCCAGGTAGGAAGGGACCTTGAAAGATGATCTGGTCCAACGTTTTGTGGGAAAGGGAGACTAGAAGAGATTATCTATCACCCTGTCCAATCGCATCCTGAAAACCTCCAGTGATGGGGACTCTGCCACGTCCCTGGGAAGGTTCTTCCAGTGAATGATTGTTCTCACCGTAAAGAATTTCTTCCTTGTATCAGGATGAAACCTCTTCTGGTGCAATTTGTACCCATTGTCCCTTGTCTTCTCTGTATGGCTCCTGGTGAAGAGAAAGCCTCCATCCTCTTTGTAGCTGCTCTTTAAGTACTGGAATACTGTGATGAGGTCCCCCCTTCTCAATTGAGATGAGATGGCTCGGGGGGGACCTCATCACAGTATTCTCTTCTTAAAAGAGAATACTCCTTCAGTCTTTCCTCAAAGAACAGCCCTTGGATCATCTTTGTGTCCCTCCTTTGGGCCCTGTCCAGTGTGTATGCAACTTTTTTGAATCGTGGGGACCAGAACTGGACACAGTACTCCAGATGCGGCCTGATAAGCCCTGATTAGAGCAGGGTGATCACATCTCTATCTCTGCCAGTAATGCCCCTGTGGGTGCAGCCCAGGATCCAACACCGCTTGTTGTTCAGCAGGACCCCCAGGTCCTTTTCAGCACGGCTGCTCCCCAGCCACACAGACCCCAGCCTGTACTGGACTCTTTGGTTATTTCGTCTCAGGTGCAGGACCTTGTACTTGTCTTTTTGTTAAACTTCATACTGTTCTTGCTAGCCCAAGGCCTGTCTGTAACACGGTTCTCCCTTCCGACACGTCCACCTCACCACCCAGTTTAGTGTCATCAGCAAAGTTGATGAGAGTGCTTTCAATCCCATCATCCAGATCATTTATGAAGAGGTTGAACAGGAGTATTAGGAGTTGTTTCCAATGTAGAGAAATATTCAGACTTTCATTTTATTCTGAGGCTAAAGAGACCATTTTGCATCAGTCCCAGGAAGTTTATGGAGCAGATCCTCCTGAAAGCCATTTCCAAGGACATAAAAGATGGGAAAGTGCTTGGGAACAGCCAGAGTGGGTTTGCCAGAGGCCGTGACCAGCCTGCTAGCTCTCTGCAATGAGACAGCTGGCAGTCAGACAAGGGGAGAGCAGGACATATTGTTTACTCTGACTTCAGCAAGACTTTCCACAGTATCCTTATAGCCCAACTGGTGAGACATGGGCAAGAATCTTGGACTGCAGGATAGGTGGAAATTGGCTAGATGGATGGTGACCAGCAAGACTAAGGATGGTGAGCAGCAGGGCAAAGTCCATCTGGTGTCTGGTTAATAGTGGCATCCTCAGGGATCAACACCAAAGCCAATACAGTTCAACATCTTTATTCAAAATCTGGGTTACAGGATGAGGCACGCTCTCAGTGGTTTTGCAGACATCAAATCCCCTCATATCCAGCATTTGTGAAACCAGGTTTGGCATACTTTGTCCAGTTTTGGTCCTCTCCAGCACAAGAAAGACATTGACAAAGTGGAGCAAGTGTAGCAGAGGGCCACCAAGCTGGTCAGGGACTGGAGCACAAGGCATGTAAGGAGAGGCTGGGGGAGCTGGGCTTGTTCAGTCCAGAGAAGAGATGGCTTTGGGGAGACCTTATTGCTGTCTACAAAAATTTAATGGGGCTATAGAGAAGAAAACGTACCCTTTTTGGAAGCACGTAAGGCAGCAGACACAAATTGCAACACAGAAAATTCCGATTAGACAGTAAGATATAATTTTTTTTCCCCGCTATGAGGGTCAAACACTGGAAGAGGGTGCCCAGAGACTGTGGAATCTCCATTGTTGGAGATGTTCAAAACTCAACTACATGAGGAGATCCTGAGCAAACTGATCCAGTTGGCCTTCTAGTTGGAAAGCCAAGTAAGAATGGAGGGGCAGGGCTCTGCATTTTCTGTGGCATTTTTCATTCATAGCTTAATGACTTTTCCCCCTCATTGCTGTATAGGGCCAAGAACCTGTCCCTGTGGGGCCTGACTAGAAAAACAGTCATCTGAGAATGTTTTCTCTTCTACAGTTACATTTTTGTTGTTTCTGCTAATGAAAAAAATCATCATGATTGTCTTAAATGCCCTGCAGAAGGCTAAATAAATTTTATCAGTCTTAAAACCTTTATCAACCACCTTATTTTGTTAAAACATCGATGTTAAAATAGCTTGAAAAATGATGCCCGGTGAGTCTGATGAGAGCTGTTTTCCCTAAAACCATATCAGCTGGCATTGCTGATACCATTCTCCTGCAAAGAGAACTCTTTATCAGTAACTCTGATGTTTTGCCCAGGATTGATGGTAAGCCCAGAAGCCTGCTTGCAGATCACTGTATTTATGCCTTTAAAATAATGGCACACAAATGAGCTTTCTTACAGGCCATGGAAACGTAAGCCAAAACTTTCCCAGTTGGGTGCCAAAGACTGCACATTTAAATAATGTCTGCAAAGCCCATGGGAATGGCAGATGCTTAAAATTAGGTCATGTTTATTTATATGTTGAACATGGGTTTAGGCATCTAGCTTCTTATTCGAAAAATTATGCAAGTGCGAACAGCCCACTTCCAGACAAGCACGGTTGTGCTTGTGATCATTCGCTTTGCTTATATGTAAAAACCTGCTAAAAGTGGGTGTAGACAGCAGGAACTTGTTCAGCGTGGCTGTGCCGGCAGGGGAGGGCAGGGTTTCCTCCACTGCCAGGTGTCAAACGCAGCATCAGACAATAAAGGAGGTGTGGAACAAGGTACAACCAGACGATGCACCTGCGTGGGAATTTGCCACAAAGCAGGGCTGGGATGGAGATTACATGGCATTTGAAGAAAGAGACACAGAGAGGGAGGGAGAGGGAGAGAGAGGGAGAATAACCCTTAAAATTAGAATTAAAGTGGGAAAATTATACGTCCCGCCAAGCCCTACTAAGCTACTGCTGCTGAGGACGGCGCTGTCCCTGAGTTCAAACCATCTCACTCGCTGCTGCTTACGCTGCCGTCAAAGTGTGCTTTTCCAACTGGCCACATCCCGTCTCCCAGGGTAGGAGCTAAACATCGCCACAGTAAACCCAACTGAATCTCATCTGTAGTATGAAAAACTACGAGTGCATTGCAATCAGCCTGTATTGGTCCTGGCCAAAATCCTTAGGAAAGAAATTCACAGCAAATGTCTTTGCAGTGCTGAGGGCGGGAGGTGAGATTTTGAAGCTGATCTAAGTACATGCCTCAGCAGGGCTGATTTTCCTGGGCAGGCTGCCGTGCTCACATGGGCACACCGCGTCTGATAGCCAAACAAGCTTGTGCAGAACAAGCTGGGCATCTCTGCACAGCCCTGCTTTATCACACCAGCTTTGCATTTAACACCGGCTCCTGAATGGGTAAGTCATTTTAAAGTGGTATTTCTGGCCAGAAATGGAACATAGTTAGACAGCAAATTCATATTTAAATGACTGGGAATTAGATGTTTAAACACCTTTGAAAATCTGGTCCTATGGCTTTCAAGTCACTGAAATGTATGGGTAGGTCTTAACCAAAGGACTAGTCTGATCTTGCCATCTATTGATAGAAACCCACGGCTACAGCTGGGAATGTATTTTCTTTACAACCTTTTTCAGGCACCTGAACGGCTGGAGTCATTCAGTCTGTGAAAATCAGCTCCGGCCTTCACTGAAATGAACAGGTAGCATTAACAGAGTATTTCTATTGTCCCTTGACAGGCTAAAAAAAGGTTTTGCTTCCTTTATTGTTTCTAAAACAATAGGACCCAAGGAAGCAACTGTTTCTAATATTGGATGATACATTTACCCCCAAAAGACAAGCAATGGGTAGAGTGGGATGCCCACTTCATCTCCAGTGCCCAGTCTGAGAACACGATTTTCAAGAGGTGAGTTCTGCAGTTCAGGCCTCTTTCAAGTTTCTCAACTGGATTGTCTAAAAAAGCAAATAGCCAAAACTGTTCATAGTTAAAAAAAAAAAAAAAAAAAAAGGTCTAATAAACTATCTGGGGGCTAAGGGCAGAGGGGGTGATTTCCAGCCATCCTGTGCTTCTGAAGCCTCAGTTCTTCCCCACCACGTTTGTTCTCAGCCTTGCCTCTGGACATCATGTACCTGCTCTGCAGTGGTCACCTTTCTTACGCCTAATTTACCAAGCCACTTTTTTCATGCTTAATTCAGAAAGGAAAGAATTTATGGACCATAAGACCTCACACAAAAAACATCACAGAGGGAGGGGAAGCAGTCTGGCAAAGGGATGGATCAGAAGCAATAAAAGTGCTTTTCCTTCTCCATCATCTAGGGAACTTGTGACTCCTAATGTGGGAGGACTGAAACTCGCTGTGTAGTCCTGAAATTAATTTAAAATATAATCAACAAAGTACTTAAAAGAATGATCCTCTGCCAAATGAGTAAGCCATTAAAATATGCCCAAAGTATGTTATATAAGCAGAGTTTAGTGCAACTGATGGTAAGAAAATATTTGGAGTCGCTAAGTCTGTATGTACCACAAATCAAAGTGTTGTGTAATTAGAATTATTTTGTCACCATCTTGTGGGACGTTAGGGTAACATCTGGCGTGCTCCTGACTTCAGCTTGTGGGTTCACCATGTGCTGAAAAAAATGGTTAGGAAGTGATTGCTCTAAATATTACACTGCTGTCAGTGCACACGATACCGTAAAATGAGCATTTTAGAGCTCCTGCAGTTTTACTGTGCTGCTGAGCAAACTTTCCCGTTTGCGGGCCAAATATTTCTCCCAAAGGCTGTGTATGGATTCTTATAAAAGTTGGCACAACAAAGGGGGAAGAGAAATCAGATTGCTAACATAAACACTTATGTCTTCTCAGAGAATGTCTCTGTTTCAACCATCTGATTTCAAATGGTTTCCTTAAGCCCTAATTTATTACTTCAAGTTCAGAAACTGCGCCTAGTCTGAAGATGCTTGAGAAATACACTCCCTCTCTCCATCGGCCCAAGCAGTTGGTGTCTGATGCAAACTTTTCTGGGTAAATGTGAACCAGATGTTTCCCAATCCTGACTTCTAAACTTCTGTCCCAGGTTTCTACCCTGAGCCAGGGCGAGTCAGTTGGAGAGCTGCAAAGCAGCAAGGGGGGCTGTCTGGGTAAAGGGGGGCTGCTCCAGCCCCCCCCAGCTCGCAGAGCCATCACAGGTCTCCTCCCTCGCCGCCCACGTCCACCAAAATACGGAGCACACCCTTCCCAGGGCCACTGGGCAGCAGCCAGCACAGCAAAGCAGATTTGCAGCGAACAAACATGCCGCGTTGCGGGTTTCTAAGAGAGGTGTCGAGCCTGCAACGGGCTCGTTACGGCAATCCCTCTGTGCCCGCTCTGCCCGTGGACGCCTCACAGCCAGGACGTCGTATCTGAGAGGTCTGTGATAGAGAAATCTGGAGTCAGATTATATTTCCCAACTGTTAATAAAATTTCCCCTGGAATAAAAGTAGAGGAGCTGGCGCCACTTTATGTTATTCAAAACCACAAATTTCCTCTCCCTCGCAATCTGCCAGAGTTACAGACTCTTTTGCAACTTCTTAAAAATTCAAGATGTTTTCCTCAAGCGAGCATCCCCCTCCTTCAAAACGTACCGAGGGAAGATTAGTGATCCAATTCACCATTGCTGTTAACGAGGAGAGGGAAGGGTGATAGTGAACCAGCACGACAGCCCCATGCATGGGAACGAATACATTAGCAAGTGTTTCATCCCTGCATCTCCCGCGCCTGGGGCTGTTAAAGGTTTTTGCAACAAATGTCGATAGGAGTGATGCTCTGCAGCCAAGGTGAAGAGCATTAGCTATGTGCGAGAGGGTCTCTTCGCTCTCAGCCTCAGGGCTGCTCCAGGGGTGGTAAATTAAACAGGGCTGGGGTATGGGACGACCTCTGCCTCGCCGGCTGGGGCATTCAATTGTTGCCACGTTTCTTGGTGCTGTTTTGGCCTGTACCGCTCTCCTGACAGCGTGTGGGCACATTTCGGGGCAGCCTCAGAGAGGAGATTTATACCTATAGACGTATGGAGGTGAACCGTGTTGTGCCACTACTTAGTGGGGTAAATGTAGCCATGAAGGCAAGATTTTATTTGATGCCTGGCAAAACACGTTTAATATTTCTTGTCTGGATTGATAGTCACATTTTCTTGTTAAGAAGTATCTTTGACTCTATTGCAGGTATGTAGGGAGCTGGATGGGAAATCATCAAACAGATTATTTCCCAGTTTTTAGCAGCGTATGTCACCTTCTGTCTTTTGTTGTTTAGTGTGTTACAGTCCTCCTGCCCTGAGGCCTCTGATTGTATAGGACAGTAGAAAATAGACCACTGATGTCAGCTGGAGCCTCTGGTTATTGATGGTAATGAAATTGTGAAATTTGTTACAGGTAATAAATGCTAAGAACAGTCAAGAACCCTAAACCAGACAATTGGAGATTTGAAGACAACATCTTTCATACTTGATTTGTCCTACTATTTCCAATGGGCTGAAAGACAGGTGGCTCCTGAACTTCAGCAGGACAGGAGGAGATCTGTCCTGAGCAGGACCCAGCAGATACCCCAGTGCTGAGCGTCAGAGGTGCCCTGCCATGCCGTGTGAGCCACAGCTGCACGCAGGACACCCAGGCTCCTCGACATGCCTGCAGAAAGAAGTCGGGCTCAGCTACGAGACGGACAGAAGGTGCTTCTGGGGAACCAGCTTCCACGCTGCCTCTAGACAATGCTAAGGCACGAGCTCTACACCGGCCACCGAAGTCCACACTGGATGGAAGGAGCTCCCTCCTTCGCGACTCATGGACGAGCCCTTTCCTGATGATGCAGTATTGCTGGAGCAAGGACTGGGTCAACCAGGCGAGTGCAGAAAACTGAATCACTTCCCAGCTGAACGAGCAGGGGTTTTATATATGCAAGGGAAATTCTTTGACACACTCTTCAGGAAGAAGAGCTAGGTTTGAGACTCTCGTCTGCTAGTTGCAGCTATGTAGGGATGACAGCCTGTCTCCTGCACGCCAAGAGATCTTTTTCATGTCCTCATAGCTAATATTCTGATATTTTTAGCTCGTACTTGGAATGGCACATCGTTTAGCTTTGGTTTATATGGTAAAGGCAATATGAATTAGCAGCACAGTACACAACTAGATAGACTTTTAAAGCAAAATATGCCCTCAGATGTGCATGAAATCTCTGCTTTCAGAACAAGTAATACTTGCGTAGCAATGGGGAATTTAACTGGCAACATTTCTAATTAGACAAATTTTAAATAGCAACTCCCAATTAAAAAACCCACAAGAGTTACTGTGTTACGCCATTTCCCCTGTTTTCCTATCAGCAATAGCACATTTTGAAAAATAACCACGTGCTTTGTCCTGGACAAAACACTAGAGGAAGACACCTGGCCAGGAACAAATGTCAAAAACCCCACAGTTTAAGGTCTCAAACATGGGGAACTGAATCCCCACACTAGATCCATGCACCAGAGCAGAATTACACGTATATTAGTGAGATTCAATGAAGGGCTAGAAATACACCCTGGTAGGGTGACTTGTGGGATCAGAGCCAGAAGTCTTTTATTGTACTGAACAGTGGTCACACCAATTCACAGAAATTTTTTTTGTAATGTACCACATTACAAAAAAAAAAACAAAACCAAAAACTTTGCCAAGTTGCTGCTTATGCTCATGCCAGCTTCTGCCTTCTGACATAGAAAAGGCCACAGGCTTGATCAGGAGTGTGTAGGGGGGGTGGGTAGAAATATTTAAATACACAGTTGTTTGAATGTGTGTTTCTAGGGTAATGACATTAAAATATGCTACCTCACTTTTTTCAGTGAGTAAAGCAGAAATAAAAAAATTTTGAAGAACTAATTTCTCCAAAAGAAGGTTGTTTCAGTTAGAAAAGTCAGGCTCATCCAAAAGATATGAAACAAAGGTTGTGGTGCATGGAACAAAACACGCAGAGAGAAAAAGACACTGCACAGCACAGAATGGCCTGTAGACACATTTTTAATTAAAATTTTATGATTCTTACACCTTATTTATAATTTATTATGGCAGGATCATTGTAAGTGCTGCTAAAAATGGTGGGGTTTTCATTTGATTATGGGCTAGGTAAGTTTTTCAGTTAGCCAGAAGTTTGTTTCCATTTTAAAGATAAAGCCTTCTCTGTCCCTCTGCTTAAACAGGGGTGTAAGTTACTGCTGGAAACAGCGCTCCAGAATTCCCTTCCTTCATTGCTTTGAAAATATTCTGAATGTTGAATTTCATACAAAGCAATGCTGTCGACAGCTGGCCAGGCAAACACATTGCAGGAGGGTGTACTTCCAATCCAAAGAAAATCTCCCCCTTTTATGCCTGCCTATCTGCATCCTCCATAGATCCGTCTCAAAATAATCCCTCTGAGTAAATATTTGGCAGCATAATATGAAAAATATACCTGGCCACGTAAAAAAGAGTAGCAACAAATCTCTAATCCTGATATGGAAGGGAGGACTTCAGAAGGAAAATAATCTCTTTTACTGTGCCATTTTTAGCTCAGCTTTTACGCTAGCACACAGGTTGTGTGTTTTCCCTTTGAGGTAACAACTCCGAATTTACTCCTCTTTTTCCCTCCTCTCTGCTGCAAGCAGGAATTTAGTTGAGGAACTGGGGTCTGTTAAGTTTATTACTACTCTTGCCAGAAAAGTAAGGCAGAAAACAATAATTGAAGGGCAAAAGAATTCTTAGCTAAATACCTTGTAAACCCTGATGAAAGAGGCTACTGGTGGCAGCTTGCTTAGCCCTGTCCGAGTTGCAGACCTTCCAGGAATACAAATACTAGCAGGGCTGCTGTTTTCTTTACTGAGGTGTTAAATAAATGGTTTTTTTACAACAAGCCTTTTCTCCAAGACATTTTAAATACAAAGCATTAAAAAGAAACTTTCTGCCCTCTGATTTTACAAGCACAAATTTCAATTTGTGTTCTGTGCAACTGTATTTTCAATCATTCCGGCTTCCAGAGGAACATCAAAAAAACTCATGGAAAAAGATGAACTGACCATCAATGCCATTACCACGATCAATGAATGACTGCCGGAGACAACTAAAGTGCAAAAAAGGATTTCATCCCACCAGGCATAAATATATGCTGCTGCTATGAATCACTCCAGCCTTTTGCACATAGAAAATTCATGAGTTCTCTTTGAATGTTCCTCGCTTCTGTAAATCAGACTCTAAAAGACCATACAGTGATTTCAAAAAGAGTCTTTCAGTATTCATAAATGCGGGGTTTTGCTTTCCAAAACAAAATATGAATGGTGTGCAAGACAGAAATAACTTGTTTTATTTCAGCTACTTGGAGAGAGAGTAGTTCTCCACCATTTACAGCACGGGTTCTCCCTGTTGCATGCTTTGTTTAATTATACAAATAAGATTTGAAAAACATATGTGGACAAGAAAATTTTGTTGCAGGAACAGAGATAAAACACACACACACAGATTAAAGAAGGAAACATTTGTTTATTAAAAAGGAAAAGGTTCTGGATGGCAGCACAGAGTCAGACATGAGACAGATGAATATGTGTGCAGCTGTTCATGTTTAAAGGCAGAATATAGACGTAAATACAGTCAGATCTTTGCTCTGCTCTGCTGCTACAGTATTTTTATACAGTCAATTCAAAGGAATATCTGTCATAACTGAGCACAAGGAGAAGTTTATCAGAAACAGAGCACAGATTGCTTCTCTAAAGCCAGGATAAACAAAGCCCAGAAAATCCTCTCAAGCTATGGTACTGCAAAATAAACTTAATTGTGCAAAAGAAAACCACCTTCTGTGGATGAGAAGATTAAATGTCAGATTCAACTCCAAGTCAGAGAGCTTGTTCTTCTGTTTGAATAAAGCGCAGGTAATTTTCCCCCACTATCCTCACAGTTACTGCTTTGCCTGAAGGAAAGCCAGTATGGTGAAGCAGGAATGCACTTTCAAAGCCATACCTTACTTTTTCTATCATCTACTCAGCCTATTTCCAAAGCACACCAGAGAGAGAGAGAGAGAGAGAGAGAGAGTGATAAGCCCCCCCTTAAAGTCTTTTTTCACGCATAGATATAATGAGACCATCCTGAAAAATCATAACTGCTCAGGAAGAGATGGCCAAGTACTCCAGGAGAGCAAAGCAGGTCTTACAAGAGAGACCATGAGCTGGTCCAGAGGATGCAAATGCTTCCCCAGGGTTGCCACTCTCTAGCCCGGAGGACATCACATCATATCAATTCTGCCATGCTGAGCTCCAGTCCTACCTTTACCTGCGTTAAGTGAGTAAAATCCCATGTTACTGTTCGATACATGAGTCAGTATTAAAGCATTTATGTGCAGCCTTTGGCATTTTGTGGCTCAAGTACCACATCAATAAAACCAGAAATATGGAAGCATCTTGTATCATGAAAGTTAATTTTTGGAAAAGATTCTGGTAGGTTTCTTTGGAGTGCAGTTGGAAATTGTTTTAACTTATAAATAAAGCCAGCATAGATTACTATGAAATCTCAACTGCAATGTTTATATATAATACCCATTTTAATACTGATTTCCTACTTAAATATTCAATTCTCTTGCTTCCAAACTGTTTTTGTACATAGTTTTCCTGTTCCCTATTTTTTAAGTTAAGGTTGAAATATTACAGCATATTTCTGTTCCGATTCTAATTCAAGTTCAGTTTTGATAGCCACAGAACATCAATTTTCAGGAATCTGTTTGTTTCTTTATGGAAACAATAAAAACCAACCCCTCACACTTCTCACTAATCTCACTTAAAGCCCTGCAAGATATAGAAAGCACTTGCCAGATATAGTAATATTTTATTCAGATTCTGAATTTCTCAGGGATCTCATGTGTTGCTACAATAAAACTGCAAAGACATAAACCCCTTCCTTATTATGTGAAACTTTTATTTCCAATAGTCAACAAAACTGAGAGGTTATACTAAACACATTCCAGGTTACAGGAGAGGAAGAAAAGCCCCAAAGCTTTCCTTCAATTTTTTTAAGTATGTCTGGGATGTTACAGCCTTTCAGTTAGGTAAGAAAAATACACGGCCAGCCATCAGAAACCTGCGTAGATACATACATATGCTGAAATCATTCGGCCGCAACTCTTCCCACGAACGGGGGATCAGCTGATTGTACAACACACTTAGGCCTGTCCCAGATCAAATGCCTGGGTGTATTCTGCTCCTCTCTGCAGGGAGAGTGACACAACAGACCACGCCAGGATGAATTCAGCTAGGATGGAGACCTGTTAGGCGTCCCAGAGCCAGGTTTTCCAGCTCCTCTGCTACCTCCCAGGTACAACCTTTGGGGAAACACAGGTAGAAGACACCTAGATGGTATCTTCAAGAGACCTCAGAGGTACTGCCACGGGGAAGTACACCATTTCATAGCACACCAAGTGACATTTTGTTAGATAAATGTGAGCAACAAGGTTTTTTACATCTAGTCCATCTTCGGCATTCAATATTCAGATAAGCACTAAATGTGCGCGTGTGCCTACACACAAGCAAGTAAGTGCAGTTGTGTCATCTAATATTTGATGCTGTCACTGATGGGATTGACAATGTCCTAGAAGACATCTAACAAAGTATCATTACAATCATCTTTAACTGTTACCATTCCTTAATTATTATTTTTTCTGTATGGAATAGCGACAGGACAGTTCAGCATTTCCTTACCTAAGCATCAACCAAAGCTGGAGAGCTGTGTGACTGTGACCAGCCGTGGGCAGCTCGGCACACGCAGACCCATGAGGTGGAGCTCGCAGTGCTCACGTGGAGCGACCTGCTATTCTGGCGGGCATCTCGGCTGCCCAGTGCGATGGAAATCCACAGCCATGTCAATTAAAGGAGATGGAAACATCAAACTGCAAGCACAACCCATGATTCTCATTTTATTGCCCAGACCTTCTAACATGTCAGCATCATCAAGTCTCCAAACTCTTCAGAGCTGATCATCAGGCTCACGGTTTCCTTAAATTGCCCTCAGGATGAAAAGTAAGTTGAAATGGGGTGGTTGATTAAGCCCTTTTTCTCAACAAAATCAAAATCCTAACACAAGGAATTCACAAAATGCCGGAACACACAAGGACTTTCTCCCCGCACTAGGGCTGAAACTCCAGAGCAAGGACAAAAGAAAGAAAAGATGCAAAAAACAGCAATACAATACAGTGCTGGTTTATGCGGAAGTTGACACTGAGCCACAGGGTTTGCTCGAATTATAGAAAATACATTTTTACTCAAAAATCACTACTATTACCCAATAAAAACACGATGTGTTGAGTGAGTATTGGCTTAAAAGTCACTTTGTTTGGTAGTGGATTTTCCAGAGTGAATCTGTGGCAGCAGAGCTGAGCACTTCCTAGCCCTTAACTGGAGTTTCAGGGCTCAAAAGAAAATGGTCCTCCTGGGGATGGAGGCAGACTGCAGTTCCCCTTCTGCCAAAGCAGTTGTCGAGGGACCGTGGTATAAAGGAACTGATCCGAGTTAAGCACAAGGAGGAGGAAGATTATTTCAGATTTCTACATTATTTCAGTGAACGACTTACAGGGCAACCCCCCAAGAAAGGTACAGGTGAATATGGGGGGACGACTGGAAAGAGCACACAGACACGGAGTTTGTACCTCTGAAGCAGGATTTGCTTCCATGGAAAATATTCCTATGACTGTAACCTGCTTGTGTGGCAGTTATTCCAGTAAAAGTCAACGTATACTACTGTGAAGAGGTATTAAGAATGTAGTTATTCTGTGCATAAACAAGTTGAAATGTTTTTGCAACATTTTGTACTAAGTGTTTGATGCCAAAAAAAAAAAAAAAAAAAGAGAGAGAGAAAGTACTCTGGTACCATTCACACAAGTATATTTATTGTATAAATAGTTTATAAATCACAAGATTTTAATTATAAATGTAAACATTTCTAGGAAAATAATGTTTTGTATTCTTATTAATGTTTACAACTAATATAAGGCACATAGTGCAAAAATACATTTCTGATGCAGAGATCACAAAATAATTACCTACATGTGTTATCTAAAAAGTAGCTGCTTACACTTCTGTGGTACAGTATTGTTTTTAATTAATGCATGTTGCTAATTCACGGCTAACTCTTTGTGGGTAAAAATATGATATAGCTGCCATTTCATCTACCAATTGTACTGGCATGCAAAACAAATATTTGGTTTACAGAATGCATATTGTCAGAAAAAGCATGTATAGTTATCTGGTACATAACGATAAATTTTATTCTGAATACCTGAGAGTTGGCCCTGAAACACATTACCTTTACATGCATAGATTTCTACAGTTCTGGACTGTAAAGTATTACAAAACAAAAAATTAAAGAGCTAGATTGTTTTTTAAACCTTGTAACTCTTTCATACACTTACTCTTCTGGAAGAAATAATTGTAACTAGCAGATGCTAGAACTGTATTTACAAACATTGAAAAATTAAACTGAGTAAAAGATGGACACCAAAACCACTGTGGGGCTTGATGCCGCCTCTGCCCAGGGTTTTCACCAAGGTTATTGAAAACTATGTTGAATTGGAGGATGGGGGGGGACACACTACAACCTTTACTAATATGCCATTGGCCAGTATAAAGGAGTAAGGTGTATATGGAAAGTGTTTAAGTAAATACATGTTCATAAAACCACATACAAGGTGCTACAGTAAACAGAATACACTGCTTTTACAGTATACTTGGATGAGAGGCAGGGATTTAAAATCAGATTTTCAAGCAATTTGTTTCCTTATTTTCTTTTCCTGTAACCACAACAAAACTAAGCCTAGATGTTTAACATGTGCTATAGAGATTACAGAGGTTAAACCACACTTCTCAGGATTACTGCTAGTATTTGAGCACCACAAAGAATATAATGAAAGGGATAGGGAAAAAACGCTTTTACTGACAGAGAAACACACAGATCTATAGGAACTAGCTCAAGTATGTCGGTTATATACTTTCTGCTGTAAGTTGTTGACAGATAATTCCTAAAAGGTTTCACAAAATTGGAAGTATTTGAAATTATTACCCGTCTTCTTTATATAACTCTTTCCTTTCTATAATTTAGTACAGTTGATCAAGAAAACCAGTAGAGTATAAATTCTACTGAACACTGCATAAAGAACTGCACTGATTAGTTGCAGGTAAAGTATTACAATTATAGTACAATTTAGAGTGTTATCCATGGTAGTAACCTCAGTGCAATTTACTTGCTAATATATACTGTACATTGAATGAATGCCTCTCCATTAAAACCTGAAGGTTTATGATAGTGATTTATGCACTTGCTAGCCCACAAACTGGTAGTACATCCCTGAAAAAACACTGAAGAAAACAGGAATTCTTAGTAGTGAGCATTACAGTAATGAGCATTACAGAGATGAAAGAATTAAAATATATATATACACAGCACCTACAATTTGCACCTAAATGGCAGATGTGCCTGCTTTGATGCTCTTACCACATCAGAGTTCTCACTGTATTTGAAGTTGGAGACCAATAATTGTATTAGGAATACATTTTCCACAAAATCCTCCACATCTTCCATATATTTTAGTACCATCCTGGGAATTAGACAAAGAGAACAGTCAATCAAGAAAAGTGACTGAAATCACAGTTGTACAAAAAGCTCCTTGAGGTTTGCACACAATAGACCTTTCGACAAATTGTACCTACAAATACTAAATCAAGAGACAGCATCAAATTAGCAAAATGGGCATGGAGATCCTTTATCAGTATGGCTGTATACCTTCTCTCCTGGCTTACCATCATCCCATGTTGTCTTAAACTGTGCATGCTTACTGTTCTTTTTCAACTGGTTTTTGGGTTCCTCACATGAATCAAGTTGGAGGTAAGCAACCTGTAAGGATCCTCTGTAGTAGGGTATCTTTAATAAAATGGGGTTTTGGAGTGTTGTGTGTGTCTTTTTTTTTTTTTTTTTTTTTAAGTATTATTAGGTATCTTCAAAACTTTTAATAAACTTGATTAATATAACAATAGGCTCTTAAAATAGGCAGGCAGTGTTGATGTGGATTAGATTCTGGGCGGTGTGATTCAACATAGTTTGTGCATTACATCTGGAAGAAGAGTTGGATGGGTCAGAGACCTTGAGCACTATTTTTGATTCACAACTAGCTTTCACTAGAGAGTCATCACTTGTACCTCTGGAGGCATAACATTCCAAGCCATAAGACCATAAGAGCAGGTAAAGGAAAAGAATATTGACTTACGTGGGATCTGTGTATGTCAGCAGTTGCATAGTTGCCCTGAGCAATCCACCTAACTATACGGGATAATCTCAGACCTGTACCAGCCAAATTAATGCTGAACTGTCCCTAACAAAAAAAAAAAAAAAAAAAAAAAAAAAGAAAGGTAAAATACAGAGCTCATAAATAGAGTTCAAAATACTAAAACACTTTACATTGGCATATCTGCACATATCACTTAGAGTGTGTCTAGACATTAAGGACTCAAAGGTGTGTACTTAACCTGGGTTAGTTACACTGCATTACACCCTTTTTTTGGACACTCGGGACGTAGACACACGAACAAGTTATTCTGCAATAAGTAGCACCTGTGCATCAGCTGATCTGTAGCACCTGTCTGCAAAGTCTGAATACAGAACTAACATCAGACAACTCAAATTATTTTAGCCTCCTTTCTACATACTAAATTTTAATTTACAAAAAGTACAGACTTGCAATATGCAAGAATGAGGCAGGGGTTTTGGTTGGTTGGTTCATTTTTGTTTGTGTTTTTGGTTCCCCCCCCCCCCCCCCCCCCCCCCAAGTGCCTGAACATTTTGGAAATGACATGGTCAGGACCTACCTCTATCTGGAAATTACAGACAAATCACTTCTTAGCCATCTAATTCTCAAATTTTTGTAAGCACGCTGTCCAAGCATCATCATCTTACCACCTTTCATTTCTTTTTCAGTATAATAAATAACATAATTGAACATGAATGTAAGTAAAGGTTAAAATAAATAAATTTATTGCTAAATGGAATGTTTTGCAATACAAACCATTCTAAAATATTTGCCTATGCAAATACATACTCTGAAAACTAGCTTTAAACCAGAATCAGTTCATATGAGAATAAGAAACATATTAAACTGCACTGCATTGGTAAACAAACTGGTACAGAAAATTATTAAATTGCATTCACACAGAAGTGCAATCTGTTGGAAAGAAGTACTACCTCCACAAAGAGCCTCATGGCCAGTTTAGGCAGCACTACAATCAGAAAACTTCTGCACACCTCCATACAATTCACTGAAGGCCTGAATTTCTGTGTTCAGACCTAGTTAAAATCGCATAAATCCTGAGATAAAAGCTTTAACAATGATAACATTTCTATTATGTATGGTAGCTTCTGTATTTTATTGCTTAATATCGTCATAGTCAGATATACTTTTTTATATATATATAAATACTGTGTGGGTGCATGTATGTGCGCATATATAAAAATATACCACTCATCCTTTGTTCTTGTGATTCACTGAAATTCTTTCACAAAAACTCAGTCTTACATTGTTCGGTATGGCAGATTTGTTTTGAGAGCACTTCTATGTAAAATTGCTGTGTTTCTAGCACTCTCATACTCAGGATGAGCTAACATAAGCTCATATGGATAGGGTAGGTTGTTCTTCAAGTGCCCAAAAAGTAGATTTCCATTTAATGAATAAAGCACCTGGAGGAAATTCATACAAACAGTGTGGAATGCTTTCCACAATTAACAGGCCCAAAGTAACTTCATTCACGGTGATATCATTTTGCAAAAATAAATGAGAAGTGCTATGTACAGTCATAA
Source organism: Harpia harpyja (assembly GCF_026419915.1). Taxonomy (NCBI): domain Eukaryota; kingdom Metazoa; phylum Chordata; class Aves; order Accipitriformes; family Accipitridae; genus Harpia; species Harpia harpyja. The sequence goes on along the minus strand of NC_068945.1, from coordinate 36,958,816 downwards.
TGACAGCTTAACAGCTGTCTGACATATCAGGCAGCATTCTCAAGGCCAGGAACAGATTTCAAGGACTGAGAGTGCAGGAATGGAGGCCTTTTTACTGCATTAAAAGCGTGAGTTTCAGTGCAGATCTTCTAAGACAGAAATGCGTCAGTGCAAAACCATGTACGCAGAACGACTTCACAACAGAAGTTACAGATTGCAAATAGATTTGCATTGTACTAAGCGTGAAGAGTTTGCAGGCTGAAGGTATCCCAATACTGTAATGAACTTGAACTGTTTTCTCATCAGGGGTTAAGTCTGCCTAACTTAGGCACTTCATTGGTACTTAAATTGTACATAAATTGTCTCTAGCTGCCCTTGAATGCATCCACCCACATAGCCTGTCTTAAGTTTAAGCCCTAGGATAGATGGACAACAGGGATTCACCTCCATGCAAGTCTGAGCCAGTCGATCTTAACTCCCTTTGTGAACAGTGGAAAGAAATACGCACTTCTAGAGGACAGCTCTCCTCATCCTAAAGTGCCTAACAGGGTAAGATTAGCTGAACTTTTTTCTAGGGAATCCCATTTTTGCCAATGGACTCCAAAGGCAGCCTAGGCTGTCTAGTTCAGACGAGGGCTACGTGTGCACCAGCAGGAAGGACGCTGCAGTGTGAGCAGATCTATAGAGTGAAAATATTGGGTCAGAGAGCCCAATGTTTGTACATAGTACACAGATCAGGGTTTTACTTTGGTTTTTGTACTTTGGTTTTACAACTCTCATCTAGTCCCACAGACTGAATCCCCATTAGCAGTTAGAGTGCATTAAGAGCCTTCTTCTGGAGCTCTTTGTTTGATTTACTTTCATACAGAAGGCATCCCTTTCGTGTCTTTCAAGACTGCTCCGTGATGTGAACCAACAAACAGTAAGCTGGGACAATACAGAGATTAACTTAAAAAGCGCCATCCAATCCAAACTAAAACACTAACATAGACACACCAATGGATGTATAAATTTTAAATTATACTGCTAAACAGGATTGATTTCCTCTGGTAGTCTTCAAAGTTATAAAGCATCAGGAGAGAAACAGAGAAAAGATAAGAAAAATTCTGCTGGGTTATAAAAAAGGAAAGTCACTGGAGGAGAACAAAGATCGAGAAGGGATTAGGGGAAACAAAAGATACATCACATCCAGAGGGAGGGACAGCAACACATGAAATATGTGGAAAGCTGGATATACATACACAGAGCCTAGAGGGAAAATGCAGAGTAAACAACTTGAGGGAGAAATGGAGGTGGCAGGGGGAAGATGGTGGAACAGGAGAGGAAAGAATAAGGAAAAAATACTTATTAATGTAGCACATAGACTAGACAGAATAGGAGATTGGCTTAGAACCTTACAGCTCTAAAGCAGTCACACAGATTTGGGGGGGGGGTCCCCTCTTACGTGCACATTTCAAGAGGATAAGAAATCATAAATACCTGTGGACATCTGGCAGCACTGTAGCAATCTCCAGCTGTAGCAAATGGAACTGCTCTCCCAAGTATAGTCTGAGCAAAAAGAAAATCTGTGGCTAGAAAACAGAAAATTACTCAACACAAACTGCTGCATTAGAAGTTCAGGTGAAAACAGTGTGAAAAGGCATTAACACGGGGGGTTTGGGTTTGTTTTGGGTGGGGTTTTTTTGTTTCTTGTTTGTTTGGAGGGTGCTTTTTTGTGTGTTTTGGTTTGGTTTTTTAGAAACTATGTTTTAAATAGTCCATTTTTGTTAACGCAACAATCAGTCCAACCTACAAGCCCAGTTTTCTTTCTGAGCTAGGAGGGGGCTAGGAGGAGGAGGACAGTTGTGCACTTGGACACAGCTCCAGGTGAGCTTGTCACCTGCAGGCAGGGTCTTGAAAGCGCTGCAAGATTCCTTGTCCATTTAGTACATCTGCCAAAGCCCAAGAAGGGACTAACTACAGCATAGGAAGACTTTCCCAAGAAAAATATGCCAGGCACTAAAAGGAAATGGAATAATGGGAACAAAACCTTAGAGACTGAAGCTAGGTGACATATAAAATACAAATCTGTAAGATTCATGCCACTTGACCACTTGGGACAAACTAACAAGGGAAGTAGCAGTGGTTTCTCAATTTTCTTTTTCTTTGAAGTTTCCATTGAATTCCTAAAGGAAATAAGAATTTTGTTTGCCCCAAAATGGCACAACTGGATCTGTAAGTGGGTCAAAATGGTAATTTGGTAATCATGACCATGTGCAATTTCAATAGAATGCTCACAGTGGCTAAAACTGCCAAAATGCTTACTTTTAATTTGCATGGAAGCTACATCAAATCTTATTTTGCTAAAAACCGTGAAGCCAGCTGCAAGGTAATCATTTCGACAGGCACAGTCTTGCCTTCTGCTTCCATTGAAAGGACATTCATATGGATTCTGCAGCCTAGAGAATAGCAAAAATTTAGTTTTCCTCTTGACATTTTTCCATAACATAACATCAGCATGAAAAATAATTGCATTGCACTATGCCACATAAAAATACTAAACAACGGTTACTGAACAAGAAGCTCAGCTATTAATCTTGGCCTAGCTGAAACACTAATGTGGATTGAAGCTATTCCTACTAAAGTCAAGACAGAAAATTTTTATAATCATTTAGTGCAATTAACACAATTTCAGCCTGGAAGTATCTACATTTCTGCATGTGTGTTCATATGCCTGGATATTCAAAACAGAAAATCAAGGAAAAAAATTCTACTCATTTGTTCTCACAAAAGGTAAGTATTATTTTATTCTTTTATTTTGGAAGGAATAAGTGCACTTCACAAAGTTACAAAACCACTTTTGTACCTGAATCCATATACTTCAGAAAAGTTGTCTGCTTCACCTTTTACCAATGTCAAATATTCTTTGGGATTCTCTAAGTGCATGCCTGAGCAATAAATCTGGAAGAGAAAATACAACCTTTTAGCAAAATCTTTATTAGAAAAGTATTATTTCATAAAAATATATGCTCATAAAACTCATAAATATTAAGAGTACCTTTATCATCCTTCCCTTCATGTTAAGCAGGTATTCACCATCCTTTCTAATCCCTTTTTTAATCTGGATATCTTTGCAGGTGGTAAGAATTTCACCTTCGAATTGAATGATTAAATCGTATTAGTAATTCATGAATAGCATTTAGTTTTCAGACTTACTTCTGCATAATTGTGCTCCAAATATATAACTTTTATGTAAGTAACCTGGAAAAACATTAACTTCAGCTGAAAATTACAGCTGTCACTTACATTCTTCCTCATGGCAGATCTTTCTGGCATCTGGTTTTAAACGTGGCAGGCACAAGTCACTGGATAAGCCATTTTCAGTCACACATTCTACGGTTCTCTCCTTTACCCCCACTCCACAAGACACGGAGCACTAGACATGGATAGCCGTCAAGAAGTTTAGTTTAGAAGGTAATAAATAATTAACATAATTATGTCAGCAAATTAGTCTTGGCATTCATTTATGTTGGAGGCAACTATCAAAAATGAGCTTGCACATCTGTACTCACTTTGGTCCACTTCCCCACTCTCCAGGTCGCTGCTTGTGAACATCCTTTGATATTACATTTATAAATGTACGGGGATGGCTCCACCGGGCATTCTCGGTACGCTACAGTTCGAAGGCCGTGGGCGTGCTGGTTTTGAACAGAATGGACTCCTACACAGTACATGATCCTCTGCCGGTAACCAAACCCACAGCTGGCTGAGCACTGAAATAAAATCCCCAAGCACAGGCATCACTTCTGTGAAACCACCTTTCTGCAGCATTGCAATTACAGATAAGTGCAAGGGCAACACGGCACTGATCCAGCACTTCACTGAAATCGAGGACAAGATTTTTCTTTACTTCAGCGAGATCAGCTTGCAAGAGAGTTTCCTGGGAACCAGCAAAGGAATCCTGTAGTAGGGGCAGCTGTCCTCTAGCTGGTGTTCATAGGTCCCAGGGGGGCTACCAGAAGACTGATAACAGTCACTATAATAAATCATGGCTGATTGGAAGGTTTAATGTGGAAAAAGTTTAGACACCCATGTTCAGATGTATATATATATTTTTTTTTTTTTTTTTTGCTCTTCACACATAATGTATGTTTTGCAGAGATATAACATTCTTAAATGTAACATTATACAAAAGACATGTGAGCAGTATAATTACTTTACCTGTGACAGTTCTCCTGTAAGCACAACATATTTAGAGGGAGCTATCCTGCAGTTTTTGGTTGATGGAGGCTTTGTGGCAGGATCACAGAAGCTTTCATCCACTTGGAGCTGGTTTTCATTCACACATTTAACCTTTCGGTATATTTCCTTTCTTCTATGTGATGCCGAGCACTGAGAGTGAGAAAAAGTCACAATTTTTGTGCTGAAACCAGCCATTTACAGAACGAAGTTATTTGCCAATGGCCACACACCAGTGAAACGCAGACAACAACACCTTTTATGACATCTGCTATCAGTGTCGGACTGAATTACTCACTGAATCAAAATCCCTTGTTTTCAAAGTTTAGGTACCTCTAATCAACTGAACAAACAATAGTGTATGACATGACATTGTAACTGTCAGGTGAGATGGAGGAGAAAATGAAAATGTCAGGCCAGGATGATAGGTTGAGTGAAAAAGCTCGTCTGTATGAAAAGGGAAGAGCCAAAAAAAGGATTTTGGTGAAGTATGAAAGGAGTAAGTTGGTCTTGAAAACAAAACAAAAAGAATCCCTGAAAGCATGTACATGATATTACACTGATAAAAGAAAAGAAAACAAACCTGCCTATTAATGAAGGCAGTGGCAGCTTTGGGTGGCAGTATCTGTTGGGCCTGTGCCTTTGCCCTGAGTATCCTCAGACCTCTCCCCATGGCAAGCTGGTGGGATGGAGAGTCATCACAGTTCTGCCAGGACAGGATGAGAACCTTGCTGCCATTCACAAAAGCGGAGGTACAGGCTAAGTAATACATGTTAACAGCATGTCCCCAGCTATGGGTGCCTCATCTAACCTGTTTGATCTTGCTGTGATGAAGAAGGAAGGCTCAAATTTGCAAACTCCAGTCTCAGCAGAGGCAATAATTAATAACACCACCTACTATAGTCAGACCTGAACCTAACTTAATAGTAATTTGGACCCAATAACAGTCAGTTAGAAGACTCATCAGAGTCCAACACATAGATCAAGCCTATTGTACAAATTTTATTATTATTGACTCAAAGCTGCAACTTGGAGTACAAAAACCAGGAGCTGTACAGTAAAGCAGCTCTGCCAGAGGAAACCTCTAACTTTATCGAGTTGGATCTTGAAAACCTCAGAGGATGGAGACTGCACAAATTCCCTGGGCAGCTGGTTTCACTGCCTGAATTGTCCTCATGGAGAAAAAGTTTTTCATAATATCCAGTTTGAACGTCTCTGGCTTCACCGTATTCTGCTGCCTCTTGCTTTCCCAGCATAGGACACTGTGGAGAGCCTGGCTCCATCTTCTTGGTAACTTCCTTGTTGATACTGGAAGGCTGCTGCGAGATCTGCCCAAAGCTGTCTCTTCTCGACACTCAACAATCCCAGTTCCTTCAGCCTCTCCTCACAGGGCAACTGCTTCATCCCCCAACCCGCCTGGGGGTCCTTTGCTGAATATGCTCTTGTTTGTCAATCTCTTTCTTGCACTGGGGCATCAAAATGGGATGTTGATGCTAGATATGATCTAACAAGTGCTGAGAAACAGAAGACGATGATCACGTCCCTTGATCTACTGGCTGCGTCCCTGTTTGTACAGCCCAGGAGGCTGCTGGCCATCCTTGCTGCCAGGATGCACCCACCAGGATCCCAGGGCTGTTTCATCCCCAGCCTGGGCTACTGCAGAAGTGCTTCTTTCCCAGGGGCAGCATTTTGCATTTGTCCTCGTCGCAGCTCATGACGTTCCTGTGGGCCCATTCCCACAGCGTGTCCGGGTCCCCTGGTTGGCAGCCCTGCCCCTCCAGCATACTAAACAGTCCTCCCAGTTTGGCATCATCTGCAAACTTGATGAGTAAGCACATGAGGAACTGCTCTACAAACTTCACTGACATAAGTACACTATTGAAAAAAGCTGCAAAATACACATCTGGGCTTACAAACTTCATTTCACCTGAAAGCTCCAAACATGCAGAGACCCAGATAAAAAAAAAAAAAAAAAAAAAAAAAATCATTCAGATGAAAAAGCCTTAGCTTTTTATCTTCTTCACATAAGCAACAAATTAACAGGCAAAACAATCAGTAATATCACATGATTGATGTAGAAAAACAAGTCTTATTACATCTGAGGAACAGCCTGTCATCACTTTTTGTAGCGGGGGGGTGGTTTGAGGGGAAAAAAAAACCTGACAAAAATTCACTTGCATTAGGTAGAAGTAAGGTCCTAAGACCTGAAGGAGAAATTTAAGCATTGACTCATGACTAGGGTAGTAAGTGCTTATAATCCCCCAGTCTTGCTGAGTGATTGCCTTCTTTCTCGAAAATGTGAGGTGACAAAGAAGATGGAAGAAAATCAGAGAGAGCAATCAAAGTAAATCAGCGAGAGGCTTACCCACCCGTTCAGAAGATCCACAAGAGACTGTGGCCCAGCAATGGAAGCCATACTAGCATTAAGCCTTTCAGAAACCTAGTCACTCAGAGAACGAAAATGTTGTGTGGACTTGTATCAGGGGATGGAGCATGGATCCAGTTGGCTGGCGTAACTTACAGAAACACCTGAACTTTTAGTGACATGGAGCAGCTCTGAATTTTAGGCACATAAGGAATAGCCCAGTCATGTGGTAATGGAGACAGGCAGAAGAATTCTTTTTATTGTACTTTATACATTAGTGTTGTAGACATTCTTCTCTAGTATGAAAACGTGTATCAGCCAGCCTCCCGGCTGCAAGCTGGAGAAATGCTAGATCTGGAAATTTTACTGCTATGCTGTGACTGGCGAGGCGAGGAAATGACACACGAGCATTCAGAGCTGAGACAGCTGGGCAAAATATTGCGAGTTTGGTGGAGGACGTACTGCACCGAGAGCGGAATACAGATGGATAAACACTTGAACTACTATTAATGCTAGATGTACAGGGCTATATACGAATCTAGTCAGAGAAGGGAACTGAACACAGGAATTTCAAACAAGCAGCAATATCCATGTGGAAGAAGTTATGAACTAGCCAGAAAATGTGGTGAAACACAATGCATTTGTAGTGGAGAGCTCCAAATACCCAGCTGGAATATACAACTGTTTGACAGAAAAGGAAAATTCAGCCTCATTTTCTGAAAGTGTGTATTTGTGCTAAAAGGTCATCCTGAGCCACTTTCACTAATTCCTGATTTTAACAGCTTCATACGAGAAGAGAACACTTGGAAGAGACATATATTGTCAGCTTTCCCTCAATATAGCTTAACAGAGGAATATATATGTCTGAACTGCATGGATATAATCCAGGTTTTGCAGAGCACCGACAAATGATTTATATATTAACAGTAGTCACTTCTACAGCACTGTGTCCCTGAGACTTTTGAGTCTTCATATTCAAAGTTTCAGGGGGGTTGCCCTAGGAAATCTAACAGTGCAGATTATTAAGATGCCACAACTGCACGAACTGGGTTTTTGTTTAATGTTACAGTAAGAGACAGGCTCTTCTGTACACCACTTCAGGTATTATACATAATTTGGGGGTTTCCCTCTCCCTCTCTCTTTGTATATGTTTGTATGTTTGCATACATGGATACAAAAGTTATTAGATTTTTAGCATGTAGAAAATAGTCATCACATCTTTAAAAAGGATAGCTCTCTCCTGGAGGTGTCTTTATATTTTCTTAAATATGAAAATGCATATTTGGTAGGAGAATGCTGAGTTTTATTTTGCTTATCTTCTCTGGTAAGTCTTCCATACAGATCTTCTTGAAAAAAACCCTGTTGTCCAAAGGTTTTACCTCTGAGATTTTTACTTCCAGCTGACATTTCATTTGTATTTCTATTCTTCAGAAGTGATTTTTTTTTTTTTAAATGATATTTCATAATGAGGTTTTATTAAACATTTTCTGCACTATATAAAGAACTTTGTATTCAAATTGCACAGTTCTATCAACAGGGACCTGCTCAGAGCTCCACCAGAGCTTTTGCCTACAACGGTAGACAAGCAAATCCTGTGTAAGAGAGCAAACAAAGCCTTTGACATTTTTTGTCACTCTCTTTAGTTTTGCAAGCTTGACCTTCAAAATATCCAGCATGGTCACTCGTTACTCTGCAACACAACAGCTATTAGAAAAGGGTCCAAATTGGAAAAAACCCCACAACTTATGACATCGCTCAGTTACTTCATACAAGTTGAAAGCCCTACTTACATCTTCCCATTCATCCGCCAACCACTGGTACTGCACGCAGGCAGGCAGCTGGCAATGCCTCTTGCTAGCGGGTCGGGTATCACGATTACACATTGCTTCATTCACTTGGCCCAGGTCCTTCAGCTGACAGTAGATGTCCCTCTGCTGAATTCCCACTCCACAGGATACAGAACACTAAAATTGATCAAAATTAGTTATGTCAGTGCGAAATGAGACAGTCCGCAGAAGGTGGTATAGTTGCCACTATTACAAGTTCTTAGGATATTATTTAAAATACACTTCACAGCCGTTACCACACCAGCATTTCATTGTATCTGAAGAAATTTATGTTGAAAATGTAGAACTACAATGAAAATCAAAATTTGTAGGAAATATGGAAAATAAATGCATCTGAGTTACCTAGACTGATCTTTTGGCTTATCTTAATTCACAGCAGGAACAATCGCTATAGGCATATGCAAAGCCAAAGTTTACATTTTTGCAAGATCAAACAGTTTAAGTTCTGAGTTTACATCATTCCTTTATTAGAGACTGACAGCCTTGTCTGTTGTTTTAAAATGCAAATACTAAAATGATAGAAAAAACCCTCAGTATTTCAGGTTAGAAAAATCTTGCAAATGGTGCAGTATTTTGAGGATACTTCTCTTTCTTTTGCAGGTAGTACTGAGGAGCTTAAAAAGGTTCAAATCCTTCCTGCCACGTGCCTCTTTTCCTCCTTTTTGGCCAAATTTATTTCATTACAACACTAAGGCTTGCCGAGATAGACAGCCCCCTTTTACCCCAGTCAGAAGCACAATTAGGTCCCAAAGCCTACCTAAAGACTCAAGCCTAATCATAAAGTAGATATTGGTCTATCAAGTGTGGCCAAATTGTGGAGAGTGGTAATGTGTCTATATCAATGTGGGGAATTACATTTTGAAAGAGTGAGTGAAATGCAAAATATTGCCATGAGCTCAGTTACGCACAATTTCACAATAAGGTGAGAGATCTTTTACAAGACCAAGGCAGGGAAAAGGCCAGTATTTGTGCCCACAAATTTTTCTTGTCCTTCCCCCGCAAACCTGGCTTCACTTCAATATTCAGACTAAGCTATCAATTACAGCGATACTACTGAATTCATCACTGAAGGTAAGAAGTAAACTTTAAAAATTTACCGTTGTTCTGAAATTACAAGCTAAGTTGAGGAAAGACCTAAGTACCCATCCAGTCCAAGGTTCAGATTACCAAATACTTTCAGTTTTCACAGATATTTATTTTAATTACTCTTAAAGAAAAAGAAAATATAATGAACTACTTGCTCATTTGTAGATTTCATTGTGATGTGTATATAAAAAACTTCCTGACAATTATTTCCATTGAAGCATTGTATCATGAATATGATCTCGTCTGGTACTCTCATAGAGAACATAATTATAGCAGATTTTACGTACCTCTTCCCACCTGCCAGCCTTCCAAGCAGGACATCTTCCAGCTCTACATATTTTGTACATCCGTGGTTTTTTTAAATGTTTGCAGTTTCCTTCCTCTATTTTAGCTTGGAAGCTATTAAAACAATGCACGTCACGAAACTTCAAACCTTTTCCACAGGAAACAGAACACTGAAAAGAGAAGTGTATTTCATTACTTTACTAAAAATCACAAAGTAATAAAAAAAACCAAAAGAAGTTGTGGCCTCACCCAAAATGGACTCTATGATTATAGGAATAAGTTTCTGTATTATGACATAACATCTACTGTATGTATCTGAAATTTCTGTGTAAGGTCTCTCGTACTGAGCATTACTGATCAGGTGTCAAACATCTCACATCTTGTTCATTCATTCATGTCATCATTGGCAAATACCTGAGCTCAGCCATCCGTATCCGTGCAGGAGACAGCTTGATATGATGGTCTCACAAGAACATGCTGTAGCAGCCTGTTTCCAGCACATATATCGCTATTTTCATGTACGCATTATGCTTATCATAAGCATTAAAGAAAGAAAAACCGCAAAATCATGGGTATGTGTGTTTCCAGCTATTGGGCTACGAAGTCCCGTTTGCTCTGGCACTTCCCTTCCATAAGCTTTGGGTATCTTGCTATATGTGACAAAGAGGCAAGAGAAGAGGTATGAAGCAGACAGTAGAAGTTTTGGTGCACTCCTTGGAGGCATACCCTTGCCCCATCGCCCTGGTATTCTCTTTCCTCTAGAAAGTTGGTATGATATACAAGACTGGCTCTAGGACCTCCTTCCCTCCCTCCAACGTAAAACCAGTGGGGCTGCAGGTACATTTTGTGAAACCCACCCCAGCAGTACACACTAATCATGATTAGAGTGTGTCCGACAGATCGGTCTCTTCTGGGGAAACGGCCATTCCTCTGCTAAACCACTGGACTGCTGTGAGACTTCAGCAAGGTTTGAATTTAATTTTTCAAGGCAGGGGTGTCCTATTCACCTGCAGAGCAGAGCTGCAGGTCCTAGGGAACTTTCAGTCCAACAAGGAATATCTGAAGCACTTCCAAATTAGGTGACTACTCAGCTGACTTATCTTGGACCATGAGCACTGTGAATGTAAGCACTTAAGTCTTTTTTTTCCTTTCTTTTTTTTATCTTGTAATTAATCTTCCTATTGTACATCATCCTATCAAAATGTTTTGATCAATGGAAACAATTCCTCTTCTATCTGGAAAGAGAATGTGCTTAATTTGTTTTAAGATTTCCTCTGTACTTTATTTTTCACTTGGACAAACATTTCCCACACAATCAGGTAGAGAATTAATATTCAAATAAAAATTTAATTTCTAAGTGGATGTGAAAAAAAAAAAGGGGGGGGGGTGTTAAATAGAGACTTTCTGCAAAAGCACCAAAGATATTTCTCTTCCTTTTATGTTACATCATTTTCTATGTCACTGGCATTACACGCTAACTTAACCAAGCACTTTGAAATACATATATCTTCTATTTTCAGGAAATGAAGTTCAGATCATACAGCTTTCACTACAGAACCTGGCAAATATTTGCCTGAGAACAACAGCTGGAGAAAAGTTCTTAAAATATAGAACAAGCAACTATAATAAATTAACCTGCTAGGTAAGAAACATTTTTCACAATAACAATAACTACGCTTTGTTAAACAGAATCTCAGCTGACTCCCTTATCCTCAATACCACAGGGATTCCTATGTGTCCTTAAACATTCATATGTGTAATCTTAAAGGTTTAATTGAAACTGCCAATTATTTTAAAATTAAATCTTTGCAGAATAAAGCAATAAATTTAATTTATCACACAATACAATGGATAGCATGTTTCTCTTATCCAAGTATAATTATATTTGCAAGAAGATAAGAGTACTGATTTGGCCACAACTTGCCTTTTATGTGTCTGCTATACAATTCCACTAAATAAGAATGTTTGTTTCTAAATGAAATCACTTTGCTCTCAGCAAAACCTTTCAATTTATCATTTGAAAATACTGTTCGCATAGTTTTACAATTTATGTTTCATTAATTTAGAAACTACTTTAAGATAGGAAGATAAAAATTAACTGAAAATTTTATCTATGTATAATGTAGGTCAGAAAACTTAAAACTCTGCAAACCATATCATTATAAAAGCCTTTCAGAAAACTCAGAGCTGAATCCAGAGGATTTAATTATCAAAGCAGGCAAGATAACATGTATGCATGAAAACTAAAATACTGATATTATCTTGATAATTGATTCTACTCTCCCTTAAAGCTTTTTTTTCAGGAATTTCAATCATAAAATGTAGACATAAAGGACCCCTGAACTCTGGAGATTCTCCTTTTTATTATTTAGTAGTAAGTAAGGGAACCGCAGCACAGAATTACTTAACCTCCTCCTGTGATGTGTTCGGAAACCACCACGTGCCCCTCCTTCCTCGATCGCTTTCCCCATGAAGCATAAATTAGGCTCCAGGGGGCTATCGGGCAGAGCCCTTCTCGTCCTTGTGGGGATGGCATTCCGGACTGAGAACTGCAACCAAAGAAGGTGTCCGAAGAAGTCTCCACTTCAGGAGGTGAGGCTACCACAGCACAGAATAATCTCACTCTTTAATTTCTCATTGCACTCAACATTAAGTACTAAGACAACGCTTTTCAGCATATATACGTATTTGTTTATACAGCTTGGGCACATATCTTTTATTCCACAAAAAATGAGATTTATTGTACAGGGCTAATGGTTGCTAATAGCAATAGAATATGCAAAGAAATCTTTTATCCTGCATCTCAGTTTTCTAAAGATCTTCCAATAATATCTCTACCCACTAGGTACAGCACTACACATTTACTTCTACACAGGTTTGAATTGAGTCTGGGTTTTTTTGTTGGGTTTTTTTTTCCTCTCCATTAGTGTAAATGCAACTGAGTTACATCTCTCATATCTAAATGGCCCAATTTAATCTTTGTAATTTGTGCCATTCTTTCTTCTAAAGCAAGAAATTGAAGATTTGTGTGTTAAGTTAGCCTATTCTAAGGTATTTTTAGTAGTTACAGAGCAATGCCTGTATAAAGAGATTATTTGCAGTTCTCTCTCAAAGATGTTCTACTGAATTTTGTAATTAGAGTGCAATTATACAGGAATTAAGAGAATCCACGTTTGTTTTCAATCATATTAGATGGGAAGCTGAAGAGGGAGTTCAGAAAGGAAAATACCAGTTTGGATGTGAAGAATAACAGAGGCTTTATGAACAGTTATATTTCAAATACTACTTAAACTTTCTTTCACTCAGATACTGTCTAGCTTTGATGACTCAAGCTAGCTGAAACCTATTGTTATCTTAATGTTAAATGCCAAAACACAAATAAAAGATAGCTAAAATCTGTACGTAGAAATTATTTTCAATTATTTTAATTTTTTTTATTTAAAAAAAAATTCATTTAAGGAATGTAATTTAACTTTCTAGTAATGTAACTTTGGATAAGTCACCTGGGGGTTTTTGTTTTGTTTTGTTCTGGTTTTTTCTTGCTGTAAGAGATGATAAGTTACAGAATGTTGCCCACTCATACCAAGAAAATATCCATATTTAAATAACTTTTTCCAGGGAGTTTTTTCACTCCATGTTAATTTAATGTTATCTTTAACAACTTAAAAAGACATGTTCACGAGATTGGGATTATGTTGAAAAGTCTTAAATGCATTAAATCCTTCAAGTGTAAGTTTTCCAGAAATACAGACAGCATTTCTGTCTATAGATTTGCTATATTATTCTTTCACATATTCCTCAAGTTACAGATCTGAGCCTGTGCTTCCATGCATCCAAACCTCCTGTTGAATAGATCTTACACTGAAAAAAAAAAACTTTGCTGTGCAAGAGGTAATTCACTAGTATCCTAATATTACAGGTTTCAACTTAGGAGCTTTTGAAGTTGCTGGAAGTTTTTTGTTGTGGTGGTTTTGGGGGGGGTTTTACTTACGTCATGAAAGAAGTTTAATTCATTAGGTTAACGTGTGTTTGTTGTTTCACTGAAGAAATGAAAGATCCCGATACTTTTAAAAGCTAAAAGACACCCAGCCATTAAGCAGCTGCAAACCTCTGCTTAAAATACAATTGCCCAAACTTAAAAACAAGTAAATTGCCAAACTAAGAAGTGCCTCCAAGCAGCTCTGCTTGAATCAGGTGCGTGGGGTACTGCGTCCCCTGGGACTGCGTGGAGCAGCTCCTGCCCGCTTCAGCGTGCTTCCACGGATTCTTGCATCTGCTGCAGGGAGCATCTCCCACCAACATCAGCGTGAGGGAAGAAAAACCTAAATTTCTCTAAGGATCAGACCCTTTACAATTTCAATGGGATCTTGATAAAGTTTAGGCAACTAATTGCAGGATTGTTATTCTTAAAGCCTTGCATATGTATCAGTTAAAAGCACCTAGGCTGCCCTGAACCACAAAGACCTTAAAAAGTTCCTTTGGTGCTGAACAGTCTTAATTCTACAAGCATGCACAATCCTTTTAACACACTGACCAGCTCAGCACTTTACATGCCCATAAGGACGATCAGCATCCTGAAAACAGATTTTCCTCTATTTCCACTAACAAGCTAAAAAAAGAAAGCCATCGCTCTAAGAGTACACTGGGCACACAGCAGGTGACTGAGGCATGTTACAAAACACAGTGATAGATGACATTTAGTGCAATTGAAGAAAGAGAAATGCTCCTAATTTTTTCTTTAACACATGAAAAAGCTAATGCACTCACCCTGGATGTAGATGATCCAGGATCATCAATGGAAAGTTCAAGAGGGTATATTATTCTGTAGGCACAGTATTCTCCTGAAATTGGACATATTCTGGCTTCATTCCTTAGATAATATATAAAAATAGTTCTTAAAGGGACCAATTCCTCCCTCCCAGAATGCAGGCAGGCTCAGATGTATTCTTTACTGGATAGTGACCCACCTTCAACTAGAGAAATGAAGACTACTCCTGCCCAATACAGATTCTCACTGGAGACTCCTGACAAGTAGATAAGGGTTGCCTGTCCTCCTGCACAGAGAACAAATACCAAAGAAACGAAACCAGGTCTCTCAAACGCTGAATCAAAAGCTTTAATCAACATAGATTGGGGGATGCCTCTTAACTTTTCTGTAAGGGCAGAACATACCTCCTGCTCAGTTCTTTGAATGAAAAATATAGGTTCCATAGAAGATCCCCAAGTGGGACTCCCAAGTGGCTAAAGGCATCTAAATACAGCTTACAGGGAGGTGTCTTGCCTTGACCTTTATCCCCATCATCAGTATTTTCCTTGGAGAGCTGCATATTGCACGCACTGACCTGACACCTGCCTGATGAGCTTCCTTTCAGCTTTGTACGATCAGTAAGAAGCATCAAATTCTCACTTTTACCTTGTTCTGTGCTCTGGAAGCCACTCGTGTCCTTTCAGTGCATCTAGCCTATAGCGCATTTCTTACAAGGGTGAATTCTTGCCCTACATAAACCTGTGTTCCTTCTTGGAGCTCCTAAGGCATTATCACACACTATCTGTGGAACATGGTCCTCTTACTGTTTGGTGCCCGCTCTGTTCTGTGAGATGCTCTGGTAGGGATCTTCCCAAGGCTTAACTCTCCTCATCGGGGAAAGTACAACTGTACTTAACTCTCTTGCTGCTTGACCTCCTTCCATTCAAACTTGAACATGGTCAAGAACAACGTAGTCCTTATGGCTCAATATGTCTACAATGTGGCTTCACTTGTATTGACATTCCACACACATTTTCCATATATTTTCTGCAGATTGCATGTGTAGAAAAAAAAGATCCATAAGAACTTTAAATCTCAAAAGAAATATGAACACTTCTTTAAAAAAATGCAAGTTAAAAAACCCATCCTGTAACCATTTTACACAGAAATTCTAGCACTTGTCTCAACATTGGCTAAAGTAATATTTCCCATATGTCAGGTTCTTCTAAAAACATAAAACTACAGTAAAAAGCTGGACTTGATTACTATTGTTCAAAGTCATTCCATAACACTGGTAACTAGGATTCATCTGTTTGGGTCTTTTTCATAGTAACAAAGTTCTGTGAGGATCATCCTGACAGAACTCCTGGTGCTTTCTGGGGTACAGACAGACTCTCAGACAGGCATGCCATCATCAGTTCATACCGCAACTATATGGTTTTGGTTGGGATAGAGTTAATTTTCTTCATGGTAGCCAGTATGGGGCTATGTTTTGGATTTGTGCTGAAAGCAGTGTTGGTAACACCGGGATGTTTCCGTCACTGCTGAGCAGTGCTCACCCAGAGCCAAGGGCTTTTCTGCTTCTCCCCCCACCCCACCAGCGAGGAGGCTGGGGGGGCACAAGGGGTTGGGAGGGGACACAGCTGGGACAGCTGACCCCAACTGATCCAAGGGAGATCCCAGACCATAGGACGTCATGCTCAGCATATAGAGCTGGGGGAAGAAGAAGGAAGGGGGGTCGTTGGGAGCGATGGCGTTTGTCTTCCCCAGTCCCCGTTAGGCGTGATGGAGCCCTGCTGTCCTGGGGATGGCTGAACTCCTGCCTGCCCATGGGGAGTGGGGAATGGATTCCTTGTTCTGCTTTGCTTGTGTGTGCAGCCTTTGCTTTCCCTATTAAAATAACTTTTATCTCAATCCACGAGTTTTCTCACTTTTACCCTTCGGATTCTTTCCCCCATCCCACCATGGGGGAGTTAGTGAGCAAGCAGCTGTGGGGGTCTTAACTGCTTACTGTGGTCAAGCTACAACAGTAGCACTGAAAAAGGATAAAACATACTACAAATGTTAAAAGGTATTTTCTTCCTCTGTCTTTTTTTTTTTTTTTTTTTTGTCAGGCACTTCTGTGACTGGACAGGAAGATCAGTTTAAAAAAAAAAAAAGATTAATTTATATAATGGATCACAATAATTACAAACCCACAGGGTTAAACACCGTAGTTGCTTAAGTTGTCTGACAAACTGCTTTTTGATGATCTCTAGTTGGCCCCAAAGTCTGTTTGGGCTCTTTTAAAACTATGCTAGAAGTAGACTGGGATGACTACTGCACAAGACACTAATAAAACATTACTCGGAGCATTACTTAGTTGACAGTTACTCCTACTTTTCACTTGCTATATTAGAACTAGTTCTTGCGCCTGCCTCCTCCCTGTTAGCTGCATCTCCCCAGGGGTCCTTGTGACACTTGAGCATGAAACAGGCATTTTTCAGCTCTAAGTATTCAAAAAGTTGTTCTTTCCTTTAAGTACATAGACTACTATCAAGAAGCAACACAGACTCTGTAATTAGGTCCTACTGAATTCTTTGATTCAGAGTCAGTAATTCTTCACTAAAACAAGTACAAACACTTGTGCCATTAGCTGAAGCATCCAGAAAGGACCGTGATTACGAAGACCAAACATTCTATCACTCCTGAGAAAGAGTGGAGGTATGTGTATGATTTACTGTTACATCTAAGTTACACCTATGTTAAGTACAGAAGTTACACTGAAGATATTTTCAAGTCACTTCATTGAGTATAGCTTCATTTCAAAAGTTCAGCGTTACATCACAGTCCTCTGGTGTTCAGAAAATGTCTTGATTTGATTAAGTCCTCCTTGCAGCTGCAGTCTATAAGTCTGCTTTGCCACTTTTCTAAACATGCTTTTGCAGCTATAGCAATAGAAGGGAGGAAGGCTAGGCTAAGGAGGACTCAAAGACTTCATATCCAATCCATCATGCTGCTCAGTGTTTGGACCAGATACACCTGGACCATTCGTGACAGCAGTTTGTCAGTCTTGTCTTCAGTGACAGGGATGCTACAGCCTCCCTGGCATGCATTTTTCCACTGTATAACCATCCTTATAGTTAGAAAAAGTACCTTAGGATTTATTGACAGTCTCTTTTACTGTTAAATAAAATGGTTACTTCTCATTCTATCCTTAGCAGACTCAGAAACACTCACCTCTTTATAACCACTGATTATGTGTTGGAAAAATACCTCATTCAGTCCATTCTTCTATACACTTGGTCTTGAAAAACACAGCTACCCCAGCCTTTCCTCATTTGTCACTTTATCCAAGTCTCTTACCATTCATGTTGCTGTCCTCTGAACACTCCGTCTGCACTTTTTTTTTTATTTTACAAGGAGGTATCCAAGACTGTACGCTGTGCATCAACTGAAGCACTAGAGTTAAAATATGCCATGACAAAAAGCATATACCCAACAAGCATATACCGGGTATTCTTCTTTGTTCAAGTTCTTTGTGGCCTTCCCACTTTGCAGAATTCTAGATGACATTTGGAAGATAAGATCTAGAGTGAAAACTACTTTCTGCAGTAATATTTGCAATCATACTGCAAGCATCACACGATCTTTGACTTAATAGTAAACACACTTCCCTCCTGTAAGTGTGAGCCATATTCCCACTAAGGCTGCACTACTACCCTCTGATCCAGACACGACCTACGTGACATTCCTACAACGCAATTTGACTGGATCTCTAAGCCCAGTAACTTTTTTTTTTTTTTTTTTAAATCAAGCAACACTGTATTTCTAATGACCAAATGCGCAGCCAGCTGAGCCCAGTGAGTTCCAACAGGTCCCTTTCTCTCAAGCTGATGAATTTCTGCTGAGTGATGTCTGTTTGTGGAAAGCTCTAAATAGCTGCCACAGTTACTGCAAATTCCTCCCTGTCTGTTGCCTTTGCATGAGGAAATACAGCACACCTTGAATCTGTTTGACCTCTTGTGTATTAAAATATGAAGGGTGAGAAACCAGCACTTCCCATGTTTCAGTAAGATGCAACACACACATCCCGAAAACACTTTGCAAAAGTCCACTCCACAGCACAGCTTTGGCTCCCATGATACTGGCAAATGGTCCCCCGAGGTCAGTGACACAGGGTAAATCTCCATATTCCTACTGCTGGACTTGTCAAAACCATTTGCAAAGCATGCCATGAGGTACTGTAGCACATCTGAAAACCAAACCAGGTACAGACAACCCAGCAATGCATGCTCCAACCACACCTCTCTAAGCCAAACGGGTAATCGTGATGTTTAACTGTTGTTCTTTCCCAGGCTTTAGGCAGAGAGAGGTCAAAAATATGGATATTCTTCTGTTCAAGGTCTACAGTGAGACTTCCAGTGCAGGCTGCCAGCTCTATGCCACAAAAAAAAGCCACAATTTTTAGCTGTTGCAACTACTACCACCTACAAAAATACAAATTTGGATTAGCTGTCCAAGACTTAATCCTCCATGAACTTGTTAGAGCTGCCTGAAGTCCTTTCTCATTCCCTGCTAAGCCTGGATGGCCCACGATTCCACAACAATCTTCCCTCACCTAAATTACTGAGGAAAATTGTTACAGCCTCTGAAATAAAGTTTTCTCCCCAAATCCTTCTCCATCCAATATAAGCAACAATACTGCTATGACTTGTAGGGATATTTTTATGAGTAGACATGCAGGTAGGTTTGAGAGTCTCAGAGCCTCTTGAACACATGAAGAAAGCCATCCTCCTTCCTCCAAAAACACCCTAGTGTTTTAATTGCAATACTTAACACCCGCATTAGTTATACCTAGATTCTGCCGATAACAATCATGGTTTTCTAGTTAACACTGAGCTAA
Source organism: Harpia harpyja (assembly GCF_026419915.1). Lineage (NCBI taxonomy): Eukaryota > Metazoa > Chordata > Aves > Accipitriformes > Accipitridae > Harpia > Harpia harpyja. The sequence goes on along the minus strand of NC_068945.1, from coordinate 36,939,404 downwards.
ACTTCACCCAGAAAGTATCATTTGATACTATTTTTATACAAAAATCAGTTTTCATCAAAATTACAGTACTTACGAGAATACCTCTTCTGTGTTCAGATAATTTTCAAGTATAAGTACAGTTCCGAGTTAAACGTATTTACAGTGTTACTTCAAAATCTTCAGTTTGAAGTATCCCCAACAATTTCACCTCAATTACTGTAATTAATTAAAAATTTGTAAATTTGAAGTAAAACACATGATAGATGTTTTTATAAAGAAAACTTGTGTTAAAGGTCAGTTCTCTCACCATTTTTCATGACGGTAAATTTGCCTTTCAGAAGCCGTTCTCTTCAACACAGAAGCTCAAGAAGGATGGCCCCCACACAACGTAACTGCCATTACCTACTGCTCTCAGTGGAATGAAAACTAGAGAACAATCTGCTCAAAGTACCATCATCTGCAGCCAGTATCATCACCTAATATTGGAATTTCTTAACTTCACTCCTTTCAACAATAAAAGGAGGCAGAAATCATTTTCTCTAAGTCAGCCCGAGAAGCACTTCTACTTTTTTTTTTTTGCTCTGGCTATGTACTCTGGCTGCACAGCAGGGTGAGCAGCAGACACACACCAAGTTTCCACCATCCATACATTGGTTTCCAGGACTTCCAGGTACGTATCATGGATGTGAACACCAGTGCTCTCCACACCAATCCCAGTGCGGGTTTCCAGAGGAGATGACCTGCAGTACGACCTAGCAGTCTGCACGTGGCAGCTGAGAACAGTCAGAGACAGCAGTGACTCTTTTGCAGCCATCTAACCTGTCCACTGTCCATAACCATGCCTTTTCTGATAGGATTGAGTACTCTACGCTCCAGAAAAAGGCAGCCTTTGTCAAGATTCTTTTTAAGATAATAATTTTGTTTCAACTTTCATCTGAAGGATAACAGAAAACTCCTGAATAATTATTTTCCAAGCATGCTGAAGCGTATCTACTTAATAGATGGACATATATGAGAAGCTACGTACATATATATAGATGACAGAAAAAGTAGGAATGAAGAGGGAATAAAGAGGATTAAAGACAGATTTTAGGATTGATGTGGATAACAGGAAGGTAAAACTGCTATGAGAAGATATATATGGCATCTCCTAGTAAAGTGTTAATGTATTCCTCTTAAAAATAAAGACATCCTGATTAAAACAAACCCAACCCAAACAAACCCTTCCATTATATTAAAGTCAGAACCATCAGGACAGATCTTGAAGATAAGTTGATTTCATGTCTGCAGAAGTCAAACTCTACTGATGATGCTACAGAGGAATTTTAGACAGTGTTTAAAGTTGCCACCACATGGTCTGAAATTTTTTGTCCTGTGCAGCTGGCAGTAGCCTTAATGAGGGAGACCTCTCTGCAAACAGTGGTCTGCCTGGATGGCAGATGAACAACCATACTCCTTGCAGCTGTTGGAAAAATCAAAACCAGAACTTTTGAAATTCCACTTAATGATCATCCACAGAATTTCATTTATTCATCCCAGTTAGATTTGTGAATAAGTTTTTTCATTTGGCCTGTCTCTGACATCTCTAAGCACTACCCATTACCTCAAGCTCAGCACAAATAAAACATGACCAGGTCCTTCTTTGAAAGCCTCGTCATGTCTTTCCCCTTCATGACGAACACCACCATTCTGCCCATCACTGCCTAAAACCTGGCACCTTTTTTGATGCCAACTAAAGCATTTGAAAAACAGGCTGTTACCATGCTCAGCTCCCCACCTACCGTGATACTCAGCCAGGCTTCACTGTGCCGCGTACTCCCAACCTGTCTATATACATCTCATTAAATAATGAGACCGTAAGCTTTTCCAGTCAGCAACGTTCTCTTTGTTTTACCTACATAATACACATAGCACAATTAAACCTTCAAACAAGCTTTTAGCTATTACAATAACACAAGAACAACAGAACCGCCAAAGCAGCTGCAACATTATTTTAGCAATTGGAGGATTTGGCTTTTACACTACCTCTACCTTTAGATCCTGGTGGACATTCAGTTATATCCAAGTCCGTTTCAAGGGCATGCTCAGATACTAATTCAGTGCCCAGAGGACTGTATTTCCCAGATGCTACTTTAGATGACCTCATTAAAGAAAAAGAAACTTTCAGAAACTTTTTTCTGTAAATGACTGATCACACTTTACATAACTACTCTTCCTGCATTTTCTATTTTTTTTCCTAAAAATTTAGAAGTCTTACCACTTTTCATTTTAAGAAATAAATTTACAGCTTAAAAGGGACAAGACTTTGTTTCTAGACAAAGTTCTATTGTTTTTCTTTCAAAAGAAAAGTGTTGTCTGATTTGTTTGGAGGTGACTCCGGTACTCTGCTGCTATAAAGAGTGAAAATTCCTGATGCCAGGTAAAATTCTCAAGCTTTAGGGGGACTGAGAACTGATAAATAAAACAAAAGCCTTCATAAAAGTTCACTGTACAGCCTAAAAAATACTAACCACATAATTCAGAAAGGAAATCTGGGTCCAAACAATATTCAAGTCTGTTTCATAACAAGGAACCAAATTTGACTCAAATTTTGGACAAGAATAAGTCAACATGGCATACAGGGAAGAGACTACCATCTTCCCATTTTCCTTAAGAGTATAATCCAAGGCATTAGAGAACAACTATATTGTATTCCATGTCATGGCAAAGCCATTTCACATGGATTATGGAGATATTTTAGTGCAGGTGTTGATAGAAGGTTGCGTGGCACAGTGGAAGAGGAGGAAAATGAAACAAGATGAACAGAACAGTGGCAAAAATACAAGAAAAGCTAGAAAAAGAGGGAAAATCTTAGTAGAAAATGAGTATCATACTTTATTGGACTCAAACACGAATAGTTGGAGTCAACGTCCAAAATCAGATTCAGTTATCATGACCTGTCCCCCAGATACTACTTTCTTTCAGGTTTCAGCTTCCCTGGAAGAAGAGCTCGCTACTGGACACAACAGTAACGTAACAGAGAACCACCTACCAGTGGCTGGCATGCTAACACTGCTACATGACAGCATCAGTGAGATGCAAAACCAAGCCTTGTGCTAACTGAAGATATTTGGTGTTTCTGTTAATGTCTGCTCGATATTTTGGGAAATTTAAAAATAATAATTACGATTTCATGAGTTGATGATTAATATGTTCTCCTTCAACCGTAATGACATATCACATTTGGTATCTCATTTAACACTTCCTTTATAGGTTTCATTTCATCTCTCAATTACAGTAAAAATTGAATTGTATAGTTATTCTTCTTGCCTTACTTGCTCTTGATTTGAATCCGTTGCATCTGGTTACCACCTGAGAATCAGAAAAACCATAGGTATTTCTGCCTCCTTTCAGTAGCCATTTGGCAGGCTCTGCTACCTCATGTGCAGGTCTTAAGTGTCACTGAAGGGTCTGCATGTACCTCTGCTAAGAACTTCACCATAGGCCCTCATTCAGAAACATTATCACTGTAATTAATGACAGTATATATTAAAACAATGAGAAGTATGATCAACTTATAGACTGCTGGGAGGGAGGGAACAGATAAACTACATTGCTCAGCCAGCATTCCTGCAACAACATATCTGGTACGTGTAGCTAACTTTTTATCATCGTTCAGTTGAATGATATATACAACAGACAGATGGCTGAGGCAAATCACAATTAAAAACATGGGAACAGTGGTAAATAAAAATAATAATTAAAAAACCCCACAAAAAACCAAACCCCAACAGACAATTCTGCCTTACCTTTCCTTCTGAAATCAGTGGCAAACAGGAACAGAGCTAGACACTCACTAGGTCTTTCTGGAAATCTTAATCTACAACTATAAATTTGTGTCAAATTCACAAGACTGAACAGCCACCCTGCTCCTTGCCTTTGATACCTCCTAGAAAGTATTTGGTACCAGCACTTTTACCATTATACCATTGCAGACGTCAAAGTGCTGACTTGGCCAGACTTCGGCAAGTCTCATATTTCTTTATTCCACAGTCACATAACACTAGCAACACCTTTAAGCAATTACGTGAAGGCAGCAGCACTGGAGACAAACAGTGAGTAAAGCGCAAGCATCAAGAAAGAAGGGCAGCAGAAACGGAGATAGGAGACCTCAGGGAAATCCAGTGTGAGCAAAAGAAATGCAGGGTTTTTTTTCTCTGTTTCAAATAAATGGATAAATTTCTGGACACATTTTCCAAACGGAGAACAACAGATGTATCTGTGTCCATCCAGCAGTTGTGTTCACAAACCTCTGCGAAAACCAAACAGCAACCCAAAGTGAATCCACTGTTGCTTCCAACAACTGGACGCAGTTTAACAGACTGCATCACAGGGCGGATAGCCTCCTGCCTCTTGTAAAGCTTGGGAAAACTAAATAAATGCATGGGAATGACACAATCTGCATTCTCACTGAAAAGTAATGTTCGCCCCTCGAGAGTGACATTTTATTCATAGGTCTTCACAATAAAAATTGGAACATATTTTTAACATGAAGGAGGATCACTGGTGTGGAAGCTACTTTTGCACAATCAAAGGGGTTGCACTGAAAAAAAGCATTTGTTTATATTCTTTTCACAATTTAAAACTTCATTTTATGTATTCTTTTTTATCTTAAGAGATAGGGTCCTTTCAGTTAACCAATTACAAAAGTAACTAGAGATAATACAGTCTTACAACAGTAGACCAATTAGTTTTAGCCAAGTTTGCAAAAACCTAAACATGAGCATAAGAAATGCTGGATCCCAGCAACTGCCATCTCTGATTTATCATTTTTAATAATGTTAGCAGCAGCAAAAAAGTAGCTCAGAAACTAAAGTAACAACAAATACACGAGCTCTGTGTGTCTGTCTGCTCTATAAAAACTATCACTTCACTTTTTTCATTTGATTAAAAACTAAGGGTTTGTATTTGAACTTTAAAGAAAACTGGAAATACAAAGCAATATACACTGGAATGTATAGTATTGTCAGAAATTTTTCAAGCTTTTTAGAAGCATACAAAAATATAACTCTTCCTATGGCACTTAACTAAATATCAGCTAAAGAATTAAAAAAAGTAGCACAAATTATTTTAAATATTAACTGGGCATGAAAATATGTTTATATTTTAGATAATAAGAAATACAACATTTTACCTACCTTCACGTGTTGAATTCCAGTTTGTTTTCAACCTAAGCCACTCTTCTGTATATTTTCAGTTTACTTACAGATCAATCTTTCCAACATTAGTCATGTGCATATATGTGAGCATGCATGCAAGCTTCTGAAGGACTGATTCAGCAGGAAATCTAAGTGCCAGATCCTGCTCCCACTGAAGTGAAAGGGCCATTGATAGATGTATGCTAGAATATATACTGATCAATATAGAAGTTTGTCTTAGTGGGGTCACCAGTCTCCCACAATTACCAGTTTTCAAAGAAAGGACTAGGAACTCCCGTAATATGAGAACTATGGAACATTTTGTTAATTTCCTAACCCATGCCAGGTAACCAAAATATTTGTGTATTAACCTTCATAAATGTTACGAAACACTAATCCTTTAATATATGTTTAATAACTTTTAAATTTGGGTCTGAAAACCACTTTTAACCAATATTTATAAGTTGTGACCAGGGTTTTCAAGACTGCCACATATATACAGGCAGCTCAGAATGATTTTCACACAGATCTGACCATCCAGAACCCTTCAGCTTTTCTGAAAGTTTTAACTGCAAAAAAATAAATACATCAGTAGCTTCACATTCCTTTCATTCTCATTAAATGGCTATATGTATTTAGAAATGGTATTAAGGACCACCTGCTTCCCCCCCCGATATTCTGGTTTTGGGGTGGGTTTTTTTTGTTTGTTTGTTTTCCCTTTGACTATGTTCCCCTCTTACTTGTCCTCTTTGTAAATGGAGGGTCTGAAAGTTCTGCAAACCTCCTCATGCAAAAGTGTTTTAGGAATGTAAAAAATTATGTTATGTCTTTAAGATTAAGAGTTCAGCATTATGTTATGATCCTTAGTTTTCTATGTCTTTTGTCACTGACTAAGTGGGAGCAGGACTGGGCCATAAAATTATAGCTTCACCAAAAGGTTCAACGGCTAGTAACTTCAAGCTTTATCATCAAAGATCATGTGCCAACTACCTGTTCCAGTCCAGTTGTCCAATGGCATCAATTGCTGCTTTTATCAGTAACAATGTTTATATATTTTTTTTCTGTTCAAGTATAAGAGCTTCCCCCGTGAAAACAATGTCACTAAAATATCATATGAAGTTCATTGCAACACAAAGATTACTCAATGGTAAAAATGCTGCAAGTGAGGTTACTTTCAGCAAAAGTGGTTAGTTGCCATCCCTCCCCCTTTTTTTAAAAAATTTTTTTAAGGACTTTAAACATTAGCATTCCTTAATAAAGGACACGTTAAATATAAACACAAAGCCACACAACATGCATAAAAAAGAAGGGTTAAAAATGCAACTGTATTTCACAGACACAAGTCACAGTCATTAAATTAAATTATCACGCGTACATTATAACTTATTTATTATTTCAAGCTATACAGGCAACATAGCACCAAAACAGAGAAATTTCCTCTAAACTTGATGAACAGTACACAAATATTTGTTTTTGAATTTTGCAAACAAGTATTTTCTTTCACTTTTATTAGAATTACCCTAAAAGAAACGCACTATCCCAAGTCTGGTTTATGACATTATTTGGGTAGTGACATATGTTATCAGTTATCTCTGAAAAGGCACCCCCTATTTCCAAAGTTTTAAAAAACGAATAGCATATGCTAACATTAAGATTTCAGCCAGTGGGATATTAAATAAATGTGCTGTATTGGTAATGAGGTATTCTGAAGTTCGACATTAGGCAGCAGCAGAAGTAGAGGTAAAAGACTGAAGCTGGTTTTGAAAACCAAGTTCACTGACACTGAATTCCCTTTTAATATAAAAGATTATCTTTAAAGATATAAATACTTTTTACACATTAGGAAAAGTGAATGAAGGCACTTATACATAGCAATTTTTTTGCATTAAAATGAAAACAAATAAATATTTTACTTATGCAAGTTTGGGCTGCTTCTGCTCCTGCAGAAGTCAATGGGATGCCTGGCAGTATCAACACTGGAAGGGGACTGGGATGTCAATTCTTAAGAAAAAAATAAGTATATTAATTAAAAGTAGTAACACATTTCTTCCACTAGTGCAAAGACAGAACTACACTGAAATCATTCTGGGGCAACTAAAAAGAAAACTGAAAAACTAGAAAAACAGCCACTTTCAAGAATGTTAAATTATGTGTCTGAAGGGCAGTAAGTAATAGCAGTAAGATATTTCTGATACTTAAAGGCAACTTAGAAGATGAGCTGATCCACTCTTTCTATGCCTATTTTCTCTGAAATCACAAGTAATACTTATGAAATTACATAAAAATCCTAAGACTGAGGAAAAAAAAATATTTATCCACATTTCAGAGAAACAAAATACAAGTATCTTCTGCAAGGGTCAAATCTTGCCTGTATCACTGACCATAAAGACACCTCAGCACAATCAGATTAAGACTGTTCCCAAAGAACTCACAAAAACTAACTTTCTTAAACTGTAGTTTTGTGGGACTTCTTTTTTAATATAATTTGAACAGTTAGTGAAACACTTGTCTGTGTTACTCAATTTCTTGACTAACAAAGTACAATTGACATGACTAGTTTGGTGTCAGCGTTTTGTTCTTTTAATAGTGTTAGTACAGCATAAAAGCACTCTGCACAAGTACTATTCTTGGGAAAGTTGTGTCTGTCTACTTTTAATCTAAGGTCCCTTTAATTACAGAAAGTATCTTTAAAAACTTTAAACTAATTAAGAAAAGAATACTACAGTTATCTGACTTCGCAACTGATATATGGTAAAATTTTAGGACAAACTCTTCATAAGTCTTAACTTTGAAAAGAACTGGATGTATTGTATCTATCTCAACTCACAATATAAATGTGAAGTAAAAGAGCATGAAGCCCAACATGCTAAGAAAACAAAGGTAAGAAAATGGAGTGCTAATGACCACTACAATTAACTCACACTAGAGAGTATAAATCCTCTTCTATTAGTATTCAAATAAAATTCCAAATGTAGATGTTTTCAAGAAAATCTAACAGAAAATAAAAACCTCAAAATGGACCTTAACTTTGTTATGCTCTGAACCATAACTGGTAGTGCTTAGCAACAAAGCTGTACAATGACTATATGTGAAACTGTTCAGGTGAGGAAACTAGAACACCTCAAAAAGACTGATTGTTTGAGGTAAAACTGAGGATGATACAGAGCAAAGGCATAACTGTTTGCTTTTGTGGCAATACTTGTTACCTTCAAGTTACAGCAGCTTCCTGTGCTGCATCTGCTCAGATAAGACACGCACACAGTAAGCTATCTGGTTTCCAGTGTGCCGTGAAGATTTACTGATAATAGACTACTGCAACGACCTTTAGGTAACACTTAGTTACAATCTGGATTCAGTAATCCAACTATATATTCTTTCTAAAGGAATGAGAAAGGATGAGAGGCAAACGTATATTTCAAGTTGTGACATACCTGGTTAAATTGTCTCTGATAAAATTTAGGTTGCTCTCCACACTCATATCAGAATGAAAGTCCTAACGAAATACAAAGCTTCCAAGGTGGTAAACCACAACACAAGGTAACATCAACTGCTACCACCAGCTGCCTAAGCAGGAACTTTGCTGTTTGGCTACCTGGCTTTCCAAGGGTTTTGGTAAGCACCAAAAAACTACGGGGGACCAAAAATAAAATAAAACTCCTAAATGTATCAAAATTCTTGTCATCCAAAAATGTGAACAAACTTTCCTCACTATGTGAAGCTGGAGGGTATTGTCTTCCCCTATATGAACAGCCTATTTCATTCCTCCAGTGTAATTCCTCCTCACACTCCATAAAAACTTTAAGAAAATGTATAAAATGAAAGGTACACAGTACAGTAAAAGCATATATGTATCAGGAATTTTGAGAAACTTTTTTTCTGTTGTGCAGCAACAACCTAGGAGGCATAGAAAAAGAGACTAGAAAGGAGGATATGACCACTTAACCAAGAAATAAATACCAAAATCTTAAAAGAAACTGAGATAAAAGGTGGAAGTTTCAGTTAGCATTCAAATGGAATCCTTGAAGTGAAAGCACCATAAAAAACCTCCATTAAGAACAGCATCCTAGATGAGTAAAAGAGTTCTCACCTGTTGAACAGCAGAAGGAAGAGTGAAACAGTATGTATGTTCACATTAGAAGTTTTGCCCAGTTACCTTGCCAGGGCTTTGGCACTGGAAATCTCCTAGCTTGCTACTGTGTGTCAAATTATTTCCCAGCCAAGTACTGCTAAAAATAATATTTTATTCTCTAGTATAGCTACTTTACATTGGTGCTATACATGAAAGGTTTGCAAGATTGTATATGTATCTGCACTATGTGCCTGAAGATCTGTTGTATCTAAACATAACCATTGATACAGCTGATCTGATTATATTCCCATTTAGCTTTTTGTCAGGTAACAGATGATTGTTTGGCTAAGAATACTAAAGCATGTGGATATGGGAAATACTGTTCAAAGGAAAAAAAGCTTTGCATTGAAAGTTACAAAGCAGCATTCTTGAACTCAATTAAGATAGATTGTTCTACAACTCTTCTAGCACAAAACTGTTAAATCTAGTAATTACGGTTCAGTTTTAAAAACTTGTGGTATCTTTGCAAATTTGTAATAGTCTCTCTTTACATGCTTTAAGGAAAAAACAATTTCTTGTCATTAGGGTCAGAAAACCTGAACCACTCTAATGAAGATTAATACAATAAACCAGAAGTCTTACTGCATGGACTAAACACAAAAACCCAATAATGCACTGTGGAAAGAAGGGATACAATAAAAATCTATACTAGAACAAAGTACTCTTAGCCAGCTGTCAGAATGCGATGGAATTTTTCTTGATGTTATATAATGTGACATATGGTTTCCATACATTTTAGCTTGTAATTTATTCATTCTTTCATGAAGTTTTGGATCATTGCCTCAACCCCTTCACCAATGAAACTAGAGTAGTCTAAAAGAAAAATATCCAAGATATATGGGCCAAATTTACTGTTGGTGCAACTCCATTAAAATAACCAGCTATATTTACCTCAAGTATTATTTAACTTATAAATATATTTATAATATGCATATATCAAAATATATACATCTGTATTGTAATTTTTGTACATCAAAAAAGAGGTAGTGTACTTAGATACATGCCAATTAGGCAATGAAATCGTGAAATCAAATGTTTCAAACTTTGAAACACTTGAATTTAGGAATGTTTGTATAATTTTTATCAACGTCATTTACATTAAGAATTGACACCAATATTCTTTGAAAAAAAGGCAGAGTCCCTCAAGATGAATGGATTGGGTGTAAACCCACTCCCTTTCCTTTGGGTTTTGATAAAAAGGGGGGGGCATGATTCAGTTCTTACTAAAGAAAATTCCCTCAGAAACTTGCACAAAACTAAGAAAGCAGAAGACGTAAGCTACATTCTAAAAAGATCATCGTCAGAGTCTCCCAATGACCTCCAGATCAAACAAATTCAAGTTATAGGCAAAAGGATGTGTTTCCTAGCCATCCTCCCTGTAAAACTTCAGAGCGTCTTTCTGGCTTGGATATCACGATATGAAAATTCTAGACTGAATTAAAGTTTCAAAGATTCCAAAAAAAACCCCAAAACAACAAAGTTTCTGAATATGTATAATATTTCTGAGAAAGTGTCCTGGAGTGGTACGAGCCTTTAGAATTTGAGATTTACTTGCCTCACATCCCTTTGGACACCTGCAGAAACTGGCAGCAGAGGAGTACCTAGCCTTTAAGCTTTGTAACAGTCAGCTCTGGTAGCCATAGATAGACACTATAAAGTGGAACAGCACATAGCTGTTAAACTGCAGAAAGCATCAACCAGAATTCTGGCTTCAAATCACAAACAGAGCGTTCCTTGCAACTGCCCTATTGTGCATTTACAAGACATGTTTTATTTTAATTACGTTGTGTAAAATGAATCAAAAACTGAAAGAAATGGACTTACAAGGCATATTGCTAAAAGCCTTCTATCCTCAAATATAGTGATAGCTAGTGGAAGAAGTTAGAATGCCCCAATATGGAAGAGAGCATAAAAGACACTGACAACTGATAAACTAGAACAGTCCTACACAGTGGATCAGGTTCTTGACTCAGGATTCTGAATTAGTCTTGGCTAATTTGACTTTTTCTGATTCTATTTCTGCTAGAGTCTCAAATCCAAGAGGAAACTACCTGGCTATGTAAAAGCTGGAATAATCCATGAGCAAAGCTTTTAGTTCAGACATGGTTTAGGCAAAGCTACATCAGAATGAGGAAAAGGTTTTTTAGGCAATTCTGATACCCATTCTGAACTGGCTCAGCCAGAGACAGGGCCAATATTCGAGGAAGTCAAGGAGTTGTTCCAGGAAAAGCAATTGCTCAGAAATTCCCTTCCTTCTACTCACCCTCTCCACATATTACATTTGTGCCATGAACGCCAGAAGTAAAAGACGGCAAGAACCTATTATGGCAACTTACGCTACATGTGGGAAGCCTTGCATTTCAGTTTCTACTTAAGTTTTGACATTGGAATCTCACTAGTAGATATAAAAGTGTAATGCATTGCTGTCCAGATACATAAATATTACTCAACACTTTTATCAAAATTATAATAAATATATAGTGTTTTATCTGGTTCTTGCTGTCTTTATAGAGAAGGGAATATGCATAGATGTGACATGTCATCAATGACTCCAGCCTCCAGAGAGTGTCCAGTCATTAACAGTCCCTGACATTAGACCACACTGTATGCCAGAAAGGCATAAAGATAGGCAGAGCCATGCTCTACTGCCAAACTATCACATCATTAGTCAACCACCCATAGGGGAAGGCTAAACAAAGCCATTTGTGCTAGGCTACAACAGTGTTTCTGTGACTAAAGCTTTTACTGCTTTTTCATAATAGTTGTCCTCAATGAATAAATTTTGCTCTGCTTAAACAGCAACAAAAATTAACTGAAGTTTGTGTGTTGGCAGTGTTAAAACTATCTAAATTACTAAAAAGTGACAGCATATTTAATATGTGAGCCTGCTTTTACCTCCTGAATCAGCCACGTTTGTTTCTGTACACCACCCTGTGAGAGTGTGATGAAATTAAAAGTATTACCGAATGAATAACCTTAGAGCTTGCAATCATATCTAAAACAGAGGTCACAAACTCTCTCTCTGATGACTAGATTCCATTCTAAACTTAGTTTTTGAAGGATTATAATGGCTTTTATGTTAATTGAGATATAAACCAACATGAAAATCTTTGCAAAACTAAGCCATACGTAACATTTACAATACATTACAATAGCTTACAGGTAACCTACTAATGCAGGACAAACTGCATCACTCTGGGAACGAACAGGCTGTGAATAACTTTCAATCTAAAAGGAAAAGAAACATCGAGTTCAAAGGCAACTGTGTGCTGAACGCCCTGCTTGTCTTCTCAGCACCTTAAGTACATACATTAATTAAGCATTAGCAAGTCACCACTAAATATTTGGCTAATGGCTAAATAAGATACTCTGGTGTCTGTTAAACACAACCCCAAAACTCTGTTTTGCACAGTGGAAGAAAAAAATAACTGTGGTAAATTATTAATTCAAACTTTCATTTTAAAGCCTATTTGCAATAAATTAGAACAGATTACATAAACACTAATAAGTTATTTAAAGTTCAAAAGAGACAATATTTTAAAAAATGTTTCTATGTTAATTCAAAGAACCAAATTACATAATTTTATTAATTAAAAAAAAAAAAAAGGAAAAAAAAAAAGAACTGTTGTCCTAGCCCATCTCCCAGGGATGTTAATGACAGGTTTTTAACTGATTTTGATGGAACCAGAACTGGATCCAACCTCCTTTGATTGCTACTATTATCCTTTAGGATTGAGCACAATAATAAATATTGTTGTCAAATCCACAGCTTGGGAAATATAATGTACTCTGTATTGTACAACTTGTTATGATTACTTCAGCATGTTAATAATCTGCTAGTGGCAATTTTAAAGATTAATGGTGATTACTGTAGGCATTTTTACACATTAGTAGACAGTGACATGTAGACAATAACATATTATAGTTACATACATAATTATACATAGACAGCTTTAATTAGTCACTGTTTTAAAACCACAAATATAAACTTTTATACACAAATGTACATGTAATATGGAGTAAAATGTTTGATGACAGTGTAATATACAGGTGTGTGAGTTATTTTATACTTAAATATACTATTAGAAAAAAGTTATGTACTGAAAAGCTTTTTTTTTTTTTTTACAAATATAAATATGTCGATAATACTACAGTATAAATTACAGCATATGCTTTAAATTTAAACACAGGTCAAATCATAACCCTTCAAAATAGAACAACCTATTAGGTATTGCTATCAGCTATGATGATTTCTGGTAATTTAAAAAATATTCCCTATGATGTTTTATAGAGCATGACACTGTTCCCACTGAAGTAAATGGCTGTTTCCCATTTAATTCAATGACTGCAGGAACAATTGCTTGATAAAACTACATAGACTATATTCCACATGCATTATTATTTCACTGTTATCAAATAAAATAATAATATTTTTTAAAAGGCAAGGGGAAATAGAGTGACAGAAAGAACAAGAAAGTGAAAAATATTAGTGAATGCTATCGTACCGATTTCCACGGTCCCCGATGCCATGAAACATCACCAGGGCAAGAATGCACATTACATTGTGCCATATTAGGTGGCTTGTCTAGAATTTCACAGTTTTGATCACCCAACATTTGGCCAGTAGGAAGCTGACAAATCACCAGTCTTGTCTTTATTCCATCTCCACAAGTTTGAGTACACTGAAATACAGAATTTTATATGCAATATTTTTGTTGAGAGTCATCACATACCATTAAACCAAAAAGATATAGCAATAATCAGTACATGTTATTATTTACTATGTCTATTTTCATATTCCCTGGACATTCAATTCAAGAATAAGGACTTACAGTCTAATCTCATATAATGAAAAAACAATCCTCTCACCAAAACATTTATCAAACTACATTTTTGTAGTTTATCAAGTGATTTTCCACAAAAAGTCTCAGATACAGAGAATCTACTCTATCAAGGAGAAGTAACCATTTGTGAGAATAAATGAGCATTTGTATCTCTCTTTGATAGGAGGAAAAGAGTGAAATTGGTCCTAGAACTAGTTTTCCCTGCCAGGAAAGAGAAAACTCAGACGCTGGGCACACTTTCTTATAGTCTAACTTATACAGACTTAGTGTAAAATACTTACAGGATGTGTTTTCTGAGTTTCAGTTTTCCTGTAATTCTGCAATACCTGACAAAAATACTAATTCTCATTTCTAATGAGCTACTAAAAATAATGTGATCAAAAGTGAGCATGTTCCAACAGTTTATAGCTTTTTACTGTATTTCAGAGGATTCTAAATTAGACAAAAACTGCAGCATCTGCATTAACCGGAACCCCAAGTCTGCAGCTATGGACAGAAAAAACATGACACTCAGACTGGCCTCAAGAACTAAATGGCTAGATCTGGCCAAAATGAGGGAAAAAAAAAAAAGAAAAAGAAAAAAGTCACTCAAACAATTTTTCTTCTTTTCCCAATTCTACATACTGATGTATCAAGAATAAGAAGAGAAGGCAGGATTAGACTGAAGGCCAAACTAACCAGCTTTAACTCTTTCTGTAGTGTTTGAGCAAGAACGCATGGTCAAGATATGACATTACATGGCATGGAGAAACCATTCTTTTCCCAATAACATATAATGTTTCATCAAAATGTTCTAAGCCAGGCACGTCTTTTTATCTTGTAACTACAACCCAGTAGATACTACCATTTGCAGTTATTCTAGTTATTACCTATGAAATTTGATGTAATAAAAGTTTCTTTATAGCTTCTTGTGCCTTTTTTTTTTTAGACTAGCTATTACACTGAGGTTTTTCTGCATACAATTCATTTTTTGTAACAGAAAATAATTTTGTATGTCTCAAGATTCAAGATGCTACTGGAACACTCAATTATATGTTGTACAACCTTAGCCTCACACAATACTTGCTTCTTTTGGAGGTATATTTACACTGCTCATTTACACTACAGTTCTGGATTTCATCAAAGAACAAAGTTTATCTAAACAGGTTGAAACTCATTCTTTTTAAATAAGTAAAAAAAAATGGTATTCGGTTCCATGCACAGTCAAATAATTATGTTATTATTTCTAAGCTTATGTGGTAAATAGTGTTTCCCTTTGAAAGTGAAATGATCTTACTTCTCCCCAGTTTCCATAGTTCCATCGTGGGCAGGGTCCAGAATCACAGTGTCTTGACTCTGGAGGTTTTGTTGCCTCATCACAATAACTAGCACTTCTTCCTTCCTCATCTTGACATACTACAACTCGACGGTGAAATCCACCTGCACAAGTACTAGAGCACTACCAAAACATGTAAACATATGTATCACCATTGCATAATCAGAAAAATGTAAAATACATTGGTTAAAACAACTTAAAATTAAAATTTTTTAATGTTAACTTTCAAAACTGAAATTTGCAAATAAAAATTACTATGTAGAAGTATTTTAAAGATGACATTGCACAAAAATTACATTTTGAATTTAATATATTCTTCATAATAACAATAATTTTTTTAAAAATAAATGTGTTTCTCTTTTGACCAAATCTGAACTGCAATAACATTTCTAGAAATGTTAACACACATGTGAGAGAACAGATTAATATATTTAAAAAAAAAAATTCTTACTGCTCCCCAGGGTCCAGTTCTCCATTGATATCCTCCCACAGAGGGACGGTTCCACTGGTTTATATTGTCTTGTGGATGGTGTATTGGAAGGTAACCTGTTTCTGGAAAATGGCTTGGATGGTCATGCATTTTCGGAATATGATGATAAACCGGTGGACATGGTGGCATGTTACATTCTTGTTCTTTGGAAGGTCGGCCTTCAGGATCACAGTAATTCTCGTTGATTTGTTGATGATAGTTGACACAGATAACTTGTCTTGTTACTATTCCACTATCACAGGTAACTGTGCACTAACCAAAAATTAACCCAACATTTGTGACAGAACATTGATAATTAATAACCAAAGACATTTATATTTACTTTTGACAATGTGTACTTTGTTTTTTTCAAGGGATGCAATTTCAATCACACTTGCACAGAATATGAAGTCTCAATTTCTAACCAGAGACTTTGGCCAATAATCTAAGTAGACACATTAAAAAAAAAAAAGTTACAATTAATACTTACAGGGGACCAATTTCCAACTTGCCACTCTCCACATGGGCTAAAGCAGCTTGAAATTTCAGCTGGTCGTGGTAAATGAGCACAGAAAGATTCATCTGCTATTCCTCCATAAGCATCTCTACAACTCACATAGCGAGCACGATCACCCTTCCCACAGGATGCAGAGCACTGTCAGAGAACAATCCAAGCTCATCGCACTTTAGGAGACCAAAACAAGATCATGCAAGCATCCAAAATACTAACATAGCTTAGTATCAGCTTGACTTTAGAATTAAACACTGAGAACCAGATTTCCATCTCACACTGATAGAGTCATGTGTTCAGGAAGGAAAGTGAAATATTGCTGGATGGTTTAGGCCTGCAGAATTCCCATTGGCTTGGAACTGAATTGCATGGCCTTAATTCTTGTGAAGCAATTCAGCATATCTGAACAGATAGCGTTTCAACTATAACATGGAATCATTATACAGTTGCAATGGCAATTTTTTTTATTTATTAACAACAGAAACATTAGAGAGTAACTTCCAGAACATTTTAGTTATGATGCAATATTTACATCAACTAATAAAAACTGATATTCACAATCCATTTACCATTCTAATTTATATTAGCATATTCCATTGAGACCCTTCTAATGCCTTTATAGCTGAGAAGTTCAAGGTGAATTTAGTGAAGAGTTTCTGAGTACCCTCAGTCTATGCACTCTTTACTGCTATTTACTTAAGATAGCTGTGTAAAGATATAATTGTCTTATATGTTTTGTTAAGAACCTCAAGGGATGAACACACACTCACATTTTTATAAATAATTTCAAATTTTCACATTGCTGTCAAGTAAAACTGATTTTCAACACTATCAAAATAAAAACCTCTTCCATTAAAGTTTGTGTAGAAACCATTTTTTATAATGCTTACTTTACAAATTATGTAAAATTAGACCTTTAAAGACCCAAACTGTTTAATATTGCTATTCACATAAAAGATTTAATTCATATTTTAGAATGAAAGTTCTCTATACTCAGAAACTGATCAATTATTTAAAACAAACAAACAAACACTTCCTTGCACACTCTCAATCATATGAAAGCTATTTTGTTCAGAATCCCAGCTCCTAGAACCCTGTTTTTCTCCCCTCCTTATTTTCCCTGGCTAGATTTGAAGCAAACAGAATTTGCTGGGAGTGTCTATCTCCTTAAGAAAAAGGTTCTTAAAAAAAAAATAATTAGAATTCCTTTAAAATTTATCCCAAGCAGATTTCAGTCTGAAAAATACATTGAGAACTTTATGGAAAAATGGGTGAAGGAATGGAGGACTGCTCTGCAAGATGTGACCACTATTACATTACATACTGGGGTCCATGATCCATATCTCCATTGAGTCACCTTCCCCACATGAACTGGAGGAAGCGATGTAGTCCATAATTTTGTATTTTCTGGACAAGAGGGCAGTTCACATTCCTGTGGGGGCGAGAAAAAAATAAAATTTCAAAGTATACATTTTGGAAGAGCCAAATGTAAAGCAAATGACTCCACCAGAAATAGATCCTGCCATTACAATAAGCCAGCATTAGTTAGCAAGTAAATACCATCTTCTAACTTTTCCCTGGTGTTATCCAAAGGCTTTTCAATTAAATTGTTTTCTTTTGTTGCAAATCGAGAAAACTTATTTGATGTTAAAACTGTATTAGTAATAACTAATAATATTTGCACTTTGAGAAAGAACTGTGTTGGGCAACTTGCTGGAGACAAGGGGCATAGACATGACTGTGTCCTGTTTCATAGCCACATGCAGTACAGAAGAACTCTGTGAGGATGGCTGTGATGTCCTGTCCTTTATACCTTCAGCTACTGAGAACACAAAATTACCCAGCTTCAGGTACCTGTGGTACCAGCTGAACAGGTACCACAATTCAAAATACAAAGCATACTCAAACCCAGTGTTTTCACATGTAAGTGGAAATAAATGTATACCAATCTTTGGCTTTTATATTTTGAAATCTTACTCAAGAAGCCTTCAGAGGGCTGGTAACTTGTGACTGGTTTACTCTGGACCATAGAATCCTTTTTTTCCCCTCTCTCCTCAAGACAAGCAGCAGAGTATGCCCTCAAGGAGGTATGTGGTTACCAGCATAGCTGGATATAAATGAGATGTATGAATCTGGTAGCCAGTTCAACATATTAATACATAGTACCTAAGATACCAAAACGCTTTTAGTTAAAGGTAAAGTCACTGACTGTATTAAAAACATTTCTTCTGAAAAATGATAGATTTAAGTTAAGGGAAGTGATGAAGTAACTAAACTGAGACAAGAAGAAAAGGTTAAGAACCATATTAATACCATATTGAATCATAATTCATGTCTACACAGTTTTGAATTAGTATTATTCCAACAACTGAAGCTTTCTTCAAGTAACCACATTGTTCTTTTAAGAACTATATCCAAGCAGAATTTTAGAGAATACCAAGGCAGTTAGGTGCTATTATTAAGCATCATGGCAAGCAGACACATTGTAATATTTTACATGTTAGAGCTTCCCCCGCCCCCAAATAATCAAAGGCCTTTGGAATCCTTCAATCATATACCCAACTTTCAAATCTTCAATCTCCAAATTACTCTTCTTTTACTTAATTCCCTAGGCCAAATTTGAAGTTCAGGAAAAAAACAGATAGTTTGAGTATTTTTTTCTCATTTTAGAACTCATTTCCTGCAAGTTCCCTCAAAGAGTCAGTAGAGAACACTTGTATTTAGATGCTTTTAACTAAAAAGTACAATCAACTGAAAGTTATTTTTTAACTTACTTGGTTATCTCTAGGACGAGTAGCAGCATTACATTCCCTGTCATCATCCAAAATAACTCTGTAAGTCCCAGTAACACATTTGACTGCACGCATCTGGTATCCACGTCCACACGTTACAGCACACTGTTAAAGTCAATAATTTCACACACTTGACACAGCACCATTTATAATAAAATTGAATTTTTAATTACATTTTCTATTTTAAAACTCCTTCTAGAATGAATAGGAATGACTACTGGGATGGTGTTAACCTTCTTCATGGCAGACCATATGGTGCTTAAACAGCGTCCACAACACACCGATATTTTGGCTATTGCTGAACAGTGCTTGTGCAGGATAAAGGCTTTCTCTTTTCTCCCCTTCCACCCCCTGCAGTGAGCAGGCTGGAGGTAGGCAGGAGATTGGGAGGGAACACAGCCGGGACAGCTGACCCGAACTGATCAGAGGTACAATCCCATGCTATATAATGTCATGCTCAACAATAAAAATGGGGGTAGAGGAAGGGGCAGGAGGAGGGGAGTGAAGGGGTGGCTTCCAAATGAATCACTAGCTGTAGCTGTTAAACGTCTTTCCTGTCACTGTAGAGTTTGACAAGAGCATGCTCAAAGGCAGCACCTAAAGTGTTAGATGGCTGAAAATATTATGACATAAATACCATCCTATAAATGTTGTGGTTCAAGCACAAATACTGATAAAAACCCAGGTCATGAAGAGCTATTACCAGATGGTATGGTGGAAAAACTGCAATGGAAAGTTCTGCTCCAGTGACATGGACTGGTAAATTGCTAGTACAAGCTATTCCAGCATGGCCATACACAGTGATTTTTTATTGAGAAGAATTATATCATGGGACTGAATTAATGTATTTAATTTTTGCATTTAGCTTGTAGGAATAGAAAGCCAGCACCTTGTGATCAAAAGATTACTCAAAAGGAATTCAACATGTCAGACAACAGCATGGTTATCTCTAACATGAAAAAATATTACATGAGAAAAGTTCTATACAAAATAAATGTTTAAGTTAAAATATACTTAATGTCTAAAGGTATATTTATTCTGTATTTTACTACCAGGTTATATGTAAAAAAAATAAACTTCAGGTGCTATTCAGCTATGTATTCTCACTAACATCCAAGAAACACTGAATAATCCAACAGTTCTGTTGGTTTGAGTAACCTGATCTTATGAAAGCTCCATGAAATTGAGCACCTTATTATTTTTTAATTAATTCTTATCTATTTGGTGACAAAAGTTTCCTTCGCAAATTAATTCACTTTTTTCCAGAATTTTGAAGCCATTCTGGTATACATTAGATGAGCATCATTACACACAGGAACATATTTTTCAACAGCACTTTCACATAAAGAGATAGCAGATCTTTTATGACTGAGGGTCAAAACAAAACATAACAACAAAATACTGTCTTTTTCCCTGCTATTATTAGCATATACACTTCTATGATCTTAAATTAAAGCTACCACTTAAATATGCCCACACACCTATAAATATTTGGTCTTTTACCTGTCTCATTCATCTGAAGATTTTGCTATCTACATTTTTATTATTCTGGAGATGTAATGCATTCATGTGTAAAAGTGTCTTTGATAATAAGGCTCAGGGTCAATGACTGTTTTAGGTGTGGGTGTTTCTAGATTACAGGTTAGATAGCCAATAGAAGCAAACAAACATGTGAATCAATTTAACTAAAGTAACTGCTTAAGATCCAATTAAAATATTTAAAAGGTATTGTTTTGTGATCACTCAGTCTGAACTAGAAAACAAGAAGCCAGGAATCCTTATGTACTCACTGATCCCCAAGGCCCTACTTGCCAAGATGCACATTCATGAAGTTCACAGGCTGTTATCGATTCTGGTCTATCATTTGGATTACAGAAATCATCTCTCAGTTGTTCATCATTAAATTGGCACCATACTTGACGATGCTTCATTCCTTTGCCACATGTCACAGGACACTGTAAAATTATTAAAGTCATCAGTTTGTAAAGACATGAATCTGCATTAATGGCTTTACTTTCTTCTAGTAATCTGTTGGATTTTAAAGATCACATAAATAACAAAAATATTCCATGAATGCAAGTAGTCCAGCAAAACTAGTTCTTTTATGAACCCTCCACTTCCTGTAAACATCAACCCAAATGCTAATACAAAAGAATCACTATTAAGTTTCTAAAGCTGCAAAAATATGAGAACAATGTAGAAATCATTTATTTCCATTTGAATAAAGAATACTTGTTTAAAATATGAGTGCACATATCACAGCTTTCACAGGAAAAATGTTTAAACTATCCACGATTGGTTTATACCCATATAATCTATAATAAAAACGGAGAGAATTCTGTTCTTCAGTTGGCCGGATGGTTCTCATTGCTTCATAAAAAAGGAAGGTATGCATATTACTGTAGATAGATCTACTTTAAGTAGCTTCGCTACCTCATTTTAATGTAACAAAATTTCAGAGAAAAATAAATTCTAGGTGTGTTTTTCAGAAGTTCTCATTCCATTTGTACATCTGGGATGTTTATCAGCCAAATCCTAGGACTTCAGAATTTTTATTACCGTGTACGCCAAAATAGCCAGAACAGAAAACCCAAACACTTAAAGCAGCTTATTTCAATATCGATGACCAGGCCCAAAGGCATCTTAAGTTTTACATGGTTCATTACCTCACTCCACTCACTAACAGACCAGCTTGGACATAAGAATTCATTGCAACTCTGTGTTACAACTCTTGGAAGTTCCTGGCATTCTCTGTCAGGAAGATGACGACCCAAATTGTTCATACAAAAAGCTTCTCTGGTTCTGACACCTCTTTCACAGCTCCTGGAACACTGCAGTGTATAGACAATATTGTGAAACAGGAAACACAACGTGATAAAGCCAGGTCAAAATACATTATCAGTCTTAAAGGCAAAAGACATTAATGATTGTGTCAAGACAAACGTATCCTACGTTTAATCCACAGACTGCTAATATGTTCACGTGAGATAAGTTTGGCACTTTGTTTAGTAGTTCCAAGATAAAACTCTTTAATGAAGATCAAGGCTGAAATTGTACTTATTCCTTTTCTCCAAAATACTCTCAGAACTAAATTATTAAGACTGTAAATAAAATATACACCTTTAACCACCAGATATTCTCTGCTAACTTCCAAAACCAAGCTGCAAACAATTTAGCTACAGTTTCTTACAAAAATATGAGGAAGTTGCTGAAATATAAAGATTGGTATTAGCTCCTTCTACAACTCTGCATTTGTCAAACATTATTTTCTTTTAGTTAAACTAAAAAAATTGATAGAGAAATAAAAATTTGGTATGAGCACTAACCAGAACTATAATGGTACAATTACAAGGTTTTGAATTTGTACCTCTGACCATTCTGTGTAGTGCCAACTTGTTAACATACAGTCACCATGGCAGGGCTCTCTGGTTGGTGGTTTCTGCTGATCAGCACAGTACTTATCATCCACTGGAACACTGAGTCCTTTTGAAATAGAGTACTTCATGCAGTGGATCTCTATAGACCGATACCCTGGGCCACACTTCGATGTGCAGTCACTTTTGCCAACATTGTGCCACCTACAAGGATAAGCTGTTATAGGAAGCTAACTATGTTTTAAAAAATAAGACCATGGTGAATAAAGCACTCGGAGAATGTACCAGGAATTGTCATGTAAATATAGGTATGCATTTTTAGGGAACAGATAAAACTGTAAAATCTCTCTCATGACTGGAATTTTCAAAGCAATATAAAAGAATTTGACTCATAGGCTTAAAAACATCTTTTTAAATTTAAAGGCTCTTTTGTCTTAATCTCCTAGGTGACTTTGAAAAATGTAAGCTATAATTCTAACTGTTCATCCTCTGAACGCGTGGGCTTTCTTGGAGTGCAAAAACACAAGTCTGTTTCAAATTAGTTCCAGTTGTGGGTACCATTCTGGTGAAAAATGTATTCTGCCCAGCAATACAAGTTTTTGTGCCAGGATATATAGGACAGATTCACAATCCTAGCAAGAGACTTTGTACTTTACCAATAAAAATTGGAAAATTACAGTAGTTCTACTTAGATTCAGAAGTGTAAACATAATGTATAAACCCATTATATGAATAGATTTGAGGAAAGGAAGGAGAGACAGGAGGGAAGACGGAGGTAGAGAGGGGTGGAGGGACAGAGTACAAAGCAACCTGAATTACTTTGTTTCAATCTCTATCAACAAAAATATGTAAGACCACAATAGCTCCATCAGCTAGGAACCTCTTTTTACCTTAATTCACACTCTGTATTACACTCCTCAAAGACTTCTGGTACAGTGGGTATAAGTTCACATCTTTGATCAGACACTACCACATGATCACTTTTACGTACGCATGTCATTCTTCTTCTTCGAATACCTTGAAAAGGAACCAAAAAAAGGGAATAATGGGCTAAAATAACAGTGCCTTTTTATACTAATGGATTCCATTCATCATTTAGGAATTTAACTGAGATACCCTATTAACGCTAGCGATTGTATACAGCAGATCCTGCACAAACATGCTGCTTTTTGCAGCTGACTACATTCCAGGTGGAGAACAACCTTGTTCCTGTCACCCCTGCCACCTCCCAGCTGTACTACAGTGGTCACACAAGGATAACAACTTCCAGAAAACTGCAAAAGTACAACAGTCCATTTACTCATCAGGCTAAGTATTCCAAATGCATCATGCCTGTCCTTTGCTAATTACCAAATTTTCAAACCACCATGTTAACTTAAGAGTTTGTGATCCTTTTCTTTAAAGAAGCAGAAAATTTGATCACAGGGTACCTAAAAGATCCGGAGTGCTGGGAGAAGTACCGCAGCTAACAGATGCTCTGCTTCTCTAGCACATGAGCATGTCTATAGCCTTACACAAAACCAAAAGAAACTCACCATCACATATCTACAGGCATTTCCAGCACCTGCTAATAGGAGTATCTATCAAAAATCTGTGTACATACACTTTATATATACACTTCATACATATTGCAGTTTTATTTTTATACTGGAATAGCCTACAGAATAACAGTTAAAAAATTGTAAGACATATCTTTAAATAGCTTCACTCCATGTAGCAGATAACCAAAAAAGACAAATAAATATATATGAAAGACACTAGAAAAAGTCAGTGAGCATCTGGAAGTAGGATAACAGAAGCCTATACATATGAGTAGACATACAATACTGCTTTCTAAAGATTCATTAGACTTGATTCCACTTTTTATAAACCACTCCTATGGCTACAAAAGAAAGGAGCACAAATGTAGTTTTGAATATAGAATTGCACTGCATAAATAATGAAAATAGCACAACAAAAATCAGAAGCCATTCTGCCCTTAAAGGCTCTGTGCACTAAAAGTTTACTGAGTGTGCCAAGTTTCTTCCTTAAAAGTAGGGGTGAAAAAATCTGAGTACTTAAGACTAGTCCCTTCCTAAATGCCACCAGGCCTTTGGTTCTGGTGACAAAAGAATTCGCAGTACCTTGGCACATCCTGCTGCAGTCTTGCCAGGGTCCGTAAGGATCCCACGTAAACAGATCACTTCCATCTTCTATTGGGATACTGAATGAATAACGCACATCAGGGTTGTATAAATTCCCTACACACAAAACCTTAATTGAGATAAAATGATAGCTGTTTTTCAGTGAATTTGAACATAAAATTATGAATATAATGATCAAGTAGCAAATTTTCAAACTTATGAAAAAAGTAAACATGCACCTGTAAGGTTAGCTCTTCTTCGATTCTATCAGTGCTGTTAATTCGTTCTATCGTATTGTTTGAACCACTGTACTCAAAAATGGCTCCTTGTATATTGATTTCTCTTTTTGACATGCTTACAACAAAATTTCCATTCAAGATAAAATTTCCATGAATATCAGATAAAGCTATAAGCAAAATAAGATAATGGAAATAAAGCATCTATTTAATTAAAAGGTTCTATTAATAAAAACTCTTAATAGTATATCTTCTTATCAACACTTAGCTTTATTTTAGTCCATGTGTAATACTTTAAGGTTGTATCAAACAGTTTCTAATGCATTAACTCAATCCTGACCATCAGTAACTTTCACCTGAGCAGCTGTCATGGATTTTCTCTGCATTAACAACACAATTTTCATATTTGTTCTGCTGAAGAGTTGCCTGCGGTCATCACTTTTAAATTTGGTTAGGTTGTGCTACTGTAGAAGGAAACAATAATTATCTGTATTTCTTGCTTATTCTACAGCCCACATTCTTGTATTTGCTAGAGCTACTTTTAGTGAAGTGCCTTTAAAAAGTAAATTTTAAAGTAAAAGTACAGTAAATTACTAAGCATTTATAATAATAATTTAATATAATGACCAGTTTACAATAATAAAGATGAATAACAAGTTAAAAATTAGATTTAAAATAAAGTAATATTTTTAGTAAAGGCATGCTATTCAGGCATTACTACATTTGAAACAGTAGCTAGTGTCAGGTGGTGAGGGTTGTTCTGTGTCCTGTGAGATGCATGTGCAACAACAAGTGGAAAGAACATTTTGAAAACTCTGAAGTTTGTTGAGTAGGGTGGTAATGGAAGAAGAGACAGAAGTAAAATATGCACCAATATTCTCTCAGGCACTTCAGATATAACTAAGTCCTGTGAAACAGAACCACCAGGATTTTTGGTACAATGTGCTTATGAATTCTTTGTTTCTCTCGCACACTTGCAAATCTATCAATATGTGATCTTTACACTCAGACACAATATAAAAAGAGAAATGTGAGACAATTGGTAAGTTTACTGAAGGTCAGACTGCTTTGTTTATAAACAAAGTACATGCTTCCAAGATTTAAAACCACAAATACCTGCATTATTCCTGAGTTCACTTGTGGAGTTTTAATTAACATTGCCACAACAAAGTAAAAAATTGACAGAATGATGCAATGTGCTATAATTCCTATTCTCTGACAAATGAACACACACGTTTAAGAATTAGAAACCTAACAACATCTCACTCATTTTTCTGAAAACTAATATCTACAGAGAGACTCAGGCAAATGATGATACAATGTAATTAGATAAATGCTCTAAAGACTTTATCAGACTTCTGATAATATATGTCTAGAGCAGACCTCTGGCAAGAGCACAAAAACTATCCATCAATGTTATACACAGGAGGCTTTTACCAAGGTAGTTGTCATCTTCTGGTTTCCCTGAGTAGCTGTGTTGCCGAATATCAATGTTTGTCGCTCCTTTGGGAATGTTTACTACAACATTGTAACCTGCAATGTAATTATTCACAAATTAACTATATACAAAAATAGTCAAATACTAATAAATATGAACATATATTTAAATAGTTTCATTCACAAAACCCTACAGTGCACCAGTGACAACCACTGCTGAATGCCCTCATGTTTTAGGAAGGAAATGTGAATATCTTCACACATATAAAATTTCTTTGTTGTTGGCTTTTGTTTTGTTTTTTAATCAGTTGAACTGAACTTTTATTTTCATAACTCATTAAAATTAATTCCTGTGTTCAGAAATGTGAATTCAATTCTTTACCAATAACATGAGTTCAACCTACTCAGAAAAATCTCTAGAGAGAGCACTACTCCAGAAAGCAGTCAGGTATACCAAGTGGGACTCAGGAAACATTGTGGCTCCTCACAATTTAACTGCAAAACTTTGACTGAATAAGTCACTTAACACGAAATATTTGCACTCCCTGTTTATACCATTGGGTTAGCTTTTCTCTATCTCACAAGACTATTGCATGACAGCACTCTGAAGAACGAGTCCTAAATACTCAAATATTGCAGTGTTGCAGGCCATAGACATAGGCAGATATATCAGATAAACTAGCCATGCTTGATCCACATTTTGCTACTTAAAATGTTACCCTAGTGTGCTCCCTTCAAAATACAAATGCTTCACAAATGAGTCATCGCTTCGTGCAATACCTCCAACTACTATTATGCTAGCCTTGTCGTAAGGTAACAAAATAAGGTGCATCAAGATCTACTTTTTAGAACTGTTGCCCTGCACATCAGCATACGTTAAAAAAAAAAAGCTGTTTCTCACAGATGCTAATCATAAATTCAGAAGGATTCTTATGTATAAGAAAAACTGAGTATGGCAAACATTGGAAACAAATAATAAACACAAACATGCAATCCAAAGCATTAATATAATCTTTGTTAACTTTTCCACTTATTTTGCTGTGTTTAACAGTCTTGCTGTGATTTAACTTTAGTTAGCTAACTCACCTCTGTGGGTAGAAATTTAAATGGCAATATTCTTTTCAATTTCATAACTCATTAACTTCCCAGCGCTTTTAATCTATTAAAACTATGGCATGCATTTAAATGAACATTTAATCTAATCACAGGTTCATCATATTTACCAGCTGGGGGCAGCACTGCAATTGCAAATTGACACACTGCATGCTGCTCTGGATAAATACACAGCCATTTGGTCAATCTTCCAACATATTGGGAAGAAAAGCAAAACACACTCAGAAAAGCCCCCCATCTCACATGCTGAAAACCTTGTGGTAATAGAATGACAGAAGACAAAATATGGGAGGAAACTATAAACAAAACTGCATAGCATGTTTTCAAGGACACACAGAACAGCTCACATACTAAGGCACCGAGAATGAGCATTTTCCAAGAAATCCTTGGATACTCTAATCTGAAGAAATAATAATAGCCAACATAATAATTATGTGTACATAATTAGATTAGCATTTCTAAATTGGGACCTAACTAAATTAGTATTTCATTGTAATGAATTTCTGATGATTGTTTCACTACTGTTTAAACACTTAATGACAACATTATAACTGTATAAATACAAGCACATACCACAAGCTGCTATTGTCCAATTCCAAGTTGTGCCTCAGTGAAATGACTCGTGTCAGTATGGAAGTGGACCAGGTGAAGTTAAAAGAAAAAGATCAACTGCACAGACTTTGGCATATTCTCTTGTGATCCTAACTCAGAGCTTTTTTGGAAAAGAACATTTCCTCAGACAACGTTTTCAGTCATAACCCTAGGGAGGTCATAGGCCTCCCATGGACACTGCAGTTTTAATGATCAGCTAGCTACCTCTTGTTTGCATTGCTGCACTCCTACTTGAGCACACCTGAGTGATAATCCCAAATGCTTAGCGTACTGTCCAGTAGTATAATTCAGTGTCACCTTTTATATGCCATAATTCCAAGAATTTGAACATAATTTAAAACATTCAACTAAGTATAAAACCAAAATAATAAATCAAGGTTTTCCTCATTCCAAAACATGGGGATTTTTTTTTCTTCCAACTTCAGTCAGAAGCAAGTAAGTCTGTGACAATGCAAAGCTGATAAACGGCAGAGAGTGAGTCTCAACCATATTTGTATAAATGGCAGTTTCATGTAATGGTCACTTGTATCAAATGTATTTGTGACAGAATTCCTGTGCTACTACCTATAAGCAAAAATATCTTTCACAGTGGTAGAAAACAAAAACACCGACAGTCCTTTACTCAAAATTATCAAAATAACACATTCTTTTCCTTCAGTGTTTTGACCACATGTTCGGAAACCCAGCAACTAATAGCTGATTGTGCCTTCTTCCAACTTCTCAGGACAGACACAAGAAATTACATGTATTTGTATGGGAAGGGTAGCTGTATCCCATTTTTACGTTTTTTGGTCCTTTTGCTTGGTGCAAGCCCTCTGCCAGGATAAAAAAAAAAAAAAAAATTCCAACAGGATACTGGGCACACTTTCATCTTTGACCAGCAATTTCTTTGTTCTATGAAGATCCTATTTGGCAGCTCTCCAGGTATCGTTTTCACTTCGCCTGTGGTCTCTTTCAACCAGTGAAGCAGCATGAAGGAGCCTTTAGGAATCTGATATTAACCTGGAGACTTCTGTCCTTATGTTCTACGCTCTAACTGCTTAACGGCACTGCTACACACATACAATAGTCTCTCCATACTTCCCAGAAAGGACTACATATAGAAGAACTATCTGTAGCTCTATTAGAGAAACTGAATCAAATAAATAGGAATTACCAGGGTTATTCAGAAGCTTCTCATTCACTACATGCCAATGAAGAGGAAAGAACATAAACATTGCTGCCCATGTTCTCTGGAAAGAGAAGGCTCACATTTCACAGGCTATCTTTTTCAGTATAGGAAAAAAGGAACCTCAACAGCTGCTCACACCACAGACTTCTTGCTATCTCTTTATACAACCAAAAAGAGATATTGGAATAAGTCCTTCAGCTGCATAGTTTCAGAGGAGAGAATGCAAAGTGCAAAGCAGGAAGCATTCTTCCTTTTCAAGTACTTTTACCCTCATCATATCTTTTATTTGTGTCTTTTGTTTTGACCTTAGAGCAGATAGATCTTTTTTTTTTTCTCCCCTTGAATGGGTTAGTGTGTCACAGTGTTTGGCTCTGCATCCTTGAAAGGGCACATGGGACTGAAAATCAGAGATACTTTTTGTTGATAGAGGCCCTGAAGAACATACACTGAAATCCCACTTCCTCAAATGTAAAACATAATTTCTAAGCCATACTCAAATGTGCACTAACATTTAAAAAAAAAAACCAAACATACCATAACGAGCACTGTTGAAAGTACCTGCAAGAGTCTTACATGAAGAATTATCACCACCACAGATTCCACATTTGTCTCTCCTTGCCTTGGAATTCAAAACGTGATCACAGCCTGCTTGCTACAAAAAAAAAAAAAAAAAAAAACAAAAAAACAAAAAAACAATAGCCCTGTGTCACTCAGCCCAATGGAAAACCATGAAAACAAACAATGTAAGCTTCCCACTGGCCAAAAATATTCTTATTCACTGTATATATCTGGTCTTCCTTTGCAATTCATGAAAAGCCTTTTAAGGTTTTGGGTGCTGTGATGTAAGGGCAAAACACAATAATGCTGTTGTACTACGAATCTACAATCCAAATACACTTAATGTGTCAAGAACTGTGTAAGAATATGTAACAGTATGTAAAGACTTTGTATAAAAAAAAAAATCAACATAGTGTATAAATTTTAAGTTATATTTACATTAAAAATCTTGGAATCCTAAAAGCTGTACATATGTGTACATGGTCATTAATTCTTTTAAAGTCTGTCATTACTGCAAAAGAAGCAAAGGAATACAAGTAGACTATGCTGGTTAAACTAGCGTAAGCACAATTTTTGTTTACATATCTTTACTTAAACTTCTTTTTCTTTTTTAAATTATGATAAACAGGACAATTCTCTGGCATTTCCTATTTCTTTTTGATCCAACACTATAAAAAAAGGCTACATTTTCTCCTCACCCTGAATTTACTCAGTTTCACTGCAATCAGCAAAACAACCTGGGCTTGACAAAAAAAGTCTTGAGTTGTTATAACATAGCACCTTTTTTCTCCCAACAAAATCTTGTGGCACTTCCATAACTGCTACTAAGCAAAGAATGCTGAAATGATCCCTTTCAAGGGTCAGTTCCTCCCGATTTTGCAATGGAATAATAATTACGTAATCTATCTACCCTTGGATTTTCTACTTTTTTACTTCTTTGATAGCAGAAATATGATGGCAATAAACACACAGCATGCTTCTTTCCTCCCTTTAAGCCAATTTTGGATCAGTTTCTCTCTGCTTGCTTGGACAATATTAACTCTCTCACATACGAGGCTTAATGAGGAAAGACTGTGGGTCTTCAGATTCAACTGTATATTCTTCACTTCATTGCCTCCATTTCCAGATCTTTAATTTGGTAGTGATTGAATTTAAGTAAATTCAAAACATCTTGCTTTACATATTTTCAGTAATGGTTATTTAGATGAATATTTAATATCTACTTTAGCATCTCTTAAAATTGATTTTAATAATTAATAAGTTTAGATTTAAATACCCTGCATAAGCCTTGAACACAAAGGTCATTGGTTTCTGCTCCACAGGGAGTACCATCAGCAACTCTGTCCTTCAGCTGATAGTAGGAAGTTGTTCCAGAAACTCGGCAAAAAAGTTTACAGCGATCTTTCATAGAAACTGGAAAGAAAATCCAACAGGTTTCTTGTCTGTTTTAAAAATTTAATTAAAGTAACATTTTTATTTCATTAATTGAAAAAAATTATAATTACTTACTACCACTGTATTTTGGAAGCCAGCGAACAGCAGATGTAAGACCGTTGATATTAAAGTGTTTGCCATCAAATTCAGAGCACTGTTGCTCCCGAAAATCTTTTTTGCCTTTTGGACATGAATCAGTGTTACATGATCGAAATTTCATCCTGCGGCCAACACAGTACTTTCCTCCATTTCTTGGTCTAACAAAAATAGGTGAATGTAAAACACACTCAGTTTCAAAAATTGCTGTTTTCCATGAAAAAGTGGCTTGAGCCACTGATCTAAAGGGGAAAATCTCACACAGCATTCTGCCATCTGTTACTGACTTCCCCACACACACTCTTATCTTCTGTTGCACTGTGCATTCATTTATACCCAAGTGAAGAAAATAAAAAGTCCGTGTAAAATACTACTGCTGAGGTAGGTGGTAATGAAGCTACTGATGTTTAACAACATCTATTAAATTTTTATTTCTCTTACAGTCATAATTATTTTGCCTGGGAAAAAGCATTATTAACTTCAGTGCTTTTATCAATTTAGCTGAGATTACAGCCCTATTTTTACAGAAGCAGCACCTCCCCTAGTAATTTGAAATTATTATTTTACAGAGCGACAAAGAAAGCAGAGAGAGTTAGGCACTGACACACTCTTTTCTGTAGTCCTAGTATTGGTTTCAGTTTGGAGATCAAAAGAACTGAAAAGGGAAAATTGTGGAAAACACCCCGTTTACTGTAAAGTCTAAAATACATTTCCTAACTCTTATAAACCCTGCTACACAATAATTCAGTATTAGTAGGCTCTTGGGGAGGGGGAAAAAAAAATAATCAATGGCATATTGATACTATCAGTTACTACAGACTGACAGAGGCATATCCAATGGGAATCTAGTCTACTGCCTCTTACTCATCAGAGAAAATAAAATAACCTGGGGTCGTTTGAGTGAGGTTCATTTATCCCACTGATAATATCAAGATGACATGACTTCCTGAAAAACCCTGAAACTAACGAGGCTGCAGCTATGGTTCTGCTTCTAGAGAAGGGTAAAGTTCTCATTGACTTTAATTACAGAGAATGAAACCCACACTGAATTATTCAGTCAATGGAAGTTTCTCATTATAAAGGTAAGTTGTAAATGACACTGCTGTAACCAGTGTTCCTTGTGGGCACTACTGGTGGTGATGTGAAAAAGCCTTAAATCAAAGTAAATCAATGTTTCACAAAAAAGATTACCAGGGAATACATCTGGTTTTTTGCAGCTTTTACTCCAAAGAAAGCATCTCAATGTTTAAAGAAGCCCTCAGCATTTCAAGTAAAGCAAGAAAAAAAAGACCCTGCCAAAATAAGTCTTCAGAAATATCTATAAATATGAATGACACAGTTGGGACACAAGAGTAGTCTAAAAGTTCTCTGCATATTAGAGTCTGTAAACTTATCTCTCTTTTCAAACATGGCTGAAACAAGCATTTTTTATATTGGTGCTTCGAACTCATTTGCGCAACCCACAATACCTTCATTTTGTTTTGAACCAATCCATTATGTCGTAGTATCTTCATTATGCACTAATGTAAAATGCATTAAAAAACATACTCTGGTCTGTTACACAGCCTGGTGGTGCTCTTGATTCCGCCTCCACAAGTTCTTGAACATGAGCTGTAAGGTCCCCACGGTCCCCATTCTCCATCTACAGGACGCATCTCCATTTCTCTGCTCACACAAATTCCATGGCGACAGTGCTGCACAGTTGACAAACAAAATAAAATTTGTAAGTCAAGCAAAAGGTTATTGTATATTTTAGGCACAGAAAGAACAAAATTTAAGAGCTCACTGCTCTTAATCTGAGTCTGGACATTTTCTAAAATGTTCAAATTCCTTTAAAATATCTTATGCAGTAGCCGTATTTTCACAAATGCTGTGTACAGTTCTTTGCTCTCTATGAAAGCTACTGGATGCTGAATATATCTTTAGTTCTTTTCACTTTATTCAAATACCTATATAAGAAACTCAAAATCCTGATCTTGAATTCCTGATATGTTTTCATGCACAAGCTTCAAAAATAGATTTGCAGTCGTCTTTTATGTATGAGATTCTTCCAGTTTGATTTGGAAATTCATGCCGATACAAAAAGTGAAAAGGTACGATAACAAACCACCAAGAAATTCAGGGTGTTTTGAGCATCCTGAAAGCTAAATATCTAGTAGGATTGTTTGCAAAAAGCAGATAAGCATTTAAGACCTTGCTTATGCTAAAGCAAGATGATGTTATAGATTCATGCTTAAACTCAGACTTTCACACCTATAACAACAGGTGTAAAATATTTTATATTTTTATTTATTTATACATTACAATAATTTTATATTTACTACTAATTTAACAAATCTACCATTACCATTAATACTCAAGTAATATTTAAAGAAATAATAATTCTTAGAGCAAGATACTACATTGCAATGTCTATTGTGTTACTTCAGATTTTATTCCTGCTGAAGAACTATCTAATTTCCAACTAAAAAGTCTATATAAAAGTGCAATTTTCATTTAATCTGCTGGGATTTACATTATTAATAAGACAAAGATTGCAAGATTATTCTGTTGGTCATGCCAGTTATAAGACTTCACCACCCCCCATCTATAAACTGTTATTACTTATAAGAAGTTGTAATTACTAGCTATTGTTTTCAGAACGATCAAGTGATCAATCTCTTGCTTCTAAGTATTTATTATCTAAATCCCCAACTCTGCAAATATTTAGCCACTTCAGTGGTTACCCAAAAAGTATATGACTAAAAAGTCTAAATGAGAATCTAATGATTGGTGCATGTGTGACTTTTTTCAAAGAACCTGCAGGAATTACCAGCACTAATCCTACTGATGACTTATGGCAGTTGGAATTCTAATTCACTTGTATGCTTTAGAAAATCCCAAGTGGTACATTTAATCACAACATAGTGCAATAGTTTACATATTAAAATAGACTATTTACAAGATACTATAATGTCAGCACTATGTCTCCTGCTGACTTATGTGGATAATGTGTCCTCAACTCTGTCCTTGACTCCAAACAGCCTCTGAAGCATCAAAGACTGCCCACATCTGGAGACAAGACACTGGCCAGGATGGACTACGCAGGGTCAGTGCTTATACACAATAAAGAGAATTCTTTATTTTAGATGATTGTTTGCAGACTCAGGATTAGACTGATCATTAGGTTTGTTGTCAGGAGGGATTCTCCTAGTCGTATTGACACAGAGTGGCTTAATTCCATCTTTTCCTGCAGTACATACATGGATCAGTCACTAGAATCATCAGAACAGATTGTATCAATTCAACTGCTTGTTATTTCTGAAGCTTAGGCTTTCCCTGTCTGCTCTCTGTGACACAAATCAGCTTCAAAATACCTTAAAGTCTAGAAGGGTTTTGGTAACCAAAGTCTCTGGCACATAAAACAATTTAAGAATCTCTGATACACAGAAGATAAAATAATTCAAGGATTTTAAAACTGACTTAAACATTACGTAGAATTTCTCAAGAGTTATTATGATGTTACAAATTTATTGTAGGAGCTATCAATTAACATAAATTTTGCTGAACACACAGAAACGATGTGTGCAATCTTTCTGAATGTACCTGAACAACACAAAACTCAGATGTTGTTCAGTGGTTTTATCACTGCATAAAATAATTCCTAGAAGCTATTTTTTCCTAATTAGTATATGCTTTTATTATATTGATACTTATGCTCATATGCTAACAATCATTTTACTCTCAGAATAGGAATTTGTCACAGAATCAGATTCTCCTTTCTGAGTTCTGCCTGAGTTCCTAATCCAACTTGGCGATAAAATTGCCTGTCTGTATAATCCTTTGTCATACCAACTCTTGCACATGGGCTGTATCTTTTAAGCCCTGAATGCCTTCCTCTAAGAATATGACTATTCAAGGTGATTTTCAAGCCCAAAGCAAACAGAACAAAAGCTAGATCTATCTTGTCATACAACCATTTAAATGGTCCAGCAAATTGGCCAGATCATCACTTGCTTGATGCCAAGACTAATGCTTTAACTTAACACTAAGAAGACACCATTATTTCACTGCATATCTGCATATAATTTTTATTACTTTTCTCAAGATACCCTTAGGGTACCTTTGTACCGAAACCTTCTAGTACCTAGCATTTAATACCTAGGAATAAGAGATAGACAGCCATAAGGTAAATATGAGGAAACATTAAGAACTTGCCTTTCCAAGAACTGTCGTTAGCATCTTAGGAAATAATTTGTTACTACTATAGGCTGAAGATTCTAAATCCCCCTTCACAAAATGAATACTGCATCCAAATATGGGACAGCGACCTAGAGTTTAGGTTCTTCTTCCATCCACAAAAACATTTACAATAACTTGAAGGGAGATTTCAGGAAAAGACAGAGTTGTAATATGAAACTTTATACCCACAACAGCATTATTTTGATCCATAAAAATGCAAAGCACATGTTGACATCTGGGATTTTAATAGCCTATTCAGCAAACTTGTCTCAGCTATTATTCTGCTGCATTCCTACAGAAGCAACATGATGAAGTCACAGTAGAAAACTCCTGCACCAGACACATTCCAGATGTTCCTCTGTGCTTGCTTAAATCATTGATTCACTGAGAATATTATGATATACAGAACTTTCATAAACTTAAATATAATCGCTAACAATTTTTTTCCCTACATTGATATGGCAAATATAATGTATGCATCATGTAAAGTGGGTATCACTCGTAATTCCAAACACACTGATTGCAGCAAGTGGCAACTCTGCTCTAGCCAAGGTCAACAGTTGGCTTTCTGTCAAAAAGGCAGAAATTCCGACCCAAATCCACATGCAATTATTATATCTTCAGAGATGAGAAGGAGGGTTAATGGTTCAATTTTGGGATCAATGAACCTCCAGGTACAGAGATTTGTTTGTATTAATCACCTGCTTATAATAAGCAGTTTTACTCTTGCTTATGCATTAAATTATGATTTCATAAACTGAATTCTGGTACTTCCAACTTATCTCATTGCTTATAGAACCTGCTAAGTTTCCAGGAAAGCAATTTTGAAAGAAATTATTAAAAGTGTTAATTGCCAGACTGCTCGATTTTGCCTGAATCGAGGAGAGTGATAGATGCATGCAGAACAGGACCAGAGCTCTTCTGAAATCAAGTGCTTCATACACAGCCTGGTATGACTCACAGCAGGAAGAGGACTCCAAGTTCACTCTTACTACCTACATTTTCCAGACTACTCCCAGAGATACACATGATTTTTCGAGATCTTGGGGCAAAGACGGAAACACTAATGCTCAGTGTATGAGAACGTAGTTTCAGGCATTGGAGCCCTGTGTAGCCTTGCAGAAAAGGAGGCTCAGGAAAAACTACTCGTCTATTTCTAGACACCAACATGCTTCCACGGATGCTACAGGTAGCTGCTGGTGTTTCTAAAAAGAAAGAAGATGATTGAACACTGAAGACAAGTCTGAGGAAAAAATGAAAAGGACAAAGCATTGCAGAAGTGGACATGATGGTCTGTATTTTGCCTTTCAAATACCCAATTTTATTGTTCTGATTTCTTTTTGCCTTATAAAATACAATTTCTTCACTCCTGATATCCAGACAGGGCCCTGAGAATGACTATGAGCCAGTGAATAGCACAGGAAGAGAAAGTTGTAGCGGACTGAATGTGGGAAAGGAAAATGGGCAGAGCTGGTGCCACAAAACAGATAAACACTAAATGCAGTGCTGCAGCACAAGACTAGTTCAGTATAAAGCATCTGGCCTGTAGCTGAGGTCTGAGCATAAACTGTCTCAAAGTAGATTCCAATCACATAGAGCTGGGAAAAGAGTATGAATCTTAGAAGTTACATAGATTCAGCGCATAACCCTGTGAAAAGGGAGTGAAGATAAGAACACCCACTCAGATGAATGCTAAAGTCCACAAATCTCAGAGCTGTTGTTTCTGGCTGTATTTATGTCTATGGGGTGTTCCCATTCATTCCCTTGAATGAATGTACTGCTACAGACCTCTCTCTGCCTTGTCTGCTGCAAGTGGATGTAAGGAAACATTTTGCTGCACATTAGACCTATGCCTGCTCTCCATCTTCTTATAATAAACATAGTTAAGAAAGCACATTGCTCAAAGAAACAAGATGAGAAGTGGGGTGTAGAACATACAATAACAGCAAAAATAGAGCAATTAGTAAAATAAGTATACAAGACAGAAGAAATGGAGGTTGGAGAAACGTCTAACTGAAGTTGTAACTATGGCAACTCAGGTCTCTCTCTGTGTAGCATGGATTCTCAGACAAGCCCACATTTATTACTTAGATGACATTACCTACAAAACCCACAATATTTTAATAATTTTTTCCAACATTTTCAATTTTTTCTTAAAAAAAATCTACATACTTTATTTCTGCCTTGAAATATTACCACAGAAAACTTTTAATTTTTCTGAAATCACATCTAATCAGAAAAGTATTTCACAAAAATCCCAGTTGATAGCAAAATTTCTTGGTTTGAGCCCTTAAATATACTTTGCTTTTACAGTTCAAAAGATCTGCTCCTGCTTCCCAGATGGTTAGCATATCCTCCTATCACCCAACTCTGTTAAAATCCATTTGAATTTTTTATACTTACTTTACATATATATATACATATAATGAATTATTCTTACAGATTATCTTCAGGTATTACATTCATGAGGTAGTCAAGCAATGTAATGATTTTTAAAAGAAATCAATACACGGGTAGTAACCTACAACTGAAGAACAGCAAACATACTTCAGAATCAG
The DNA here is from genome assembly GCF_026419915.1 of Harpia harpyja. Classification (NCBI taxonomy): domain Eukaryota; kingdom Metazoa; phylum Chordata; class Aves; order Accipitriformes; family Accipitridae; genus Harpia; species Harpia harpyja. Next base: position 36,901,255 of record NC_068945.1, on the reverse strand, counting down.
AGACTGATATTTCTTTTACTGATCAAAGCAATTCTTTGATGGTATGCCTCCCCATGCTCAATTGTCCCTGCATCCCTCTCTTTATGTGGCTATACAGGGACTAGGATGGAAACTTAATTCACTCAATAGCTATTTTAGATATTTTTAGAGACACTAGCTCAACATACAATATATCTCTACAGTGAATAGAAGTAATAAACATTTCTCTCAAACACACAAAGGGACATGATTTCTAATCAAACTGTTATTTGTATCATGTGGATTCCTTCTTGCTGTTAAACAGCTTTTTCCAGACTTCTGACATTTGTTTTTTCAGTGTTTAAGTAGCAAACTGCCATTATGTAGAACACTGTGACAGCTCCAGGACATGGAGAAGTTTGGGTCAGAATCACATGGTTACCTCCTACCTCTCCCTTCCAATGTCCAAGGAAGCACTGGAATATGGGCATATTTGCATACTGCTCAGGAATCCAGGAAGGATCAGAGTGCAACCCTTCTGAATGTATCAAAAAATAAATATAAAAAAAGACATTTTATTGGGTATTTTTGCTGTTATTTTCATAGCAAAAAAAGGCTTGTTCTGGGAATGCCACTCCTATAAGATAGATGGTTTCACCAACTACTCCTCTTTGGAGCTGGTTTTTTTGGCTCAGATGTGCATCACCAACTCCAACAGATGAGCTACCATTACTGCACTATCATGTGAACTACACTGCTAAAAACTGCATCACTTGATTATACAGAAGCCATGATTCCGATCCAGGTGTAAGCTGGAGATGGATATGTGTCAGGAGAGTTTGTATATTAGTTGGCTTGTAGCCAATTTGGTTACACATGGTAGTGTAGATATTTCTTTTCCATAATACAACTAGCTTACTAATTTTAATTAGGTCCTCCATAAAATGGGATTAAGTATCTTTTGTGAATGACATCAACCACACTGTGAAAACTGGTACCCTGTAGACTTAGAATTAGGAACAAATCTAGTGAATCTAGGGATTCTACCTACTAACGTTATTTTGTGTTATGGTTTTTGGTTGTTTGTTTTGTTCTGTTTTTTTAAATCTGAAAAAAGATATTCAACATGCCAAAACCTTAATCACTCTCCAAACTCACTTCTTCTTTAGAATTTCAGAAAGAAAGGAAAAAAACCCCAAAACTTCCTATGCTCAAGGTGAAGAGAAATCTTTTGTACTGTCCCAGAGTATAAATGCAAGTAAATTCCTCACTACAGAAACCCTCAAATAGAGTAGTCTCCCAAAAAATAAAAGAAACAGATAGTAAAAGAAAAGAAATCAAATTGAAAACATAATCCAAACAGATAATACCGAGATAATCAGATAATGCTGGTCTGCAGAAATTTCAAAGCACAAAGAAGTTTCTGACTAGAGTGCAACAAGAAAACCCAAGAGGAAGCGCAGCTAAAAGACCTGCTCCAAGTCGTTCACATTTCCTAAACATCCATCAAATTGGCTCCAGCCTGGAACATGATGGCAACAAGAACTTTGATGGTTAAGAGAAGGAAACTGGGCCAATTAAAGCATTTCAGTTTCTGTCCTAATGAAAACTAACTCTCTCATACGTTTTGTAATACAGTGGCCTCCTCCGGTATCTTGGTCCTCAATGTAGCATATAAATACTGTTCTTACTGTGATTTATTATGTTTTTAATTTGTACATATAGTTTATACCATCACAACAAAAATTACAACTGTATATACAAAATTCATTGTGGCATCCAGTGAGCAGGCTACCTCCAACTAATCATATGGCACAGTACTTAATTCTGAAGATACTCCCACGGTAGCTTTGATTACAGAGACAAGACATGAAAAAGCACTAACCATTTAATATTTTTCATGTCATTGTGCCTCATTACACAATAAAAATAGCATTTTAATAAAGACTTTATATTGTGGTTGTGTCATATACTTGTATTTAGGAAGACAATTCAGGAATGTATACCTTTGTATTTAATAGTATCTCTCACAAAAGAACACCAGAAACACTTTCAAGCAATGACTAACATAGGCCTATGGTATGTAGAAATTCACCACTGCAAAACTAGTAAATGTTTACACATGGCACAACTAGATATATTTACTATCATTTTATCTCTGAAGTACCAGTTAGGCCAAAGAATTTTAAGGCTGCATCCTCTGCTTCAGGGAAGGTCTGTGTGACGTTAGAAGAGCTGGCAGACGCTTAGACTTCCTACAGACCTTTGTGGACCCAAATGGGCAAACAAAAAGCACCTGAAGTGATGAGACACAATGTGAATATCAATGGAGTGAGAAACTGTTCTCAGACACAGCAGAATTGCTACTTATAGGCTACTGTCAGACCTAAGCACTCAGAATGTATAAAAAGAGGAGAGGAAGAGAAAATTTCAGATACTTCAGCAGAAGCCCAACAAGCAAATATAATTCATTTTTGCAGGTAACTCTAGGATGAACAAAGTATAGTTTGATAGGCTCAAAGAAATTTGACTAGACAGCAAATTGAAGTAAAAGTGAAAGTTTTCTATTTTAGTAATATTAATTCCAGATAATTAATAATATTAACTCTATAGAATTAATATAGGAAATGTTTAAATTCCCAATAAAATATTTTCTTTATTCTCTGTAAGACACTGAAATGTTAGGCTGCTTTTTCCCCTTAATATTTTAAGAAAGTGCTACCCGTACCTACTACTACTATTATATGTATTAAGAAGTCACTGAGCTACAGGTGTGTGCACCATGAGACATACAAAACAATTCTCTTTCAAAACACGTGCATACTGATAGATTGCATATGGCAAGACGACACTCCATTAGGAAGTGCAGGCGCTCAGGAAAAGCTGTTTGCTCATTGACTTGAGAGTGTCTTACATTATTAAATTTCTACCTTCTGGTATTTGGGGGGAAGGAAAGATACAAGAATTGTTAGAGCAGTCCATGCAGCAAGATCCGCTAATCAGACACACAACCTGAAGAAAACCTAAAGATTATTGTGAAAATAAACCCACATGTCAAATCTAAGCTTAAAAAGTTGATACTAAAATTACAATTGCCTTAAATGGATCTTTTCTGTATTCATCACAGCAGTAATGCTGCAAATGCCAAATAGAAATTTATTTAGCTTGCCGGCAAACATTAATTATAATAGTCACCATGTCTTATTTCCATTAACATCAACAGAAACTTGCTGACTGAGCTTGAAAGGAGCTGTCCCTTAGACAGGAACAGATGACAATTTGTCAGATTAATTGCTGTTCTTTCTTACATCTTTCAGAGGTAATGACTGTAATTAGCTCTTCACTTCCTAGAGAAAACTGGTTTCACTGCAGTAATTGCATAAAATAGGTTTTTGTATTCTTAATATAAGTCCTCTGATGTTGGCAAATTAGAGTCAAGTCAGTTGAACTAAAGATTACATATGAAGTTCTATATAAAAGATGAACTTCCTTTCTGATCAGTGACTGACTGAAAAATGGGTTAAACTTTATAATACCAGCTGCATGCATAGGATTTAATCAAGCAGAACTTCCACTGCAACCATCAAATAACTTTTCCTAATCTTGCAAGAGAGAAAGAAACCATTTGAGACAATATACTCATTAAATTGTTATCCATTAAGACAGTATTTTCAAATTCCTTACTACTACTGTCTCACCAAATACAGAAAAAGAAAAAAAAAAATCTGTAAAGATTAAAAGTTATTGGGGAAAATTTAGTAATAATTGAGTGAAATGTAGCAGCCTATTATACATACAAATTAGGCTAGATATTTTTTTAATCATCTTTGAACCTACAAAACTATCAAAAGATAAAAAGTTAATATTGTTCCCACAGCCCCTGAAGCTGCCAAAGCACATTGCTATTAAAATCAGCTCAACATCATAAACCAGCCATACTTAATATAATCACCATCATATCTGAGCATGTAAAAAAAATCTCTGAAACGTTTATTCTCACAATCCCCTGACAAGTAAGAAAATAATTCTATTTGCTGGTGGTGAACTGAGACATAGAGAAGCCAAGGACTAGATCAGCAAAGAACTCTGAATTTAAATTTAACCTAATTTAAATTCTTTAATTTAAAGAACTATGTTGTATTGGCTTTGTGTGGCAAGGTTTTGGTAGCGGGGGGGGGGGGGGGGGGGGCGTGTTGCAGGGGTGGCTTCTGTAAGAAGCTGCTGGAAGCTTCCCCTGTGTTCGAGAGAGCCCATACCAGCCGGCTCTAAGATGGACCCGCCGCCAGCCAAGGCCGAGCCAATCAGCAATAGTGGTAACGCCTCTGTGATAACATTTTTAAGAAGGAAAAAAGGTGGGACAGACGGAAAACGGCAGCCGGAGAGAGGAGTGAGAACATGTAAGAGAAACAACCCTGCGGACACCAAGGTCAGTGAAGAAGGAGGGGGAGGAGATGCTCCAGGCGCCAGAGCAGAGATTCCCCTGCAGCCCGTGGTGAAGACCATGGTGAGGCAGGCTGTCCCCCTGCAGTCCATGGAGGTCCATGGTGGAGCAGATATCCACCTGCAGCCCGTGGAGGACCCCACGCCAGAGCAGGTGGGTTCCCGAAGGAGGCTGTGACCCCATGGGAACCCCGCGCTGGAGCAGGCTCCTGGCAGGACCTGCAGATCTGTGGAGAGAGGAGCCCACGGAGCAGGTTTTCTGGCAGGACTTATGACCCCGTGGGGGAGCCATGCTGGAGCAGTCTGTGCCTGAAGGACTGCACACCGTGGAAAGCACCCATGCTGGAGCAGTTCGTGAAGAACTGCAGCCCGTGGGAAGGACCCACGTTGGAGAAGTTCGTGGAGGACTGTCTCCCGTGGGTGGGACCCCACGCTAGAGCAGGGGAAGAGTGTGATGAGTCCTCCCCCTGAGGAGGATGAAGCGGCAGAAAATAACGTGTGATGAACTGACCGTAAACCCCATCCCCGTCCCCCTGTGCCGCTGGGGGGTTGGTAGAGAATCCGGGAGTGAAGTTGTGCCCGGGAAGAAGGGAGGGGTGGAGGGAAGGTGTTCTGAGATTTGGTTTTATTTCTCATTACCCTACTCCAGTTGATTTGTAATAAATTGAGTTAATTTTCCCCAAACTGAGTCTGTTTTGCCCGTGACGGTAATTGGTGAGTGATCTCTCCTGTCCTTATCTCGACCCACAAGCTCTTTGTTATATTTTCTCTCCCCTGTCCAGCTGAGAAGGAGGGGGAGTGATAGAACGGCTTTGGTGGGCACCTGGCGTCCAGCCAGGGTTAACCGATCCCATATGTAAATAGGAAAAGCCATGTCCAGAATTCCCCTACTCGTTCTAGAGTAGGCGAGAGTAGGTTTATAAGTTTTATTAAGTTTCACCGTAAGTACCCTGTATCACAGATGCCAGATTCGCAGCTTCATGTAATTAGAGAGGAATAGAATAGGTACTTACTTCATTGAGAAAAAACACATAGCACTGCAACAGGCTTCCACTGTTTTGCATTAAAGGTAAGTAAAGAAACAGATCCTAAGCAAGTGAACTGACTTGACAAACTTGTTTATTGGACCCTCTTATTGGACTTTATTGGACTCTCTTTTAAATTAGGTGCAAAGCACCTAATTTCTGTTCACTTCCTAAACTGCATTCAAATCCAAAACTAAAACCCTCAAATCTTCACGGGTAACTCTGGCTTCAACCAGTGACCTCCAGCACTACTTCTGTTTCTGTCAAGGTTCTGTAAGTCCCTTGACCATATCTACTAATAAGATATTCATGACCCTTACGGACAGCCCAAGAAAGGTTTTTAGCACTGAACAGATCCAAGTATCCTGAATTATGTTACAATAGGCAAGACAGTATATGAATGCAAGTTATATGTGGTTAAAGCACTTACTGCAGTAGGTGCAGAGGTACTGGTACACGCTTTCATATTCTGTTTGAAACAGCCACGATGCGCAAATACCTACTGAAACCAAGATTCTGATCCAAAGACTCCCTCTTTCCAAAAAAGTGTACCCCTGTATCTAAGTCACTCATACTTAGTTCATTCTGGTTCAGTGAAACAGCCTCAACAAGACAAACTGGGAGAAACACGCTTTTGGGATGTCTTGTTTGCAGGAAATTCAACTTTGGAGCACTACCGATGAGGAAAAAACCCAACTTGTTATGAATGATCTGAACTTTTCACACAGAAGGAAAGATGGCAACTTTCCCTTGAGGTCTTGCACCAATGTGGCATCTGTAAACTTTTATAATTATTCTGAACAGACAACCTGTGTTATTTATGTCACAACATTACAGGACTAAAAGAAACTGCAGGTAAAGTCAGGTAGATACTGTTCACACAATCAGTATGCTACAGGCATAGCGTTGCCACACAGCAAGCACTGATCTTTCTTATCTACATGAACAATTTTGCCACATACAAGTACTGAGAAACAAATGAAGGCTTACCATTCCCACACCACAAACAGTTCCATCCGCCAAAGGCATGTGCTGAGTACGACAACCCTTGTGAACACCTTCCGTGCTTGTACACCATAAGCGTTTGCATTGTTTCTAAAAAGAAAACAATATGACTTTTGTTGTACCAGTAACACCATTTTAGACTTTAGTTGGGATATTTGTATTTTTTTCTCATACTATGTGGGCTTAGTGTTTGCTATTAGTACTACCATTTTTCACAGATAAAACCCCACAGAAACAAAATGGATTTTGCTTAAGGCCAGGCAGGAATGTGGAACGCTTGAAACTGATCGCATTAGAAGTAATAGATAACTTCATTTTATAATTCAGTAGAAAATTTAATAAAAAAGTATGTAAGAGGTTACGGTTGATACTATGCAGCACAGTTTGCGTATAATCCCCAGAAAGAGACTTTAATTGGAATTCTTAAAAATACACTGACTAGAAAATCAAGAAGAAAGCCTCCTTTTCAAATTAAGACTCTTAATGGACAAATAACCTTTATGGATTACAAAATTTTCAAAGCAGTCTTCAATAACACCATCTTCAGTTTTTTGAATCCCCCTTTACTTTTCTATAATATTCCCATAAAGCCTGACTCCTCCTAAACAACATTTTACCTCACCAAAAGCTCCACTAAATTCAGTCTGAATCTGATCTTAAATTCTCTCCTTTAAACAGCTCCAACAAGCCATGCAATACTAGTAGAGGTATTTGACAAGTTGGTCGAAAATCTAATTCTACATGACATTCTGACAGTAATGAATGAAGTCATAATGTTGCATTTGTATTTATTTTATATTGCACCGGCCACATTAAGTTTTCAAAATACAGCTTAAGTTTCGATACTAATCTACTCAAGTTTTCTTTCCAGATCCCAATTTTGCTTTAAAGAAATTTTTGGTTAAGTATACAAAATGTACACGCTAACAGGCATGAAAATATTTTTTGACTCTTTGACAAAGTAGAGGGAATCTACGCATTGCACCAAACATTTAAAACAAATATTTGAATTAATATATATACTTTCAATTTATAAATTTTTAAAAAGCACTAAAAGAAGCAGATAAGAAAGACCTGTTAATGTAAGATAGGAGCTATAATGTGAAAACATTTGTAGAAAGCACTGAAATAATTATCTTTCAGTAGTTGCAGGAAGCCTTAATTTATGCAGCTTTAGATCTTTTAAAGGAATTATGATCACATTCACAGATGTGCAGATCAAAATGAATGCATCCTACTTTTTAATACTATATATTTCTACTATATGGAGCTGTAATGTTCTCCACTGAACTCTTCCCCCTTCAACAGAATAGAACGTGAACTTTGACACATTTCAGGATAAAATTCTTACATAACCAGAAGTGCTGGGATTTCATTTCTAAACCTACCTTTCAGTAATTTTTTAGTATAGATTGAGCATGACTTTGTGTTATTCACTCACCAGATACGGGCACACTTGTGACCCAAGACCAAACATAAGTTCACACTGCTTATTGACATCATACATTGACCCAGGCAGCTGAGAGGTAAGATCATATATTCTTCCACTAGGTTTGTCTAGGAGGCATTCACCATAACCAGTACTGTTGTAAAAACAGGAACAAAATGTGAATAAATCACTCTTCATTCACTGGGAGCCTACTCACACAACACTTACGTATGCGCATCTCAGTGGAGTTATGGGTTTGCATGCCTACCTACCTATATAATGACTTTAATTAAAGCCAATAAAATACACCAGGTCACTTTATTTTCCTTTATTGGATTGTGCATTAGATCCACCACATAAAGCTTAAGTTCTTTTGGTTTTTTGTCTGTCATTTCGCTTTTTCATTCTTACAGGAAAAAAGATGGTACTGCCTAAATTATACCTACCACTTATTCTTTTAAATAAAAACTTCCAAAAATAAAGTGTGCCTATTCTGACCCACTAAAATCATACTAAAGCCATTTTCAATAACCAATGACACTATATTAAAACAAGTAAATAAATCTTCTTAGCTTTACATGTTGAGTGCAACTTTAACAAAGTCATGAATCATCCAAAGAGTTAAATACATGTATTTTTCTGGAGGACTGAGGCCCGACAAGTCAGTGGTTAAACCTTAAGAACAACATAAAAATGGTATTTAAGCAATACCTTTAAAATACTTCTCAGAAAGACATGAAACTGGAAAAAAAAAAGAAAAATAAAAACATAGCATTATATTGATACTTACTCAAGAAATTCAGTGATATATTTTTGACTGCATTTTGACCAGGTCCATGGACTTGTATGGTAATTTAAAGTTGGAGCCATCACATGGTATTGATGTTTAATTCCAGCTTCTTTACATTTAAAACTGTCGTCATGAGGCACATTAAATCTAAAAAGCAAAACAGACAAACTCCAAAACAAATTCAGCAATAATTAATTAAGACTCTCTTTGTTGTAGCAGCAAATGCTCGAGCTTTGAGTTTGAAAATGCCTTAAAATTTAATGGGACTCACTTAATACGACTATCTGACATTATGGCAACAGGTATCTTAAAAATGCCTTATAAAATTCTTTCCTTATCCAAAACACTCCTAATTAGACAATGCTGGGCATAGGAAGAATTTTACAATTACATAGCTCTTTAGCCCACCTGAAAAATTCCAGTGTTTTGGGAGTATGCCACTTTGAATGAACAACCCATCTCCTCAACTGAATATACAGGCCATCGCTAGACTGTCCGTAACACATTACCCCAATATTCACATCATAATTCTTACTATTCAGTAACAAAAACAAACTACAGAGCACATCAACATCATATTTATGCAACTAACACATCATCTTATTATTTTATATCTCAGTTTAAGTACCATGACAAATGGCATGTATCTAAATGAACCTCCAGGCACATGAAAATCAACAAGCTAGCTACTGAGCTCTGTAACGTTGGCGTTACCTACACTGTGGCATGCCTCATGGAGCTAGAGTATAGCACCTTTCTGCCATCACTGATGAGGTATGCTTCATAAAATAAAATGCTGTCATCTCCTCTTATTTTTCTGTGTAAAGTATTTCTCTTTGTGTAACTCTATTGTATTCTGAAAGGATCAAACACAAGGAAGAATATTTCTGCGTTACATTAACAATTGTCTTTTCTTAAAGGTAAATTCCTATCAGGGCTAGAATGCAGTTGGAGTTAACAGGACTATGTTGCACTTCTAAGGTACCTGTCCCAGTGTCCCAACCAGTTCATATGACAAAAGGACAGAATACAGAAGTATGGCCAGTATTTCCCATAATTCAGGATACCAACCAGGTTATAAAATTCACAATTTCTCTAACTCTAGGTGGCAGGCAGAGCTGGCTCACTGCAAGGGGCAAAAATTATGACTCTTCTAAAGGACATAGCAGACTGCGCCCTCTTAGAAGTGTAGAGCCCATCACTGGAAACTGGTCATGTTCAAAAGCAAACTTAAAAAAATTTACCTGCTGAGAAATAGGTACTTACACATGTCCAAGCTCATGCGCTATAGTAAAAGCAGCACTCAATCCATTTTCTTCACTTATAGAACAGCTGCGTAGTGGGTCACACATTGTACCTAGCTCTGCTAAACCTGCAAAATTGAATCCTTATATAAAAGCTTAACAGAATGAATTTTCATGTAGAAGGAGTGACTCTCTAAACAAACACCATGGCACCCGAGCTGAAAGTCATGCCTCAACTATAAAGCAAATTTACACAAAACAACCAACCACAAAGTACGTGCCAGGGCAGAACAGCATTGAGAAGTTGATTTTTTTTGTCTGTGTGACTTAAATTTTGCATCTATTTTCTGATTTATTCCTAATTGATTTTTCTCCCTACAGTGAAATTCTCAAATACTTTCTGTTATAAAATCATACGGATTAAAAAAGAATAACTCACCAAGAGTATCACACTTCTCTCTAGCTCTGCAGATATCTTCCCTTGAAGGAAAAGATTTATTTAAAATTATTACAGCAAATAAAAGAAGATTTTTAAAGTATTCCACTGTTGCTATATTAATTACAGCAATTGTAAATCTGATTCTCAATTGTTTATCTTACAGTCCATTCAAACAATTTGCATTCTAGTGAAAGAAGTAATTTAAATTCACCAGACTAAGGTCACAGCATTGCTTTCTATCTAGCTTACAAAGAATGAAAATTCAGATACTTTGTTATTTCTCTACAATGCAGAAGGTAGATCAAGCATGAAATGCTGCTGAAAAACATGCAGATTGCAGTATACTTGAAACTACCTTATGTAGTGGACCATCTGCCAAAATAACAACGTAAAATTCAGGACAAATATCAAACAGTTTGAAGTGCTGGAGTGTGCCCAACTTGAACACTGGGGGGGGAAAATAATGAAAGAGAACAGCGAAAGAGAGAATATATTTCAGCGAATGAACATCACAACCTTCACTGAGGCAATTGGTGTACAGGAAGAATATATACTAATATGTAAATGTTTTCCATTTGTAATTTGAACTACCAAAAGCTTACATCTGGGCTATCAGGAGCTGACTGTCACTGCATCCTTCAGCTGATTCCAGTATGTACAGCACTCCACCCCTTTCATATATATGTACAATGGCTGAAGACTTCATTTCCTTGTAACAATTTCAGGTCTAAGTAATTTCCATCATCTTTAATGAAGGTTCATCAGATGGTTAGCTACCAACATAGCACTCTCAGAATAATTGCTCACATATTGATAATCAGTGCTTTGGAAAGTGCAAGATAGTCTTGATTCACTTCAATTATGAAAAATATCAGTGGAATGGTGAAAAAATGATGTTGTAAAAAAAGAAACTGAAGCATTTGTCTCACCTAGCTGAGTAATTATGGCTATTTCAGATACTGTACCTAGTGATAAGAACAGCAGTATCATGATGAGAAGGGTGAGCATCATCCAAAGTGTTTTGTGCTTGCTGCCATAAGCAAAAATTACGAAGCGTGGTAGCTGCATTAAAAGTGATAGCTGGTCCTTCCTAAGCAAGAAATGGCCAAAAAATAAAACAAATAAGGGTTTTAATATTCATGCACTTGCAGTTATTACTTTGTCATCTGTGCCCCTAATCTGCAAAACAATGACTGTGCATGGAAAGGAAGTCATCAGGAATCCACATAAGAGTTCACTCACACAGATTTGTTTGTAGGATCAGATCTTAATTTAGTGACAAGTTGTCAGTCATGAGAACCCATATTTTAATCGATGTATGTAAACATGTACCATGTGTTAAATATTTTTTAAAAAGTGACATTTTTGATAAATAAAAAATTGTATTTGAAAAGTGTGTACTTCTTACAATCTTGAAGTATTACAGCTGTTAGGGCTGAAGACCCTCCATCAAAACCCTCTATAAAAGCTGTCATTTCCCTGTCATGTTTCTATGCATATAACCACACTGTAAGTAGTTATGCCATAAGCTTTCATATAGTATCTGATTTATGTTCATTTAGGTCAACAGGAGGTACTAATAGAGAGATGGGGAAATAGAGGCATTAAATACAGGCTCTGCAGTTAACCTCACATTTGACATTTACTCTCCTAGTTTAAAACAAAATTTTATAGTTAAAGAAAATATTTTGTATTTAAAACTAAAAAATTTTAAACTTTGGAATTACAATGCAAATTGATGTATTTTGTTTCTTCTATTAGAAAGAAATCTTTTTAATATTTATTTTTCCTACCTGTTCATTGTGAATTATAATTAATTTTACAATAACTATATTTATAAGATTTCCAATACTTGAATCTTCATAGATTGCTGCAACCTAAAGAGAAAAAAGTCAGACGATTAGAATATTAAACTCATCTTTTTGTCATGCAAACAAGTTATCAAAGAAAACCAAGTTACTACACAACAGATGTCTCATGCATCTGTCTGTACCTTTCTACCTAAGGATATCGTGACAAACCCAAAATAGTTGCCCAGTTTTTAATACCTAAATAGCTATAATTTTATATTCATTTCCAAACATTAGACACTATGTTGAAATGCTAGGGTAAAAAGTATACTTATTATACACTGTAAAACCTGTAGTTTATTGATAAAGTATCAAATAAAGAACAAAAGTAATGTTACTGCAACTATCATAGACATAAGCTGGTTTATGCAGATGACTTGTAGAATCAATACCTACAATATTACAGGATTTTAGAAAGCAGCTTTGAACCAATAATTTTTTGCCCTTGCTTTTAACGGAAGCTGGACCAAGTTGTAAACCTGTATTGAAAATACACGACACATACAAAGGTTTCTTTCCTCATTCATAAAATTCTATTTACATACCCAACAGGCATTTTTATATATAATATTGCAGCCAGATAATAAAAATCATGAGTCAATTCCATACAAAGTGAACCACTTTGAAAGTTATTCTTCATAAAAGCAGGAAAAAAGTTTATTCATCCTCAATAACAGCTTCAGACATCCCATCTATATGGATTCTACAATTTGGCTTGAAGCAGTTGTTGAATGACAGCCTTATCTAGACAAGAGTTGCCACCAAACACAGAAGTACTGGCTTTCCTTCCTCCTGGCTTGTGCTAAGGCTGCAAGGCTACAAAAGTAACAGGATCAAGAAACTGATCCAGCTGCAAAACAATTTTTTTTTCTTCTTTTTTTTTTTTATCATGTGATATTGATCAACATGATCTCATTCCTGGTGCAGCCCCTCTGACACAGGTGCTGGCAGAGGGAAAGGTGCAGAAGAACAGACTTCTTTCAAAAGTAGCCTACACCTGAACTGGCTCAAACTGCTCGTGAAACCACAGCCTAGCTGTGTATGAATCATATGTACCTGAGACCAAGTAATTCTGCTAAAAGTTGGAACTGACAGAGCACTGGCTCCCAACTCATACCCTCCCTTCCTCTAAACAGGAGAGAGCACAATGCACAGCATTGTCCTTCATTCTTCTGTTGATACACAAGGGGGAAATAAGAGGATTCGATAAGGGCAGGGAAGGAGGCTGAGTTTTGGAATCCATGTGGAGAACACATTTCAGAGCAGCACAGCTATTGTCTGCTTCTTTCCATATGGACTTCATTCTTGGTTACTGAGCAGCAAGTGTCCAAATATTCTGAGGTGGGAATAAGGAGCATCTCTCAAGCACTCACTGAAGAGTTCAATTAGGCAGAGACAAACTCAGAACACCTTTATCAAAGAAAAAGTGCCTGTAAAGGCTCAAGTACTATTTAGGCAGAAGGGGTTATGTGAATTTGAATGGAATAAACTACCACTTTGCTACTATCAAAATTACTTTTAAACTACCACAAACTATAAAGCTCACAATGTGTTCTTATAGTTTGAGAACCTAGAAAGAATATTTCTAGGTATTTATCCTCACCGTGAAATATCACAAACAGTAAAGGTATGTACCTTAATGAAATGTCATCTCAGAATAATATAACACAATTATCTCATTCATCTCAGCTCATGTAATTAACAGTAAGCAAGCTGTCCAAATTCCTTCAACAGTCAGTGGAGAAGGAGAAAGGATGAACTGTTGTGTAGACATGCCTACCTGGAGATACATATTTAGATATGTATATTTTCATACAAGACAGTAAGATAAGATATTTCATTTCTTCATCCCTTTACTATGGAGGGAGATGAAATGTCTAATTTTTAGATGTATGAGTCTAGGGGAGATTAATTCCAGCCCAACTATTTCAAGTTTTATTTCTCTTTAGCACAGAAGAAACAGAAGATGGGTTCATATGGCATTCCAAAATCATGTTGGAGAGGAATCTGAAATGAGATCTGCAAGGCTCTTCAGCTTATAATTTGAAGAAGCTTGCCCCGAGGACTGACTCTCCTACTACTTAAGCTGATATGCTGATATAAGAGCCACTTACAACAGAGAATTTGTTACAGCATAAACCTATACAAGAAGATCATATGCATACAGCATTAACAGAAAAATCTTTTATGGAACAGTAACAAAGCCAGACTGTTTCATGTCTAGATTATAATGTTGAAACAGGCACTGCTATAGAAATACAGTAAACAGAATCCTAGAATGATTTGGGCTGGAAGGCACCCTTAGAGATCATCTAGTTCCAACCCCCCTGCCATAGGCAGGGACATCTTTCACTAGATCAGGTTGCTCAAAGCCCCATCCAACCTGACCTTCAACTCTTCCAAGGATAGGGCACATCCTCAACTTCTCTGCGCAACCTGTTCCAGTGTATCACCCACCCTCATCATAAAAAATTTCTTCCTTGTATCCAATCTAAACCTGCCCTCTTCTAGTTTAAAACTGTTACCCCTTCTCCGATCAACTACAGGCCTTAGTAAAAAGTCTCTCTCAATCTTATGAGTCCTGCAATAAGGTCTCCCTGGAGCCTTCTCTTCTCCAGGCTGAACAACCCCAACTCTCTCAGCCTTTCCTCATGGGAGAGGTATTCCAGCCCTCTGATCATTTTTGTGGCCCTCCTCTGGTCCTGCTCCAACAGGTCCATGTATTTATTTACTGGGGGCCCCAAGAGCTGGATGCAGTACTCCAGGTGGGGCCTCATGAAAGTGGAATAGAAGGGGAGAGTCACCTCCCTCAACCTGCTAGCTATGCTTCTTTTTATGCAGCCCAGGATACCATTGGGCTTCTGGGTTGCAAATGCACATTATTGCCAGCTCATGTCCGGTTTTTCATCCACTGGTACCCCCAAGTTCTTTTCCGCAGGGCTGCTCTCAATCCATTCATCTCCCAGTCTGTATCAATATTGGGGATCGCCCCGACCCAGCTGCAAGGCCTTGCACTTGGCCCTGTTGATCTTTGTGATGTTCACATGGGCCCACTCCTCAAGACTGTCAAGGTTGCCCTGGGTGGCATCCCTTCCCTCAAGTGAATCCACTGCACCACTCAGCTTGGTGTCATCTGCAAACTTGCTGAGGGTGCACTCGATCCCACTGTCATTGATGAAGATATTAAATAGTATTGGTCCCAATACAGACCCTTGAGGGACACCACTCGTTACTGGTTTCCACTTGGACATTGAGCCACTGACTCTTTGGACATGGCCATCCAGCCAATTCCTTATCCACCTAACAGTTTACCCATCAAACCCCTATCTCTCCAATTTAGTGGCCAGAATGTTGTGGGGGACCGTATCAAAGGCCTTACAGAAGTCCAGGTAGATGACATCTGTAGCTCTTCCCTTGTCCACTGATGCAGTCACTCCATCATAGCAGGCCACTAGATTAGTCAGAAATAACTCTTGATTAACTTGTAGATCTATCTTGTTAACGTCTTCTTTTGGAACAGAAAGCTCTAAAATTCAGGGAACAGCTGCATTTCACTGGCTGTCAAGTAAAAAGCATGCAGGTCTTCTGAGGTAGTGACACTTGACACAGTGGACAAAAACCAATACAGGATTTGTCCAGTTCTACAAGGGTATATGTCCAGTATACGAGAGTAAAATAGGCAAAGGGATTGAGAACTGGATGGGGGGGGTTAACTAGGTTCAGCTAACACCAAATAATACCACAAGTGTCTAAACTGCAACTATCAGTGCAACACTACCCCTCAGTTTCTTAAAGGCCTCCTGTACCAATATATGGGAAAGGAAGACTCATTTCTGATCCTGGGTTATTAGAATGATATGGGCAAGGAGTCCAAGCTGGAGCCTTCTTGGGATTAAAACTTAGCATTTCTTGTTCTTGTTTATGGCTATTACTGTAGTTGATGTATGTTCCCTCATGTACATAATAATAGGCCCTTGAAAAAAAAAAAACAAAAAACCCAAACTGTTACTGTTGTGCAAGTGCTGCCCGTTGAGGTTATCTGCTAACAAAATCTGAAAACATAGAGGAGGCAAAGAAGCCAACACAATACCCAGAGTCAGGTGTCCTCCTTCCTGCCTGTTGACACAACGCCCATTTAAAATATTTGAGCAAAAGTATTTCTTCAAAACCCAATGCAAGTTACTCATACCTCAGAGGAGATGCGTTAGACTGAGTAAGTATAAGAAGAGGGAAGAATATCTCATTGCACACCTGAAGAGAATCTGTTGCAGGACCTTCAACACCATATCCATACACCATCTGAATTATCGACTAGCTATCTCTGTCTGGAGAACAGCTGAGGCCTGAAATAATGTCACTTAGATGCCAGAGGCTAGCAGTTCTTGCATACTTTCTCTCCTATTGGAGACAGGTAAGCTCATGCTAAACATAAAAGTAACACTGCTCTCATTAGCCCTACGTTTGAGTCAAAATATGGATCCTTTGTTTCATGGGCACTTTCATGACCTCCAAACATTCAGTTATTACCACTGCTTCCAAAAGATCAAAGAGCAAGACTCTGGGCTGGTAATGAGATGCCCTTACCAGTGGAGTAAGGTATATTCTGCAGGCTGGCTGAACACACGTGTGAAGAGAAAAATCCTGAGAGTTGAAAACCACAAACCAAACTTTAAGATTTACCTACAGAACTGTACAGGCTAAAACCATCAACTGAGACTTGAAATGATAGATCAATGCAGGGAAGTATCAAAGATCTTGAATATGAGATTCCTATTTTTAGTGAAAAAAATAAAGGGATACGTCCTCCCTGCTCCTGTATTCTAAGGATACCTCTTTCAATGCTCTCTTATTGGAAGCATTCATGAAAATGGATAATGAAATGGGATAGGAATTTGATAGAATACACCATTTGTTTACAATTTCCAGATCTACTTGCTTTACAGTGATCTAAATCCAGGCTTCACAGAAGTAGGAGGTAATAGCCAACACAAAGGGCAATTAGTTTCAAGAGATTTTTCAGACTCTTAAAACCAGCATCCACATCACAGAACTGTTCAGATTGCACAGCAACAAAGAAAGGAAAAAAATATATATATACATATAAATGAAGCTAGTTACCCTTCAGTGGAAGGATCACAGCTTTCACTTTCATGAAATTCTCAAAGATTAAGTCAATCCTGTCATTACCACAGCTGTGGCTGCCAGGGGACTGGAAACAACCTGGTCACAACAAAGTTTAGTTTCTCTTGATATCCCTGTTGTAACTGTCCATTAAACTGGGAATGTGAATTGTGGTAAAATGCTGTGTTTAGAAAAGAGGCCACTAAATGAGTACATCTAGAGGCTGGAAGATAAGTAAATGATATATCCAAATCAAATTGGACTTCTTCAGCTCTTTTTTCCTAAATGTTGTATCACAAGACCTCTTTTTCTTTTCTCTTGTCCGTTACACACAACCATGGTACCAGCAGAATACAAACATCCATATGCCTTGAAAGAAACATGCTATGACTTCTTAGCTCACGTGTCTTTTGGAGGCTCCAACAATCTCTTTATTTATCACTGTAGTGATGAAAGGATGTAAGATATCCAGGATCTGGGAGATTTCTCCTTTACCTCTTCCATTGTCACATCCTGATTCTGTCATATATTTTGTAAGACCCCAGAATTGTCTGAAGTCATGAGATAAAGAAGTCATCACAACATTTATTGCTTCATTGAGAGAATGAGAAAGAGCTATGTTACTTCTGCTGGTGTTACTCCTATTCTGTTCCATCCATATTTCTGTACAAACCTGTGCTTTCACCAGTGGAACCTAATGCCAGCAGAAACTTCTCGTGCAAACTTCCACAAGTATACCTACACACCTCAGAGTTATCATTTTTCCCCCCCATGAGTCTTAGATTGTCTCCTGTCCCCTCATCCAAGTCCTCTTCAATCTACCATCCCCCGAGTTAACCAAGTAGAGGTTCCAGATGACCCCCTGTTGTGCTCTAGTGGAGGCAAAAAGAAAGAATACATCCCTTTTAAAGGCTGAGTCACCCCACCAGGAATGCCTGTGCTCTATCTTATCTCTAACTTGGGAATGAGATGGTTGCAAAGATATGCCTTTAATATTGCAGTAACTCAGAAAATGGTGACTTAGTCGTCATCACCTACAGCCTTGTGATGAAAATATGCACCAAGGCTATAACTGGATCACATCAAATGCCACTATGCACAGCAGATGTCAAAGCATCCCTCCTTTCAGTATCTGAAAGAAACTACCTGAAAAGATCATTTCACAAGGCACAACCATAGCTGGGCTTCTCTAGCCATGAGAAGCTACTCAGATAAAGACATATGAGTGTTGCTCACCAAAATGTCTCCTTCTTACACACGAGACAAGTCCCAGGTAGCTCAGAGCAAGACCTTTGTCATAATTAAACAATACCAAGGCTTCACCATAGGGACAGACCTTGAACCCTGGACTACTGAGGAGAAAGCCATAGAGAGACAAGTACTAGTCTAATCATTAAATATCTAGTTAACAACCACCACCACCACCAGCTAGGTAACTATAGTAGTAAATAGCACTGTTGTGGTTTAACCCCAGCTGGTAACTAAGCACCACGCAGCTGCTCACTCACTCCCCCCCATCCAGTAGGATGGGGGAGAACCAGAAGGAAAAAGGTAAAACTTGTGAGTTGAGATAAGAACAGTTTAATAGGACAGAAAGGAAGAATAACAATAATAACAACAATAATAAAATGACAATAATAATAAGAGAACTGGAATATACAAAACAAGTGATGCACAATGCAATTGCTCACCACTCGCCAACCAATGCCCAGTCAGTTCCTGAGCAGCGATCTCCCCAGGCCAGCTCCCCCCAGTTTATATACTGGGCATGACATCACATGGTCTGGAATACCCCTTTGGCCAGTTTGGGTCAGCTGTCCTGGCTGTGTCCCCTCCCAACTTCTTTTGCCCCTCCAGCCTTCTTGCTGGCTGGGCATGAGAAGCTGAGAAATCCTTGACTTTGTATAAACACTGCTCAGCAACAACTGAAAACATCAGTGTGTTATCAACATTCTTCTCACACTGAATCCAAGACATAACACTATACCAGCTACTAGAAAGACAATTAACTCTATCCCAGCTGAAACCAGGACAAAAAATTAACTCTATCCCAGCTGAAACCAGGACAAGCACTAACAGCAGTGAAGTGTAAAGATGGGCAAATATGTGCCTGTCTACATACTGCAAAATTTCATAGAATCATAAAATTATTTAGGTTGGAAAAGTCTTAAGATCATCGAGTCCAACTGTTAACCTAACACTACCAAGTCTACCACTAAACCATGTCCCTAAGCACCACATCTACACGTCTTTTAAATACCTCCAAGGATGGTGACTCCACCACTTCCCTGGGCAGCCTGTTCCAATACCTGACAACCCTTTCAGTAAAGAAATTTTTCCTAATATCCAACCTAAACCTCCCCTGCCACAACTTGAGGCCATTTCCTCTTGTCCTATCTCCAGCCATCTGACAGAAGAGACCAGCACCCACCTCACTACAACCTCCTTTCAGGTAGTTGTAGAGAGCAATAAGATCTCCCCTCAGCCTCCTTTTCTCCAGACTAAACAACCCCAGATCCCTCAGCCGCTCCTCGTAAGACTTGTGCTCCAGGCCCCTCACCAACTTGGTTGCCCTTCTCTGGACACGCTCTAGCAGCTCAATGTCTTTCCTGTCGTGAGGGGCCCAAAACTGAACACAGGACTCAAGGTCCAGCCTCACCAGTGCCCAGTACAGGGGAACAACCACCTCCCTGTTCCTGCTGGCCACACTATTTCTGATACAGGCCAGGATGCTGTTGGCCTTCTTGGCCACCTGGGCACACTGCTGGCTCTAATACCTGGCAGACCTCAAGATGTAGTGAGGTATGAGGCATTTTGACATTTAATATACAGGCACCCTGGAGCTGGAATACAAGGCCAGTCACAATTTAAAAAAATAGTAGGGTTTTTTCATACCCATATAGATATCCATATGTCAAGATAAGCAAGAAGTCTAGGTCAGAAGTTTGTATGAATGATACTTCAAAAATAATTGTTTCCAGCTATGTATATTCATTCATGTATAATCAAATACCCATTTTCATTCTAACCATGTCAAAGTGCACAAGATCATGTGGTTTTATATATACACAGAAGAAGAAACAAAAGGTATAGAGCTTAAGCATAAACAAACACCTTGGTGCTGGCTTTCTAGATTTCACTGAATGAGAGAGAAACCCACTGATCATTCCTGCAGCATTAGCAGTAATAGGCAGATCTGAGTGAAAACAGGGTAAAATACAAGCCTAGTAGTCTAAGTAGTAGATGCAAGGAACAATATACTCATCACTAAATCTTTAATTTAAAAATATTTATTGCCTTTCAGATGCTACTCATGCAAATGAAATGATTAACCTACAAATTATTCAAGTCTACTGCCTATTTTTAAATTATGACTATATGGCAGAATCACTAATGTCAAATATTCTTAAATGCTAGTATGCATTTATGTTTTCCTAGAGTGTTATGGAAAGATGAATTGTTAACAGTAATATGGTATGAACTGCAAAGAAAGTATAAAAACATTCTTTAAATTCATCCCATATATTAGGACAAAATCATTTGGCTGTTTTTTAATGACAGGGCAGCACACTGGTGCGTGGAATCCTTCCACAAAGAAAAATATTTCACTATCGATGCTGATGATTAGCTGTGAGAATGGCAAAAAAAAAAAAAAAGTATAAACAAGACTACAACTAGTAAAATTTCTTGCTGTTGAGACCTGTTACTCATTGCCTTACATTTTACATCTCAGTAAATTACGGTAGCCATAAAACATTACTAAAACGACCATAACTATTTCAAGGTACTTCAATGGCAGCTTTGTTTGCACAGATCTGAAAGACTACACAAAGAATAAAACAATGGAGAGTAAAGCCATTTATGCGCAGTCCAAGTTAGGAACCTGTCTGGATGAAAATTAAAAATACCAGCTTTTAATACCATGTTATAATGGTATTATAGCATTATTTTAGCATTATATAATGCCATTTTATGATTCCACAGTCTCACTGCAAGTTAAATGATCTAAATTGATGCTGTCTCAATCCTCTCCTTGAATTCATGGCTGCCCCCCTCCCATGCTCCAACTCTAGCACTCACATGACGAGGCAGTCAGCCAAGTTCACGATCTGAGCTGGCCAACACAGCCCTACCACAGGTGGTTTTACATGTCAAGTTTTCTTTTCAGAAAGGCAAGATTACAAAGTTCTTGCTGCAAGCAGACTAAGAACAGACCAAGAAGTTTTTTACTACCAAACTAACTATATAAGCAGTGTATTTCTTAAAAAGATGTCAATAATCAGGTACCTGATTCAGGAAATGAGGACATTACCTCAAAATCTATCATGGAACCAGATTTGATGAGTTCTCAGTGCTTTTACAGTAAACTCCAGTGTTTTAATGAATTAATTCAGTTGCCAAGATCAAGCCTTCATGTTAGGGACTTTGAACTGTCACATCGTAATATGCCTAAGATAAGAGTGCTCCAGCTACTAAATCTATTAAAGCAGCACCTACTGCCTGCTCTGCTGATGCAACACTTGGATGAACAAGAAAGAACATTGCAAGTTAAGCAGTCACAGACTTCTTTATTATTTTATTTATCATGTCATGGTAAATAACGCCACTCTATCAAAACTTTTGTATTGAAATACATTAAAGTCCTATGGCAAAGGTATTCCTTGTACTTTTAAATACATATTTCAATCAGAACTAGTAAGTATTCCCAAAACATAGTGTAAATACTGTGAATACTCATTTTGCCAAGATTTATGCCATTTTAAAGAAATGGGAAAATGTATTCCAGTTCCATTTCAATGGGATTACTTGCACGCTGAGAGTTAAGCCTTTTCAGGTTGAATTGGATGAGTGACAAGACACTTAAAACCCTAAAAATATTTAGCAGTATATTTCAGTTTTTATTTTCCACTCATAAAACAGTATCCTATAACTGCAAGTTTACTTTGGGGGCTTTGTTGATGCTAAAGAAAAAAAAGGAAGAAAAGAAAAATGGGCCAGGATTTCAAATGTTCTTCTGGGAGCTAGATGTCTAAGTTTCATTAAAATTTAATGGGATTTATATGCTTAAACTTTTTAAGTTTCTTTAAAATCCAAGCCAAAACTGAATATCCTTAAAAGTTTCAGAATTATTATAAGAGTAGAATATAATGCTTGATTCATTTAAAATGCCAGCAACCTGACAATTTCCTGTAACAGGAGAAGTTCCTTGACCAGACACAAGTACCAGTTAAATTTAATAATCAAAGCTATCTGTATAATGGCAGAAAGGATAAAATTTAATAGTTTCATTTCTTCCCTTTATGGGTAATGAAATAAGACTAATAATGGTTCTATTTTAAACACTAATAGGCTGTGAGTCAAGAAATGACCCACCTGCATACTGATGCATTCTTATACAGATTACATAGCAAAGAGTGGTAGTCATTTGTTTTCCTATTCTTCACATTTATTACTAGCTTACTGAAAAATAACTATTATGGGGAAGGAGAAGGAAAAGAAGTGACTGAAGATGTATCTTCATATGCATTATACATTGCTTTGTCAAACAAATCAAATGTGCGAGTAGAAGGTTGGACCAGATGACTTCCAAAGGTCCCTTACAACTTCGACTATTCTGTGATTCTATGACATTGCTGAAATGCTTCAAGAAAAAGGGATATGAGCTGGGATATGTATTCTTGTGGGGATGGGGAGAAAATTAACTGGACTGTGAAGAAAATATTTCAGAATTAAGATCTGATTTTATACTTTTTAAAAAAATCTGCATTTATAAAAGTTAAACATTTCTAGAAATAACATCTTAAACTTTTGTTTCAAGATTACCTTCAGAAGTAGCAGATGTGCATGCGGAATAAGAGCTGCCAGAAGATGCCAGCTATACATCTTACTATATACTGTGGTATTCAAAGATATTAAATTCACATTAAAGATGTAGTGTTTTATTGTATGCCATTACCTCAAAGCCAACAATAACTGCCCTAAGCCCTAGTTTTACAGTATAGATAGGTAAGCGCAAGAATGAAATCACAAGCTTTTTAGCAAAGAACTGGTATTCTTTCACTCATACATGTATATGTTAAATGCTAGATCTTAAAAACAGTTCATATAGACTCTCTTTAGCAGCAATTATACTATGCATATCCAATTCACATAGTAGAAGTCCTATTATGTAAGTAAAAAGACACAAGAAACATTGCACTGTAAGGAACAGTGGTTGAATGCACAACATCTACAGATGCAGGAACAATGGTTGTTCTTAAAAAAAGAACATCAGGAATTACATCAGCTATAATCACAACAGTGCCTCATGAAAACTATACAATAAATGTTCCATTTGATCTTATTGTAAAGTTTTGTAAAAAACAGCTTCCATTTTAAAATAACGTTTTGACCACTTCATTTTAGTTCTTAGTACAGCTCTGTATTAAAAAAGTAACTTTATAAATGGCATCTTTGGGATCAGTTGTTTCTAAGAGAATTCCAAACTGAGTCTGTACAATAAGAAGAAAATCCACCTTTCAATACTGATTTTTTTTTTTGGTAAGACATAACTTTCAGACCTTCATACCACTGCCAGTACAAAAATTCAGAACACTTTATGAAATTAAAGTACACTAATCTTCCTTAAGATTTCATTATTTTACTTAAAAACCAGTTAAAGAAAATTCCGTTTTCTAAATTTAGGTGCCTATACCTGTGTAAGAGGTGACAGCATCTCTGCTGCCATCAGCTGGAGATCTAGACATTACAGTGATCAGAACTCCGTTCAGTCGCCTGACTACACGTTATCTAGTGTCACTTCAGATGCTGTAGGTTATCAGACACCTATACAGAACTGGTAGATACGACACATGATGTACATGAGGACTTGCACACGTTTGTGAAGCAGCAGCTGAGGCCAAGTCAGATGTCCTATGGCATCTCAAATGGCACTGGACACTTCTATGAAGCAAATTAATTTATCCCAGTGGAAACTAGAGAGCTTTTTTGTTCATCCAAAAGCAGATGTCTATAACTGGTCAAATGAATAGTTCTCTATTATTTAAAACAGATATCTCCATAGATACCTATATGCAGGTGTCTTAATTTGCAAGCCCAAAGTTAGATGCAGTTTCATTAAATTAAGCTTCTTGAATAGATAGAAGGACATAAATCTAGAAATAATTACTATGCAGAATATTTTAAGCACATCTTTTCCTAAAAAAGGGTTCAAGATGTCATGGCAAACCTTTTGATTTTACAGAGCTTATTGTACTAGATCCTGAATCAATACAAGAGGTGACTTTTGGTTCAAGAAAAAAGTCATCACAGAAAGAGCTCAACTAAATGATGCCAACTCAAAGTCTGACCCATATTAATTTGAAATTACTTGAAAAACTAGGATTACTATAACCAAGCATTTTTTTCACAGTGCCTTTTAACCTCTGTCTGCTGTAATTCATCCATATGTTTAACTCACTGAAGCTTAAGAACTCTTCTAATGCAACAGCAAATCAGGAAATAGGTCACAACATTTCACCTACACACCTTACTGCATTAAACTGAAAAGATACATAATCTGAAGTTTTGGCTCTGCTTTTTTTGTTTATGTTTATGGAATCTCATTTAATACAGAATTCAGTCAAACCAGAAGACAGGGAAGTTGCAGAACAGAAAACAACAGAACAGAAATAACTGAAATTGCTAATATTTATGAACTTAAGTTTACTTACTATTGACATCAGTGTTAGTATGTAGTGCTGTAAATTCTGCCCATGGTGACGAACCATTTTGGTGTCAGCTGTAACCATCACTTCTACGTATCTTGGATAGGAAAGAAAACGTTTTTTCCTGGAATGCAGATTGCCACCATCCTCTATGGATAGGTTCTTTAAAGTATACTTTAAACTGAGAGACTTCTGTAAAATATTGCTCTCTTCATTTAAACTGCTGAAGGTTGGATGTAGTAAAGTGCTCTTCTTCAACTCTTTTTCTGTAAAGTAAACAAGGATTTACTGTTTAATGCAGTTTCTAAATTTAAAAAGAGAAATGGACAAAAGGCTGCCCAAAATAGACAAAGCAAACTTATATTTATGATCTCATTTCCAAGAGAACCAGTGCAAGAATTAAAAAAAATGTATTAAACATGGAAGGCTGTAATAGGAACATCAAATTAGACATCTCGTACATTGTCAGATAGCTCTATCATAAATGGACTCATTATTAAAAATTAGTTAAGAGATAGCAGTATTATACAGTTCCTAGAATGCAGTAAAATCCAAGCAGGCAGGCTAGAAGGAGATAAGTACTACAGCTTAAGCAGTGCAACAAAGGAAGCAAGTTAATTAAACAAAATACATATTTTACACACAAACATTTGACACCAACAGAATCAACCAAAACAAACCATAACAAAGACTGGGCCTGAGTCCTGAATTCAAGTCCCTATTGACTGTTTCATTTATATAACATTAAATGTATATAAATATGGAGTTTACTTCATAAGCAAGTACATATCAAAAGCCTTCAGTGACTTCCTTGACAGCTTTGTTAATACACATTATGTAGGATCAGGTTCTAAAGGAAATATAGAACCTACTCAGATACCTCCAAACTGAGTACTGTAATACTTCCAATTAAACTGTATAGTCCAGACACCAGAGGCTTCTGATGCCCAACACAGAAAATCCATGCAGTGATCAGGGAGTCACCATAGCAATAGCCCAGGTAAAAATACTTAACTGAGAAGCATATCTGAATTCACACTACTCTCCAGAACATAAGCACCTAACTAGATACTTTGGGCCCCTCAGAACAAACCTCCACTGTCTTTCTGGAAGCTAGATTTCCTCTTAAAAAGTAGCAGCCAAAGGATATGTCTCCTAATCCTCTTATTCTAATGACTTAGTGACTACAACACTGGCTCAAGAATTCAGAGATCCCAACTCTGTCACCCTCAACTTGAGAAGTTTTAAATCTATGCATTCCATATTTCAAGGGAAGAGCCCTCATGCGCAAACTTTAAGCTACTTTTGACAGGTCAATTGTCTGTCCTCTTTAAAGTTAGGGTACTTTACATACAGATGTACAATACAGCCAGAAAAGAACAGTTGAGGAACAACAGCGAGCACCTTAAAGTTTGCTGAGCAATTGTCTAAAAGTCAGTCACAAAATATAGCTATAATAATTGCAAAAACTATTAGCACTAACAATAACGAGGGGAGAATTTGGGGACCAGCTTTGAAGAGGAACTTGTTCCCGAGTGCCTACGTGTATTAGATGCATTCAGACTGACTGTGATGCACTGAAGAGAACTGGCTGGAGCGATCTCATATGCACATTATTTTTACTAGGTCACAGAAGGTGTCTGAG
This sequence comes from Harpia harpyja, assembly GCF_026419915.1. Lineage (NCBI taxonomy): Eukaryota > Metazoa > Chordata > Aves > Accipitriformes > Accipitridae > Harpia > Harpia harpyja. Next base: position 36,874,603 of record NC_068945.1, on the reverse strand, counting down.
ATTTCAGAGTACTGGCAAAATGGGAAACAGCATCTATATTTAAAGTGGGAGTTTAAAGACGACCTAAATTTATGGACCAGCCAAGACAAATTCAATACCAGAACAAACCAAATTAGTTTTGTTTATAAACACCAGAAATCAACAAGTGGATGAATAATAGCTATCGCATTTATCAAAAACATATTATGGCAAACTCAGATGAGCTTCCCTGTATAACGAAACAGGGTTTATGAATAGAGGAAATACAGCAGATATCCTGTCCTGACTTGAGTAAGGCTTGTACCTGGGTTTCCAATTAATTTAGTTTAGAAGAAATGAGTACAAAGTGAGGAAAAAGATTAGTTAAACAATTTTAGAAGTAATTACCATGGTCCAATTTCAAACTAAAAAAAGGTACTGAATACTATGCCTCACCATATCCTCTGTCAAGGCTCACTTACTAGAGAAAGAGAAACTCTCATGATCACAAGTATTGCTAGATATACTCTGTTCTTCCTTGACGGGAAGATGTGAATAACCAGGCAAGACTAGCCTTAAAGGAGACAAATCTTTTCTTTAGAAGGACAGAAATATAACAACACAAGGTTTTTCTCCATGAACATTTCTGCAACTTTGCTCCCCCCAAAATGACAGTAATCCCTGGCTCACAATCTTTTGTAGTTGCTCCAATACATGAAAAGGGGGAAAAAATGACCATATTCTTAATGCTTGGAGCCTTTTTCCTCACACTAGGTTGCTTATATTAATAGAATTCTCATACGCAACATATTAAAAAAACCAAACCACACAACAAACTGAAAGACCTCTACTTTGGTTCAGTACATATTATTCATCATTAAAAAAAAGAATCAGGAATAACAACACTTGCTTGATTTTCAAAGTACTAACTCCTTTTTCTGCAATAACAATCAATGAATAGATAGCATCAGCTTCCTAAAACAGAGCTAAAGAAAAGAAATGCCTTTCACTAGAATTTGTTGAATGCAAGATGATCATAATGGTTGCTTTCTGGCCTTAGTATCTATGGAAAAGCAGAATTCTCAACATATTGTTTCTGAATATAAAATATGCTTTAAGAATTTTCCAAAATTAAAAACACTAGCCACCCAAGCTACACCATTATTTTTGCAATTTATATTTTCAAACATCTGGACAGATATTCCTTAAGAAAATAAAGCTGAAGTTTCATTATTTTCCCTTTCTTCAAATAGTCATATTTATGCACTCAACCATTCCTGAAATGCAAGTACATTCAAAATGCATAAATGCAGATTTCAATCTCATGAAAGGTATAGAATTTTAATTAGACAGGATATTTCTAAATTGCAAGCTGAACCAAATATAAGCTGCTTTCTCCTATTGTGAATCTCCACCCACTTGTGTTTTCTTTGAAGCCAAATAAACAAAGCCCGTATGCTTCTATCAAAAGCAAAAGGAAAGCATTTATGCTACTAGGCTTAAAAAAAAAAAAAAAAAAGTTTCCAACACAATGAAAAATATTTTTAAAATGGCACTAGTATAACAGTAAACGTTAAGAAGTGCATTGTTCAGGCAGGATCTTCAAAGGCTTCTACATCATTATATCCCAAAACAGATGGTATCTCAGTGTTTAGAATGAGTCTATGGATACCTACAATTTCAAATAAATCCTTTCTAATCATGCTCTTTTGTCTAGTTTTTGTACTTTGATTATAGCTGCAGGTGCCTTTCCCACATTATACTATTTTCTGACTACAAAGATACATGCATAACTATGAAAAACAACTACTGAAAGTTTTCTGCCCCACTAAAACACATGTTAGTTTACAGCACAGTGCTTTCTACTCACTGCTTCATGGTACTAATAAAAGCTTTTTTGTCCTTCATAGTCACTATCCCTACATACATGCTTGCTCTTAAGTTACTTTGCTTAATGATTAACCTATATACTGTGAATCTATGAAAGTACAACAATTCACTTGTCACATATGCTAATAGTATGCTTGTAAATTACTCCAGTTCCCTTCTTTTAAATAAAACTAAATTTTATGAATAAGTAGTATGAATAAATTATTAAAATACTTATAAGGACAAAAAAAAAATCTACATTAACGGGTAATATTAGAAACTTCCATTATTAAGACAGGTGTCCTGTATTATCTGTTAGACTTGCAGTAAGTTCATTCTTTTGTGAACATAAACAACAACTCCTGTTGATCTACTCTTTAAATGTTTACATATCGGACAACGTAGGTGTAAAAGTAAATGCACAGAGACGTTCTTGCAATATCATGAATTTTTTTTTACATGCACATTTTGTCCTACATTTGAATTAGCCACTGGCAAAAAAAAAAAAAAGAAATGGCTGCCAAGCCTACATGAAAGAAATGTGTAGGTTCTAATGGAACAATCTGGAGATAAATATTATTTACGAACATTAAATCTTGCTTTTCTTTTTTTTTTAAAAACAACATCTGACATTTGAAAAAGCCACATTGAAACTTGAAGTATGACTATACCTGAAACTTCACAAGGTTTATGGGATTTCTGATACTTTTTTTTAAGTTCTTCATGCCTGTATATAAGATGTGGTTTGTTATGCTCATCTTCATGTTCACCTCCATCCGCTTTCATAAGAGGTTCTAAAAAATATTCACCATCATGTGCCTTAAAGGTGCCCATCTGAAAGTAAGAGAAGTAATTGATTTATTTTCTACTAAAAATACTGGTATAAAAATAATTTTCATTGAAATAATAAACTATGTATGATAATATTTTGAAATTAATGGAAGTAAATTTGCACATAAGACGGTAAGCTGCAGTGAAAGCTGGAGATGGAAGCCTGAAGGTAAGGCAAAGAAGTTTGCTTTCAGAGACTTGTCCCACCAGAATAATTCATAACAGACTACCTTGCGTATGAACAATGTATCTAGTAATTACTAGACAGAGTTAATGAAACAAAGGAGATCACAAAAGTAAAGAGAATCTAGGTATAACCAAGCAGGACCCACTGGGAACTGTGTAAAGGGGAACAGAGGCCATCAAGAAATTCAGGATTTGAGTGTTGTCCAAATTCTAGACTGATTTGTTGCCTTCTGTCCTTTACATGATTTATATAATATTTTTCTTCTAAAATTGCAATTTGCCCACAGATTAGAAACAGTGTTAGCCTGATATTCTAAAGACTTTGAAATGAATTCCAGGAATTTAAAGTTGACAGTTTCATTAATGCGTTTTTCTCCTCAATTTCCCCCCCTCCCATATAGTGGGCACACATGGGTAACTATGTAATGGGAACCAAAGGAACTTGATTACTAACAAAAGCACTGGCACATATACAATGAAAAAGAACAAACATTAAGCTCCTTTCCCCTACCCCCCTCACACCATAATCCATTCAATTACAAAATCCTAAAACAGAGTCTCTTCTTTCTCACTGCATTTCTAACAAAATACATAGTTTCCTATGGCTTAAATACCTTATTTCAAGAGACTATGAGAAGAAAAAACCATGTAAGAATTTCATCAAATTATTTTCAGACTTTTTGGCAACTTCCTCACTTCAGCCAATTAAGCACCTAGAGTGAGCAGGTGCACTGCATCCTGTTAGCTGTTTTGCCATATTAGTGAGGCATGTTGACCAATAAGAGAATAGTGATAAACTACATAATATGGCTTAAGAGATTAAGTGTTCGTGTCAGCCTTGAAACTCAGGGTTATAGAGAGAGTGGCAGAGCAAGATACACAAGAAGAGAAGAGAGAATAAGTTTTTTTCAAGCAACCTACAAGTAGTCTTAAAATCTGCTGCAGACTACCTTAGCGTCCAGGGTATTGTGCTGAAATTATAATATCCCCTTGAATTTGGGATCCTTCTAAGCAGTTATGAGTTTTCTATGTTTAAAAGTCTGTTAGGCTTCAGGCATATGTCAGACTATCTGTAATCTTGCCTGACACATAGCATACATATCATCCAAAATTTACAGTTACTGTAAACCCACTGTGGTTGGATCCTCTACATCGCCTTTGTTGCAGAATGAAAAAAGACCCAGCTAAGTAGTATTTTCCTTTCAAGATTGTTTAATCTAACTCACAGAAACACTTTTTTCCCCCCACTTTAAATTCTTTGCAAGTAGTCTTCATGCTGGATGTTCAGTTCAGCCTTCTCACACCCAGTGTTTCCAGGGCACATGATTTGTAGAGGATGGCAGATCGAGTGTACTGAGAATGCTATGTGCCTCCCTGGAAAGGGCCTCATGAAAACAGATATGCCACAGCTTGTCAGTTAGTCCTAAGTAGGTGCAACCTTCTGGGCAAAATGACAGGGACAGAGAAGAAGAGCCTGTCACTCAGGGACAGCAGCAACAACTGATGCTAAGATTCACGTTAATGTTTATTACATAAATTATTAAAGTTCCAATTACCAAAACATGATAAATTTGACCCCATACTATTTGTGAACACTAACATGCTAATTAATTCTTTTCTCCTGACATACCATAAACCCTGTTTTGAGATAGGAGACATTTAAAATGTTATTTTAGATTTAAGCAAAAACATTTTTGCTACTGCTTTACTCCACACATACATTTTACTTCCCTCCTACTCCTTCTAATAGCTAGAGCAGATATTCTGTATTTGCTTCTTCAATGGCTTTTCCAACTAACAGGCTTTCAGATTTTACAAAGAAACAGTTTCAGCTACAACAAACATACTGATTATGAGAATAATAGCACAGAACTATTAAGGAAAGAGTTTGTGCTACATTTTAAACTAAACACATCTTCCAGAATATGAGACTTCCACTGGAAGAGATGAACTGCAAGAACAAGGCTATATTTTTCTACCATTTCACACTCAAAAAAAAAAAAAATTAAAAAAAAATCAGTAAGACATATGTTTTTGAGTGAGTCTGATCAGTTTGAAAATTCCACTCAGACTCCTGACTCTCAGACAACCAAGTGCTACCACAGGAAAAATTCTATCTAGGAATTCAAAACTATATTTATGCATGCATTATCCTACCCAGTGGATTGGGAAGAGTCAACATGAGGCATCATGACTGATCTAAGTCAATCTAGGATTGCTGCTACTCCGAAAGAGCTATTCCTGCCTTGCCCCTCCTCTAGGTGTGCACTCCCACACTTCTTTGTTTAAGCACTAGCAATGGAAATCATGTACACTGTGTACCAACTCCTCTGTGCAGTTAAAAATCTATGCCTCCTACCAAAGAAAGGTATTTTTCAACTGAAATAGTAAGGGTCACCTGGAATGGAGAGCCATTTTTCCTGGCAAAAAAGCAACTTTGTATCAGCAAGAACTTACTGTAAAACCAGCCCATCAGGCAACTCAGAATGGAGCTCCAAAGCCTGCACATCAAGCTGAACCTAACAATGAATACACAATAGAAAATGCCTGGCAACATCTGTGGCACAATTTTCATTACTCTACAGTCTTAAGTATCTCAGTCAAAAATGATACATGTATCTTAACTGAAATCCAGAATCCTGTGCTGAAAAACGACACACTGCAGTCATCTAGGGAGGATAAAAAAAAAAAGGCAGGCAATTCTCCCTCTTTTAAAAGATACTCAGAAGTAGCAGTAACTGTGCTCATCTTCACAGTAAATGATTAGATAAATTACCTAGTCAGCAAAAGAATGAAATCTCCTTCGTTATACCCAAGAAAATAGAAAACACACCACAAACTTATAGCCCAAAAAGTTAGGACAGACAGCTGGAAGGGAAGAATCCTATATTATGTTTCATGACCTCAGAATTACTCTTAGCTTTTTGTTTTAAATCAAAAGATTAATACAATAAAGCAGAATAGTGTCCTTAAGACTGGAGATTCTACCTTTCCAGATACTTGGGCTAACTATTTTAGAAAAATGGAGCCAGGCTTCCTCTCACTTGCTTACTCTCTGGCCCACTGATTCTTGCACTGTATCCCAGGATCAACTGTCTGGTTAGATATGGAAGAAACAGCTGATCAAAAATCTATAGTGCAACAAACTTTCATTCTTTCCTCAATGAATTCTCTCCTCTTCAACAATGTATAAGTAAACAATTACTACCACTGCCTAGTTAGAAAGACCTCCCACCGGTAGTCTATGATAAATTTTTTGCACATCCCCTATCCAAGTTGAGAAGAACTTATTATATTGTACACGAGAAAGAGCAAAGGATAAGAGATGTAAACAGTGCTGTATCTTAAGAAGGGTATGTGATTTGTCATTTAAAACCCAAGCAGACATTGAGCTTGAAGCCACCAATTCCAATCCTTTAAATTCTCTACAAAGAATAAAGATGGAGTTTGATTAGCTACACATGGTTATCTCCTCATTTTCCTAACACATAGGTCTACAAAAATTCAGCCACCAGCTACACCGTCTGTTTTATAGTCCTTCATTCATGAAAGTGATACTTAACCTGGTGACAGACTCTGCTGATATAAATGGAGTTATTACTGCGTGTTAGGCGCACGAGCAAAAGGGCTGTGAGATCCAAATGAAAATCCAAATGAAAAATACTTTTGGTAAAACCAAATAAAGCAAAGTCACTTAGATATACAGAGGTGGGTTGCTGAAACAGGAGCCCAAGCATATGCAGGAAATGAAATCAGAAAAGAACTGGATTTACTTACCATCTACAGATGCCTCTCAAATCATATAACAAGAAATCTGCCTGAAACATTCTATTTCTGTTCTCGGATAAAGAGGTAAAAGTACATTTAAAAGATCTCTTCAGTAGAAGTAGAGTACAAAATTGAAAACAGTCTCTTGCACATCATAAATAAGTGGTCCAAAGAGGGAGTGCTACCCAGGACTATGCATATGCATGGATTTGAGGAAATTTATGACAAAACCCACATGAGGAAGATAATTTATTTCTTGGATTTAAAATACTCTGGATGAGTTAGACACTTTATATTAAATCAAGGTTCAATGGATCAACACAGCTACTCACTATATATGGTATGTCTTAGTGGTTTAAAGTGGCTTAAAACTGTATAGTCTTAATCAATGTATTTGCTCTATTCCAAGAGTAGTAGAAATAAATATTGCAGAAGTTACGGTTAAAGTATGTACCATGCCCATATACAAATTACATCCTTGTGTATAATGGCAACTTTGTAGAACACATGGAAAACATAAGGGATATATAGCAGGTTTCAGAAACGTGGAATTAATATGTCCAACAGCAAAATTGGAAAGATTTCAGAAAAATGCTAAAAGAACAACTGAAGTTCTGGAAAACGTGACTCTAAACTGGCAGACTCCCTCCCAGGTAAGCTCCACTCCTGTGCTCAAGTATTTTTCATGCCCTCATGGTATGGCTTCTTAACTCAAAAACCTGCAAGTAGTTTATAGCAAGAGTACTTTCATGGTCCAAGTAAATTACAAAATCCCTTCCTTTTATATTATTCTCTTCCCCCCCCTCCTCTCCCTCCCCCTTGCGTTAATTCAAAGCTCTTCTGAATCATGTGAGAAGCCCTTCACCTTTTTCTTCCTGCTCCACTGTTACGATGTTTTCTATTGAAAGACTTAAGAAGCATAGCTTAATTAGTTCACTGAAGAAAAAAGTATTAGAGGTTATCTGATCATGATACCCTGCCAACATCTGGAAAAAATATTTCTACTAGAAGATAATTCAGCTAGAAACACAACCAGAGGTAGTGGTTGCAAGCTAATGTATTAATTAAAACTAGAGCTAATATAATACAAATAACAAAATAGTAATAAAATAATAAATAATACACCAGCTAAAAATAATTAATAAATAATACACCAGCTAAAAATAATTAATAAATAATACACCAGCTAAAAATAATTAATAAATAATACACCAGCTAAGCAGCAGGGAAGAAATATCTGGCAATAAGTGTTTTCTGGTGGAACACCTTTTTAGAAGTGATTGAAAGCAACATTATATTTGAAGTTCTTAGAGAGAAATAAAATAAAATTGTAAAAGCTTATTATAGGGAAAAAAATCTTTTGTCGTAAGTTTAACTATGATCAACTACATCTCCTTACAAATTCTGTGATGTTAAGATTTCATGAGCAGATAGTAATCACACCTTGACAGAACTGATGAGGCATCTACCTATGCTTGGAAGTGTCCCGGTCCGGAAAGGCACCTAATCACTGGTTAAATAAAATTACATAATTCCAGATTGGAATTTGAATTCCATGTAGACTCCTAAAGGCATCTTACCCATTTGTATGTTTAGATCACACCTGATCTAACCATACTGATAACCATAGCACTGGATCCAGAGTCCTCAATGCCAAGTTACTTTGACTCAGGAACACACACACACACAGAAAAAGATATTTCCCTTTTGCATAACGCATAGGGGAAAAGATATTCTTGCAGGAAGTGTAAAACCTGGCACTAGGTACCCTGAACATCACTTTGTAAGGCTATTCTAGGCAAGAAAGTCTGGCTGAAACCTGGTAAAAATGGTATTCCAGGAGTTTCTAAATAGAATTTGTAGCCGCAACAGACTGGCTACATAGCACAGAACTTGAGAGAATGTTAGAATAACAAAGACAGCTGGAAAGAACAGGGTTCATGGCAATTAACAAGATTCACTGGAGTGGAAGGAAGAGAGAGCAGTGGTTTATTTATTTTTACCTTTATATACAATTCACAGTGAACAAGCTAGACAAGTCAATTAAAAATTATGCACAACAGCTTTTTTTCATAGATATATATACATGGAGATTTCATTATGGTAAAGCAGCTATTCTGCAATACTTGTTGAAACCGCTGAAACAAAATGAATATGTACATAAAAAGGTTTTTTTGTCTGGTTGGGTTTTTCTGGGAGGGAGGGGGTGGTTGGCTTTGATTTTTGGTTTCTCGGGGGTTTGCTTTCAACACATAAATAAACTATCATTAAGCTAAGCATTCCCATAGAACACAGACCTATGGGTTCCATTCACTTAAACTTGGAGGAAACTCCATCAAATAATCTTGTCTGTCTCGGTAAACGTCAAGCAAATTTACATTTGCAACTTATCTCTGTTTAAAGAGAACTTCCTAGCTTTGATGTTTTTAACTACATGCAGAACCACCTTTTTCTCTCACTGGGAGATGAATAGCTCCATAAAGTCCTTTCAACCTCATATGCACCATCAGGTGGTTATCACTCAAGTACATGCAAGGTATGGCTAGATTTTCACCCATTTTAGTCAACCACACAGTAAGCTACCTTGAGTAGTTTTGTCAATATGTGTATACCCAGAGGATATGACCTGTTCTCGCAGTGTCTGACTTTGCTACCATAACCCTGCCATTTTCTACATGAGGGTACGTCTGAAACTGAATAACAACTGAGACTATTGCAGATACGTTATCTCATGTGGGAAGCTTATCTATTCCCCAGGAGTACAAAGTTTCCTGAGATCCATGATGGCTAACTGTTGACTGCCACCTGGGGCTGGAAGCATTAACTTAAGACCAGAAAAAAAAAAAAAAAAGCGCCAATTTGCACACTATTTCAGTAACTTAGCTCACCTAGTGACAGCAAAGAGCCATTATGTTGTGTCCTCTCTCCTCCCGTGACACTCCTATCACTCATGTTCATGCGCAGTACCTTCTGTGTACTTCCTGGAAGTTTAATGAACATGCTCATATATAAATAAAAGTAAATCCAACCTCCTGTGGCTGCCCACAGCTTTCCAGCAAATCCACCTGTGTCATATAAACGCAAAGTGATAAAAGAGAGATCGCGGATCTTCTATAAAGGCAGCAGTTAAGAACAGGCTGCAGCCATCAGAACAATTTATCTGGCAAACAGAATGTGCTGAAGCAGCCACCCGGGAAGAAGGCTACCAGACACAGGATGTGGGCAAAAGGCAGGCCAGCGACGGTTGAGCACCCTTGACGTAAAACATTACGTAGGCATGTCCCAGGCTGTTTAAAGGGCAACTCGTGCAGAATTGCTGGTGAAAAGGTAGACACATACTCAGATCCTACTGCTTCCCACAGACATTTTCTGTGACAGACCTTCAGCTGCACAATTCACAACCCCAGGTATTTTCTCAGTTTACAATTGCAATTACCACCTGTATTTGCTGATCTGAGCTGGTCCAGGTGTAAAAGCATAGCATCTGTGGAAATATTTTCAGGAAAAGCAGAGATGTAAAGAGCTTGGAGAAAATGTACTAGGGGTGTTTCAGGTTTTTGTAACAGCTGCAGGGGTGACCTACGCTGTCTTACTATTTTATAACAAATTCTGTGATGAATAGTGATTTTGCCAAGGCAGACAAGCAGAAATTGATTCTGGGATACAGGATCATATTCAAGTAAATTCAAGTGTTATGGTCCACTCTCAGATATATGTGAAGAAGACATCTAGTGTCTACACGTAGGAAAACAAAGCTAAAAAGAGACAAGATAGCAATAGTAAAAGATACATGAGAACACATTAAGGAAAAGCTAAGAGGAAAACAAACCAAAGTAAATGAGATAAAAACTGTAAATGAAATGAAGTCAAGAGCAAAAGAATAAATAATCAGAGAAGCAAGCAGCAAAACGAAAAATTAAATTAAAAATTCAAATGAAATATTTTTGTACTTGATTGCTTATCTAGACCTTTTCAAAGTAGAGAAGGGAGAGTTCAGTCTATTTCCTGATCCTTTTTTGTTCTCTTTAGCTATAAAAACAACAGACAAAAAGAAAGAACATTTTATCTTTTACTTGCAAAGTCAATCCTTGTACTTGAAACCATTTTGTGCTGGTGAGAGATAGAACAAGTGCACAGGGTGATAATGGAAGCACTAAATTTTTGACTGTTGTATTGCAGAGATTCAGAGCTGGAGTCTCACCTTGTATACCTATATGACAAGTGAAACCACAACTATTAAGTGGAAGTCATCACGTCAGCCAGTCACCAGCAATAAGACTTAGTTTGTCCAAACAAGAATTGTTTGACATTTCAATATGATTTTTTCCCCAGCTTATGATGGAATCTCTACACTAAGATAAAAATCTATAAAAACTATTATGTGGCTTATGGATGCTCACAGGTTTATAAATGCGACCTGAATGCTGAAAACTAATCTGCTTTTCAGATTTACAAAGTAGCTTTTTTGAAGTGGCAGCCCATAAGTTAAAGCATTAAGTTATGTCAAGGTAAGCATACCTTCCAGTTACAAGTGTTAAAGCTTTCTTTGGAAAACCGATGTAGCTTAACTCATTGAAGTTATTAGTACTAAGCAAAAAACAAAACTGAGGCGCAAATATCTAGAGTCTGTTACCTGCACTATATCTGCACAAGAAACTAGACGCTGGCTACGCTAGCACTAGCTTCTAGCAAGTTTTGGTTTGGCTTGGGTTTTTGTTTGTTTTTTAACCAAACAATTAAAAATTACATTTCATTAAGATAAATTCCAGGACTGCCTACTTTTCCTTAAAAGGAACCACTGCACTCATCCACAGTAGCAGACAGAACTGTTTTCAAAATCTCTCAGAAAGGTGATCCACTGACCCGTATTAATAAAAAAAATAAACACAACCTCTTGTACTGAGGAAATTCTGAAGATCCACACTTAGGCTCATATTTCTGCCATCCTCCAGACAGAAGTAAGCTTAATGTGCAGTAAAGGAGTGTTACCAAGGGGTTTCCTTGAGCTTCCGAGGAAGGAATTTGTCACACAGACTTGTTACACTCCAGAAGCTACATTAGAACAAAGCAGTCCTGCCTTCCTGGACTGCAGAAAGCTGATAGCTAGCAAATCCATGCAAGAAAAGATTCACATGTACTTTCCTACTCCTAACTTCTGCCAGTCAGAGAACATGTGAAGTTGCTTTATACACAAGAGACTGTACACCCAAAAAGATGTATGTTTCTCCTTTCTTACTCTTCCCTCTCTCACAGTACAGTCACATTAAACACCTTTGGCACTTAGGCATTCTCCCAGCTCACAAGAACTGGTTTTAACTATCCTCAGCATCGGTCAACACATTCCTGACCTCTAAGAAACAACACCAAGCTTCTCAAAGGACTAAAAAACCTGTTTTTATAGCATTCATGAAGGATTAAATTAAAATAAAAGCTCCTTTCTTCAGACAGGGGCCTGCTACGAATTGAAGGCTCTTTCAAGTTATAAATAGTGATAGCTCCCTCATTTCAAGATACTTTATTCACTGGTATTTGCTCCTGTTTGTGAATAAACTTGTAAGCCATATGTTCTCAAAAGTTAAATGATTTCTTAATATTTTTTTTGTACCTCTCTGATTTTGCTGTCTGGATAACATTTGAGAGGTCTCTTTAGTCTACATGCATCCAGGGATGTCCTCAGCAGATCTCGCTTCCCATGTTTGTAGGAAGCTGTAATTGACTAAAGCAGTAAAAGAGATATAGAACTTAGGAAAATAAAATTAAATAAAGTGTGAAATTTCAAAAATTACTCTAAAGATGCAACAAATATGCCTGTACATGATCAGATGTTCAACTAGGCACCCAGGCCATCACTTCAAATGACCTTCTGCCTTTGACGGCATCCCAAACTTCCCTAATTACACACTCCCCTCCTTGCAATTACTACAGACTCCCTGCTGACCTTCTAACCTCCCTTTGCCATTTGCATCCCTGAACCCAGGGCACGGTCTGAAATGTAACACAACAAAACTGCATACAGGGTGTCAGGAGCTATTAAGCAATGCTCCATGGGTACTCTGGGTTGTACATGCTCTTGGCACACTCGGAAAAAGGCTTAACTGAGGGTGAAAAGAGGAAGCAGAGCTTGAGGGGGAGAACACACTCAACTTGAGAATGCAAAAAAAGAAAAGAAGGAACTTGGGAAGCAGGAGTGAAGCTGTGAATGAAGGCAGTGCAGAGCTCAGGGATAGATGCCTACAGGATAAAGTGAACGCAAGTACCTGGTTTAACTTCAGATCACTCAGGCACATCTTCAGAGCAATTTTTAAAATTCCATTTTTAAATTTCCTATACCTTTTTATCTAAGTCCAAGTCCTTTTTGCCTCCCTAGCTTTTACAGCATTGGTCTACAGCAATTGCCTTATATATGCAAAGCTGGAAGATAAAATTATACCTAATAGTTCAAAGCAATCTCTTCTATTTTGATTTCCATACACCCAGCTCAAGTTCAGCTTTCGGGAAAATGGATCCTGCGAAGAGAAGGGATTTTACTTAAAATAAATATAACACAGGACTACCGAGTCACTAGTCTGGTTTCTACTGTCTCTCTCATGATAAGTAGTATCTTACCTCAGCAGCAGTCCCACTTAAATCTTTGCATGTATTCATGAAGCGCGGTACTGTTCAATAAAAGAGCAATAACTGACTAGCTTATTTTTGCAGGTACATCTGTTGAATGCACAAAGCTATGAAATTTTAAAAACCTTGAGAAAAAATATCTTTTTACTAACTTTTGGGGGTACCCCACCTGGGAGTCAGGAATGCATTCAGGGATGACAAGATCTCACAGGAAAATTCCACCTGGCCTCTGTCTCCCTCCTTTCACATCCGTTCTTCTCTCGATTCCAAAAAAGTTGTCTCCCCTGGCAGTCACATGGAGAGCGTAACGTTTACTTTGAATTCATGAGGACGAGGAATAACATTAGGCTAAAAGCTCTGAGTCAGGGTGAAGGATACTCTGTGCAGATACAGGCAAGCAGCTGGCTATAACCGCCTCTTCGTCCCCACACAATCCCTCTCTGGGGAACTATAGGCATGTCCCCCAAAAACTGCACCAGCACCCATGCAGGGCTCTGCTTCCTCGTCTGAAAACCTCACCAGCTTCATTAGTCAGTGGAAAGCAGCCACAGCGCTGGGTATGCTACAGACCCTCCGCAAGGCTGTGTCTGCCTGGGCAAAAGGTGAAATGAGCAGTGAGAGAAGGTCCCGAGAGCACCAGGACAGCAAGGCCTTTGCTGGTAGCTCAGACTAGGCACTCTGTCAGCCAGGCAATGCCTGAAGACATGAAATCCAGCCAGAAGCTGCAGTGAAAGTTCACGAGGCTCATCTAGAAGAGGCAAAGGCACTCAGGGATTTCTGAGTGGAAGCATACATGATGCAGACTGTAATGTACCAGTGAAGCAGAGAGAGAGACAAGAGAAGTGAGACGTTCAAATTACTACAGAGAAGAGGGTCTTGTGCTGAAGAGTTTGAGAACTGCTAAGTAACAGGTAGTTGAGACAACTACCTGTACAGTAGGTACACGATTTTCAGAAAAAAATATTTTCAGCACACGTGGTCCCTTCAAGTAATGAAAAGTGACGGTTTGCAGGGACAGAATTAAAACAGGCAATGAAAGTTATGAAAAGTGAAGGTTTTAAAACTTCTCATATTTATTCCCTATAGAGTATGAGCATTCTCAATGCCACGGTATATGAGCATCTACTAGAACATGAAACAAGGAAAAAAAAAACAACATATTTGTGATTACTCCTCTCTCCTACTCCCTCTGTGAGTTAGGGCAACATATCGGGGCATTTGGTGTGGGTTTGAGTTGGGTTTTGGGTAATGCAGACAAGAACCAATGACAGCTGTTTGTATAGCAAGATATATAGGCAAAACTTTGATGAATACAGAGTTACTGTTTTCAAATGCTTGCTTCTCCAGTAATTTCCAAGGACTAGCCCAAGCCTACAGAGCTCAACCCAAAGACAAGGTGGCATATACACAAATGGCCAAGAATAAGCATGAGACAACAGAGGTGTCTCTCTCAAGTGCCAGTTATTTCTGATCCTCTTTTCCATCATGTGTATCACCTTCTTTTAACACGCATTACACCCTCCTGCACGCATCCAGCCAACTCCATTCCATTTTCTATAGGCTACTAGAAAGAGACTAGAATATGAAGTTGGATTTTTTTTTCAATTTCCAAAAATAAAAGTCTTGCACCTTTACTTTCCTGAGCGGCTGCCAAAAACACAGAACACCCTCAGCTTAAATTCACAGTAGTATTTACAACACCGTATTTTTATAGCGTGCGTGTCACATACTTGTCCTCAGCATTTCAATAAACAGCGCTGTGGTAAAGCACTAGGTATTGATCATCTTGTTTCTAGACACAAAACTATGAAATTTAGCAGCACAGTACACCAGTTTTGATAGACAGTTGCGCAATACTATTGGTTCATTATCCCTTTGGAAGACATAAGGAATGCTATCAAGGGATAAGCAAAGAATGTGTATCCATGGAGTTTTGATTTCTTTGCTCATTTCATTTCCCAAGAAGCGTTTTATAGACACACTCCTGCTGAAGTTATTAGGAAGCTTCCCATTCACTTTTAACAGAAACATGATTAGAGAGCACTGCTGCACACCTATTAGAACATGACACACCTCTACAGCACTGCTGAAAGCAGCAGAAGAGAAATATCAACACTAGTTCTTCTCTCATCATTTCAAGCACCATTATTCCTCACTCATAACCACACTGTACCTATAAAGCAACAAACACATAACCGATGCCAACTAACAGCATCATTTTATCAAAACAATAGCTTACTGTGTTTCTGAGGCATGTTTTTTCTGCTGTTATAATGCTCTTGGTGTCAGGAGTTACATCAACCAAATCTATTACAGGCCAGCCATAGATCCTTTGAAAGCAGCATTTGTATATCCCACCAAAAGAGTATCATCATGACTCCAAACTGCGGATGCCAAGACATTTCATGACCAACTACTTGGAACGATGCCCGAGAATTTCCAGCTCAGCTCTGCAGCAAAGGCATCCCACTACATTTCTTTCAGGGAGGAGAAGAATATGAATGGAGACAGGAGGCAGTAACCAACATGCTTACCAAGCCACCACAGATGCTGAAGACAGCCATGTGCGTCTCCTGCGCGTTGACATGCCCACGGTAGAAACAGTGGCGCAAATCAGGGGAGGACTGCTCCTGTGGGGCCCCTACGTGCACCACAGCGTACCGAGCAGCAACGAAGCCCGCATCAGCGCTCAGGTTGAGCTGGAAGACCTGCCCGTACGCAGCAAGCTGGTAATGCGTTCGGAAAGCAGCAGGCTCCAGTGGTGCCTCCAAGCTCCTCTTCCTCCTGCTGAAGTGACGCGTGTGAGGGAAAGCTTCTCCGAATTCATTCACCCGGACAGGCGTGACGATTTCGTACGAGGAGAGCCGCTTCACTAAGGTCTCTGCAACAGAAAGCCAAAGAGACTCAGCCTGACCCAACAGCACGGCGGCAACCTTCACCCAAACGGCTCCCGGCACGGCACCCGTGGCACTCGCCAGGGGTCCAGTGACAGCAGCGGGACTTGGGGGGGGGGGGACGGGACGGGGGGACGGGACGGGACACCCTGCCGAGACACCCTGCCTCCAGACCCCGCTCCCCCCCTTACCCCCCGCCATCCCGCGCAGCAGCCGCCCCAACGGACGCACCCCCAAAACCGGCCGCCCCGCTGCTCCCCCCCCACACCCCACACCGCCCCGCCGTGAGGAAACGCTCCCTCCTCCTCCCCGCCAGCGGCTGCAGGGACGGGACTCCCCCCCGGGGCGGTCGCCGCCCTTTGTTACCGCTTGTTTACCTTGTCCCGGGTGGAAGCGGACTCCCCGCGACTGGGTGAGGAGCAGGGAGAGGGGGCACAGCAGACCCGCCAGCCACCTCGCCACCCGCATGGCTCGCTCCGCGGCGGGCGTGCCCGCAGCGCCCCCCGGGGCCGCTGCCTCAGCAGCCGCCGGCCGCCTGGGCCGGCCCCGCACCCCGCGGCTCCTCCATGCTTCCCCCCCACCCCAGTCCCTCCTCGCTGTCCCGCTGCCTCCGCGGCTCCCCTCACGCCCGCGCTCCCTTCTCCTCACAGCCCCTCACGCCCGCGCTCCCTTCTCCTCACAGCCCCTCACGCCCGCGCTCCCTTCTCCTCACAGCCCCTCACGCCCGCGCTCCCCCAGCTCCCTCGCCGCCGCCGGGGTGGGCGAGGGCGGCCCTTCTTCCTCCTCCTCCTCCGCCTCCCTCTGCCCCTAGACCCCCGCCGCTGGCGGGGAGGCGAGGAGAACGCTGCCCGGCTGCCTTCAGGCGGTGGCCATCGCCGGACCCGCACTTCTTCAAAGCAGACCCTCGGGACGGGAGGGGGGGACCCGGCCCGCCCCCGGGGCAGGAGCTGCCCAATGGCGGAGGGCGGCCGCCCCGCCTCCCCTCTGAGGCGTCGACCCGCCCGGGCCGGTCCCTCAGCACCCGCCGGGGCGGGAAGGGATGGCCCCGGTTGTGCGTGGGTTCCCCGCGTCGCCTGGCATGAGAGGCCGAGAGAGGTGTCAGCGAAGACAAAACCGGGACTTTTGAGAAGTCTGGCGGTGCCGGGTTCGCCCTGAGAAGGGCAGAGGCAGCGCCGTGAAGGTCGAGGGTGTCCCCTCAGGGAGGGTCAGCGTCGCCCACCCGCAGCCCGCCCGCCCGCCTGCCACCTTCCCCTCCAGGCGTTTCCACACGCAGCTCCGAAGGCAGGAGGTGTCTGGAAGGCAGAGTCCGACACACCCTACGGTGTCGAAGTCTTCTGTTTTAACACCAGGTATCCTCCCTGCTTAGATTACTCCCTCCAGGCAAAGTCTTCATAAAACTGCTCATACCAGCGTTCAGGTGCGTCCCTCACATGGAGCCTGGGGATTACCAGCCTTACTGAAAACAGGTTGTTGGGAGGCCGTGCTCCCGCAATTGCTGTACGAGTGCAGTGGTTCCTTTTCAGGAAAAGTAGGCAGCTTCTTTCGTTTTAATGAAATGTAATATTTAGTTGTTTGGTCCCCAAATCTAGTTCTTATAGCTGTGATTAAACCTACACCGTCGGGGGGGCGGGAGCAGTGGGACTCCAGCCTTGAACTAAAAATTCCCCAAGTTGGAGAATCCACTTAGTTGATGACTAATCACTGTTAAAGATGGGGGAATCGTCTTCAGCGTCATCCATCTAAATGAAAATATCTACAATGCAGATAGCTATGGTGAGCCAGGTTTCTACGCTGGATGGGGGTCTAGTCAATACAGGCAGTGAAATCTGTCTTTTCAGCCACCAATGCTCTCCAGAAAACGTGCAATGTACACACAACTTTTTTTTTTTTAAATATTCCTTTTGTCTTCTCTATTAAGTGCTTTGTCTCAATCTTTTCTTGTCTGCTTCAACAAAAAGAAAGTCAGATAAAGGGTTTAAACAGAGTCATTTATAATCTCGGCAAGTACTGCATTCAGTGCGTTTGTTCGTCGGTGCACTGGTGGCCAAGATAGCATGAATAACGTCAGAAGTGATAACCTGCTTATTGTATGGCTGGAGGGAACAGAGTGCACAGGTGGAACTGAGCTCATCCAGCCTCTTCCTCTGTTCTCACTGGGGTACAAGAGGAGCCAGTGACCGCTCTGTCAAAGGCAAAATGGCCTCAAGGATGGCCTTTGAGCTCGAAGCGCCTTTTATGTCTTAAGGCTGTTCTGTGATCTGACTCACCTGTTATTTTAGGAGTCTTGTAATGTAGAAGCGGAGTTGGAGGACATGTTTCCTTCTCCTGAAATGAGGGAATGAGCTGATCAGGCTTTGAATGAAGGTGAGTAGTGCTGGAAGAACCTTCACTGCTAGAGTAAAGTCAGATATCCCCTGTCAGAGTCCAGGATTGTAGAAGGGATGTCTGGATTGTTCCAAAATATATTGGTATCCAGCATAATCCTGAGAATACTGAGTCTCATTGGGAATACAGAGTTGTCTTCTTGATTACTCTGAAGATGGCAGCTCTCAGACGCATATTAAACGGTTTTCTCTACGTGGGTCACTGATAAGCACTGCCATATGACAAGAAACAAATATTGGAAATCTGAAGACTTCAGTGAAGTGAGAACAAACAGAAAGCCTATGTCTCCAAATACCATGAATATCCAAGTAATCCAACAAGAAGCAAGAATTCCAAACTGATTTCTTTTAAACTGCATACACTGGAGAAGACTGAACATGACATGTAAACAAAACTCCAGTTCTGAGCATTGGGTGGTGAGAAAGAATAGGAGGTGGGTGGAGAGAGCTCCATCCTCACCGTCACAGGAGCATGAAGATACAAGGCTTGTTTCAGTACACCGAGATGTCCCGTTGCAGAAAACTAACACATGGGGTGCTCACATAGTAGTAGAGCAGTTTGAAGGATGAATGCTTCAATTGTACTGACTGTTGTAAAATGCATGAACAATGGGAACAGATTAAATTGAGAGGAGCAATTGTTGCACATGCCTGAGACTTCTCCAGCAAATGAGAATTTGCTCCTTTTTTGAATCTCACTCGTTGAAACAGTAATCAGAATGAAGCAAGTTATCTCCTTCCTTAGTCACCTTAAACGGTTGTCAGTGATGAACTAAATGGGCACTATTTCATTAAGCGTAAGCAAATACTCTCTGATTAAGATGTGATGTTTCACTTGTTTATGATTTGCAAAATTATTTTTTCTAAAAATAAACAGAAGCATGAAGCATCAGGGAAGTCAAAGTTCAGTGTTCTTACTTCAAGCATGAAGCTTTGTTGTAGCCCACTTCGAAGCAAATCTAAGCAGATGAGTCCATTTTTTAACAACTTATGTATGCATTTGTGTATGTATTTCCAATGTTTTAGAGAAGGCAACATTTACTTCAAAATGTGAATATTTTAAAACCAATAAGATTACTTTTCTTAAATCTCATTTTAATGTGCTTAACTTTCCCTGTATTATCCATTGGAATGGAACACCAGCTCTTCTATAGTAAACATTGAAGGTCCATCTCTGTCTAAAGATTGACTGTTTAGAGCAATTTAAAATTGACAACATTTGTTTAGATTGCCAGTGTTGTTCCAGTAGCTCCTGGCAGTGCCGTGGGACTAGTGATCAAAATCTAGTGCCAACTGAACCAATTTTTTTGATCATTTTTTTCAAATTTTCATCCTAAACAAAAAGTAAACTTCCAAACGTGAATCTGGTGATTCAGGCAGTGTCAGGCATTCAATTCAAACACCTTTTTGTACTTAGCAGCCACTACGCTTTCAGAAACCACTGAAGCTGTGCAGGTATTAGGCACAAGTCTGATTTTCAAATGCAAGATGGGTTAGCGTGCAGGAGCAAAGGAGAGCAAGAGGGTTTTTTTAAGGCAGTTCTAGTAGTATTCATGTTACCTGAATGGCTTTGGGCAATAAGCTGCGGTCATTCAACCTGACCTCTACCCATATGGCATCAGTCTGAATCTTGTGAGGTGTAAATATAACCCTGCATATCAAAGGAAGGGGTGTATTTCTATTATGAAGAAATGGAAGCACATCAGAAAATTCAGAAAGCATGGAAATAGTATGTTTGCTACAACTTTAACAGGTAGAAGGGTGGAGACAGGCACAAGGAAGAAACGAAGCTGGAGAATTATGGAAGCTGTCTAAAGGAGCAGAACTTCAAAAATACATAACGAAACATTAAAAATAAAAATTCCAATGAGGGGTTGAGCACCAGAACAAGGACACAGAGAGGCTGCACAGTCTTCATCCTTGTAGATACTCAAAACTCAACTAGACAAGGAAGCCCTGAGCAACCTGAACTAACTTTGAAATTAGCCCTGCTTTGGGCAGGAAGTTGGCCTAGGTGATGTCCAGAGGTTCCTTCCAGCCCAGATCATTCTATGATTCTATGAAACAAAGAAAAAAAGATTCCTGGAGAAAGACAAAGAGACCAAAGTGGAGAGGAAGAAAAGAATCATTAGACCTACTACAAGAACAGAGATGTAGCGGGAAAAATCTCAGGAGAAAATAGTCTTAGGCTACAAAGAAAGAGAAGAGGAAGAAAGGAGAAGCAACTGAGAATATTTGATAAGATTTTTCAAGGCTAGAAGATAGACTGGTAAAGCTTCAGCTAAGGCAGTGGAACTATGCTGCTTTACATCTGCAAGTGCAGTCCTCAGTGATGTAATGTATTCTGACTTCATTAAATCTGTGTTGACATTAAAGCTTGCTATTGAACAGTTGCCTTCAAAATTCCTCCTACGTTAGTGAAATAAATCCATCTATTTACACTGTTTATTCTTTTCACTTATCTCTTTCAGTGGATATGTTTGGAATGAAGTATGCTGTGCCAATTACTTAGCAAGTGAATGAAATACAAGGATATTCTGTGCTCACTGAAACCACTTGCCTTCCTCGGGGTTTCGCTGGGATTGCATGGACAAACTGAATTGCAATTATGTCACGATTATTCAAATATTTGTATTGTACACTTAACATGCTGCAGTAGATAAGGCTTACCAGATAAAAGAGTAGGATTTGTAAACATGCACATTGAGTAGTTAATGAATTTCTTCCTTGGGTCCAGTACAACCTGCCACAGATTAGCTATTAAATCCTTTAACTTCTTTTTGCCTCTATTTTTTTTAAAGTTGTCTTTTGTAAGTGGTTTTGACTGAAAATCACAAAGTGGAAAATAGTAGCAGTATAAAAGTCAGTTGTTAGAAAAGGCAAAGGCAACATTTAAGTAAGTGAAATTGTTATAAAAAGTAAGACTTATGAATGAATTTGATTTGGAAAAGGAGACTATATGAAGTATATATTTTACTTCCTTATTATTCTATCTTGGCATTTTTCTGTCTTGTGGAATACAATTTAAATCAATCCTTCAGGCTTTTTATTTACTGTTCTTGTCAGAACACTAAATCCATTGCACAAATCTGCCCAGTTTGCAGTCACTTCTCTTATTCATCCCCTTGTGTGATGTTTATCCTCAGAAGTCCCAGAGGTTATATTTATACCGTATATATAAATATACACTATGGAGCCACCATCTAGCCATGAAACCTCCACAAGTACACAAGGACAGCATATATGTTGCAGTGAAATATAAATGTATTGTCGCTGACACGAGTAAAACAGAGGCTAAATGATCATAGGGTCCAGATAAAGGGCACTTAAAATAAAATTATCACTGGTCAAGTATGAAGTAAAAAAACCCAACCCACACTGGATAGCACAGTTCTAAGATCTTCTCTAGTCTTGAGAGCAGGTTGGGAAGGTCTGTAAGCATTGGAGTAGCGTATAAAGAAGGGGGAAGGTGTGAGGACAGCAGGGATGCTCTCGGGTGAGCCAGGAAGTCAACCCTGGCATGGTCTCGTCCACCCTCGCTGGGTGGACCTCGAGTGGACCGTCCCTTCAGCCAGCCTGGTCACTCCAGAGGGAGACCAGGGGCACGTCAGTGGCTGTGCGGTGCCGATGCTGAGGAGACCAGGGCACAGGCGAGCCATTCAGGGTGACCCTGTAGGTGAACCCATGATGGCACAGAATTTAAAGGGAGTGAAATCAATGAAATTCTATAGAAACCAATAGAAATCTGTAGGTGTTTTGAACCATAATATAAATGGATTCAACAGTTCAATATAATAAACTTGTTCATTCTTAGGCTGATTCAAAAGCTCTTCTGAAAAAAAAATGTGGGTTTTTTTACTACAGCATGTTTACGTGTATGCTACTATCTGCATTCACACTATAATAGGTTTTGAACAATGGTGACTTACTCTAAGGTTAATGTCTGCACCTTTACTCTTCCCTTAATCAGTGGTAACTGAAAGTTCTGAAAGTTCATTACTTTTATATTATTTAACATGAAGTCTTTTGCCAGGTTTTACCCTGTGAAATACAGGCTTACATAGAGACTGAAAGGTACTGTATACCATACCACGTAATTGGAACTTGTTTCCCTTAGTTTTTATTGAGATCCTACATTATTTTGCATATGAATAATTTTGCAGTATTGTCTATGAAATACTAACCTCCTGCCAAAAGTATTATTTGCAATTAAATATATGCCAGGCAGTCATAGCTACTAATTTAAGAAGCCTATGATTGATTAAAATGATCTCTTTGTGTTACAAGTGAAGACAGGCACTTTGATATCATTACAAATCCCCTGGGAAGGAAAGCGAAGAGGC
This sequence comes from Harpia harpyja, assembly GCF_026419915.1. NCBI lineage: Eukaryota > Metazoa > Chordata > Aves > Accipitriformes > Accipitridae > Harpia > Harpia harpyja. The sequence continues at coordinate 36,851,755 of NC_068945.1, read as the reverse complement.
ATATGCTGGCTACAAGGTATTACACCCAGCGTTGTGCAAGCGCCGTGGGTGTACTGGGGCTCAGTGTCCCAGGACAGAAGCTGGCAGACTGCTCTGTGCTTTCTGCTAACCCCGGGGCAGGAATCCCGCTCTGAACTTCACCCCATCTTCGTGCTCCATCAGCACAGTGCACCTGTTCTATCAGCCGGGGAAATTTCAGCTTTCAAGGGGAGGCAAGCGTAGGTCACCCCATACTCTTAGAGAAGAATGCACAAGAAACGCCCCCTCTAACCTGAGATGTACAAGTGACCCCATACAAATCATTCAGAAAAGTAAGAATTACTGTACTGTGAAGACAAAGGCATGTGCACTCACTCTGCCAAAAAAACAAGCTTTTTTTTTTTTAAGACAGAAGCACACTGCAGCTGTTACTTTGACTCAAGAGAAAGTATTCCTTACAGTAAAGAGACATAGGGCCCAATTCATTTCTCATATCAACCCTGCTAGTTATGCCAGGGATAATTTGGCTCACATAGCACTCTCCTAGCTACCAGCCTTTTCCAGAGTCCCACTCCGGGTAGTACCCTAAAATTAGTCTGCAAGATAATATAAATTTAACATCCCAAGACACAAACAGCAGTCATTAAATGCGAGCATCAAATCGTTAATAGCAAGTGAAGTGGTTCCTAACTGTGCTAACTCAAATCTGTGTTTACCCAGTGGTATCCTGTGCCATTCAGAAATGCTAGCTTTAGCAGGAATTAAACTCCTCAAAGCCAGAAATTTGTATTAAAGTTTATGACCATAGGAGTGAGCTGCACAAAGGCTACATGGATCGAGAGGCATCTGAAATTCATTCACTGTGCTAGGTGTGGCTCTATAGTGTGACAAAAAATTTCTTAGAGCACAACTCTAGTGTCATGAGACATCCTCGTATCACAGTGTTGTGTTTCAGAGGAGGTGTGAGCTTGTTTTGCACTAATTCCAGTGATCTGACATTATAGTCATACGAATGCGGGAACATCACAAATTCATGGATCTTTGTAGTACCTCACTGGGCAAGATATTCTCATTCATTATTAGAATACCATTTGTATATTAGAATTCATAACTCTGACTATGCAATTGGTGAAGACAAAAGGAGAGTGAAATCGCGTACAGCATTAACAGGCTATTCCTGGAGAGAGTATATGCTTCATGTCTTGCAAGAAACTTCTAGGAAAAGAGTTGTCAGCTCTCTGCCAGCTGATAGTCACTGAATTAGCATACCAGAAGCTACCAGCTTCGTGCTGTTTTTTCGAATACATGATTTTTTAATCTTCTTCCATACAGTACTTTCCCCAGCTGGGAGACTCACAAGAAAAATACCAAACTGACCACCAAGGCAAAGGATGAATGAGGGCTTCCATGGCAAAGCAATACAAAGCCGTATGTAAAACACTATGTTTACTGTACCAGGCCTATATAACCTCAACAATCAAAGTTATGGGTGGAGGAACCCTGAGCTTCTTTTTTTTGGTGTTTTTTTCTTTGATAAATCATATATTATTTTGATACATTTTGATCCAGTTTCTAGAATTCTAAGTAACTTATCAAAATTAATTCATTTCAGTTACATTTGCAACCCATTTTGGAATCCATTATTCTGTAAGGCTTGGAAATGTTGTAACTCCATCTTTACTAAATCTGAAAGATTATCTCCTGATAGCTGGATTGTACATGCTGACTTTGCAGAAAGTAGTGATGCCCTAACTGGACTAATCGATTACATCTTCAAGGAGACTACAGAGAAATTACTATTTTAATAAATCCAAATTCAGTAGATGATTTTGGCTGAATTTAGTTTTAGATTTACAAAACTAATGAAGGAGGAGAGTTGTTTTATCCCAGCCAGCAGTTACAGAATTCATCCAGGGGAAAACCATGTTTAATCCTATTTCTTCCAAAGGAGATTTGATCTTGTGTTTCTATTAGCTGTTCAGTAAAGTAAGCTGGGCATGCTTGTAACCCATTTTCTTGATGACGTTCCGTGATATATTACATACTTTCCATTTCCCTAGTGGAAAATCTGTTACAGTATAGCAGTAAGATCAGCTTTCTGTTGCATGGTTTCATATCTCATTAAGGCAGCAACAGAAAATAAACTCAAGGATCCCACATCATTCTTGCTGAGGTCTGTAAGTCGGGGTTACTGGGCAGAACTTCTTTCCTTGTCACTGGAGTCATTTCCTCTGGTTTACTTTTGGCAGCTTGAAATAAATAGCATCAAGGTGGAAGCTCTTCCAGTTCTCTCTTTTACATACTCTCATCAAGAACTTTGGGGAAAAATTATTTAGATTAGGTCTGAACAAAGGAACTAAAATAAAAAATTTTGTCAGCCACTGAACAAAAAGGTAATAACTATATAGCACCAAGCAGGACCCAAAATATACGCCTTGAATATTTATGGTCCTGAACAGCTTAGAAGATCAGACTGCTGAACGGTCACCAAGTGTACTCAATTACAAATTGTTGTGGGGGGTTGGTATAGAAGTACAAGGATACTTCCCTTGGTGCCTCCAAAACTGATTTAGTAGGAGCTTACAGTATTTCCCTGAGATGCCACTGTTCCACTTCATGTAAAACTTATAAAGTCACTTCGAGCAAGTGAGAGGTGCGAAACCAAGGCGTTTGGCTAAAACCAGTATTGAGAGGGAGTGTTTGTGCTTTCTGTAACCTAGGCTACAAACTTTAATGTTACTAGCAAAATCCAAATAACTATTATTGACAATCCTAAGACTTTCCTGCCAAGCAAAGGGTGTTGTGTTGTAGACCCTGTTTGCTAAGCCTTGAAGCAAAATCATCAGGTAATTTGATTTAAGACCTTGGAGAGTCACAAAATGGACAATATTTGAATAATAGTACTTTGAATAAAAGTACTTTGAATTTGAGCCACTTTCATTCCCTCTTTTTTCTTCCTAACCTCGTTCCTTCTTCTTTTAAACATTTTCATTTCTAAACCTAGAGAAATATTAAGTTTCTGTACTCAATAATGCATTTGTTACTAAAGAATGAGAAACCCCTAGTTCCACTGTAATTTCAACATTAGTCTCCCACACATCCGTAATGATAAGCTCTTTCACAATAATAAGTACTTTTATTCAATGCTTAATAAAATTTTAAGACTGTTCCCTACTCACAGAATTATCTAGAGGCCTGAAAGGGACTTCAGTGGCATGCAGTCCTCTTATGGGGAAATGTACTTTGCTCACATGCACATTTGCTCCTGAAAACTGCTGCTACAAAGCATGGAACTACAGATAAATGTATATAGTGAGTTACCTGGAAATTAGCCATTCTTTAAGACTGGCCACATCAAATCAGTGCTCACAGGGAGAAATGACACATGGCTCTGTCATGTCTGCGTTCCTGTGAAACTGTTCAGGTAAAAAGAGTAGTTACGGTAATTTCTGAATGGCTGCCTGTTTCTGTTTCTAGAAGGCATGGACAGTCTACATCCTAATTTATACATAATGAGTTTTTATTATTACAGATATTATGCCATCCTCCATGGCTTGGCATCTTATTGCCAATTAACCCTATACAAAACAAGTACAAATTGAGTAAAAAAAGTAAAAGATCTAAAGTAAATTCAGTATTTGGATTTGGTAGGGAACCAAACTAAGTTATGAGTAAGGAAAGCATAATTCTTAAAACCTGAGTCATCAGATTCTGGATTTTTTTAATTCATAATTGCAGCATTTTGAACTAGCTAAAATTAGCAGAATATTCCCAGGGAAGCCCCTAGATTAAAATACAGGTTACAGAAACAGTTACAATCTTCTCACCAGTATGTAAAAACATCAGCTGAATTCCAGCTCTATTCCGTACAGCAGGTGGTAGAAGGAAATAATCTGATACAATGATCCCAAGTTAGCAGGTGGTGGCATCAGTCAGGCTTTTCATAAAAAGCACATCAGCCTCATCAGAAAGATTAACACTAAGTAGAGAAAAACACCATTCCTCCTTAACATCCATTTTAGTGAGTCATCTCACAAATAATTTAACTGGTAATGGTGACTCAAAAATATGTGAGGGAGCCATCTTAATTCATAAGGTTGTCACTATATGTATCAGTGTTGTTTGCTTACTTTCCTTAGGGGTTTTTTTAATACCCAATCTATAACTTGCTCTTTAAAATGAGTGTAAAGATACCATCAACTGTCCATTAGCCCATGATCCTTCTCTCATTAGACTTAGTGGATCCGTGTGTGCACACTGTCTGTGCCTGCAAATTTCTCTGCTCTCAGATTGCCACAAGTGACCATGCTGGTTAGTCTCCTCTTCCTACATGCATTGCTCTCCACGCACTGCAGTAAGAAAACGTTGCTTTAAAATATGCAATCATATTTCTTTGATGAAGTAATGTCATTTTTAAAATGCAGTAGGTATACCTGTAGGAGTTCTTTATGTATAATGCATTTTCTAAAAAATATAACTTAGTTTTCAACAATGAAGTTGCTTTAAACTTTTGTTTCTAAAGGATTTCGCTGATAAATGTACCCTTTTTTAACAAATATACACACACTCATTGTTCTCATAGCTGACTCAAGGCTGTACACTATGTTTAGTATTAAATGGAGGGGTTTTTTTACTCATAAATTGTGCCCATTAGATACAGTCTTTCTGATTTTGAAACATTTTGCATCCAATTTTCTCAAAAGCATGCTAGGGAGAATTATGTTCTCTAGTTGCTAAAAGATAATTTTTGATAATACATGGAAACTTTTCCTACAGATTTTAGCAGTCTACTTGGACACACATAGCTTGCATTAGTGAATGCCCTAACAATATGCTCTTGTCTGCACTCAGGAATGCATTATATAATACTTCAGGCATAGTAAAAGACTCACTCAGAAATATGGCAAGCACATTATCTATCTGGAAGTAGAAATTAACCCGTGTTGCTTGAGTAATACTACTATTATTACTGTATCTCATTCCTTTTTGGAAACTAATTATCTCCTTCCACATTTAGAGAGTGCCCAGGACCAAGCTTTTCTGTGAATTGCACTGTACGTGCCCAGTGAACTCAGCCCCCTTTGTCTGGTATCTTCTCATTGTCATTTACAGGCAGACATGTAAAACCTTGCAGAGGGACACTTAAATAGAATTATCTGTAACTTTGCTACTGTGTCTTAGAGATGGAAACTATTAGCTGCAAAGACTGACTGTGACGGACTGTTAGACAATCAGAAATCTACCTTACTCGGGTCATTCCTTCAAATAAGTGATAAAATACCTACAACTTGATCTCTATGACCACAGGAAAATATAGAAGAGAAATGCAGAGGAAACAGCTCATTATTTCTGAATGTTGACATTAAACAGCTGCTTTATTAATATCTGCTTTTATCTAGCCTTTTTTAGTGCAGGGAGGGAGATTATCTTGATTGCTATAGCTTTGGTAGTGGCTTGGCTGTGTCAAAATGTGACCTGCAGGTCAAGTCTGCTCCTGTTAGGATATGCCAAAAAGCACTTTAATATGAGGAGATGAATGACGAATGTCAGAAATTAAAATTTTTAGCAAAAACTGCCATACACTACACAATCCAAAAGCAGGACTGATTAAATATGAAACTGTAAGTGACTCCTATGAGAGTGGGCAGTGGGGGAGGACTGCAAGGAGCCCCCACCTCGTTTTGGGTGGCCTGCTAGAGACTGAGGCACTGCGTCCCTCTCTCGACAGCCCAGGCGGTGCTCACTTTTTGTCTCCTCTAAGGGTTCCCAGTCACCTAACTGGACAGACATTTCCCATTTCACTCTCTGCTTGCGCTTCCCAGAGCAAGCAGGAGCTATAAATAGGTGTTACTGCAAGCCTCACCCCTTGCTCTGGACTTTGGGGAGTGGGACAGATCCAGCTGCACAAGAAGAAACTCTGTGGGCTCAGTGCTGCTCCTGGCAACATCGGCGGCAGTTCCGCAACTAACATCAAGGACCACGGGATTGAATTAAGCGTGAAAGAATCCTGAAAGCACTCACATGTTTTTCAGATTAATAATGTATTTTTGCTTGAACACAAATAGTATCAAATTTACCAGTTAACATAAGTAGGTATAGTTTCACCGAAGGAGTGAATTTCGATCACTGTTTAAAAATTAACTCTATTCCTGCTAACTATCCTAAATTTACTTTTACTATAAATTTTAAAAGTAGAAGTGGTTCAGGCTCCTACAAAGATGTTAAATTGATTGTAAGGAAGTAAATGTAATTCTTAAAGTTGTACAACAAGAACTATTTAAAGACATTCTACTGGCTTAAATATTAATACAGAGGAAAAGTTTTATTACTTCAAGATTTTTTTGAAGGAATGGAAATTGATACTGATTTCTAAAAATTGGTATTTTAATATATTTTAAAAATAATATATTTTAACAAATTTTAAACCACTTTGAAATAGATATATGGCTTCCTCGAATGCCATTAAGCTGACTACAAAGTTTAAAATACTACTGATGAATATGATTAATTTCAGTCTTATTTAGTTATCTATGTTGAATGAAATGTATGTTACTTGGTACACTTGACGTATAAACGTATTTCAACTGTGATGATGTGTATGATGTTCTCTGTAACAGAGTTTAGGTCTTTTTAATGAAAAATACCTCCCAAAGAGGAGTATCTGTGATATAGTACATGTTGGGGTAATGGCGAATGTGTGTCTGGGAACAACCCAGTTATGTTTTTCTATTTTCTTGATCTCTAATATCATTGAAGTATCAGCTAAGTATTTGAGCACCATGACTCAAAATTCCTAGTGCACCAAAGCACATGAGAGATTTTCCACAGACCTCCGAGTTCCCAGCTATTCCCAGCTCAACAAAGCACTGACCATGTCTTCTGAGATGCTGCTCACCTTGAAACCCACCAATCTCAGTGGGATTTGGGGATGCAGCATTCTTCCGTGAAGGCCATAGCACCTTGCAGTACCAGGTTCCAAGTGTGAACATTTGTGATGATGATCATACATGTCAAAGTCATATAAGAGCTGAAGCCACTTTTCAAAACTAATTAAACTTTTTGGGAGGGAGGGCTATCACTATAGCTATTTGTTAAAACGGCGTACAGATGTTGCACAGGGCTTGTACAAACCTGTGCCTATGAACAAATTAAAAGCTTTTAAGATCACAGAGGAGTTTTTGAAGTTAAAAATTAGCCATGATTACATACACAATAACCTGTCACTTCTTTTACACTTCTGTTAAAAAAAATGCTGTCAAGAAGAAATGAAGTGTTCTGAAGAAATGCCAGAATATAACTTTACACTTGCTTAAAACATGCTTCCAAAGCTGCTAAAATTCAATTATTAAAGTACATCTCTTATTTAAAAAGAGGTATTTGTTGTCATTTTGATTGACAATAAAAGCTTATGTAAGACACAAAATGACTTGCAGCACTGTGGGAAAGATGGAATTATACAACCTATTTTTTTTACTTATGACCATCGAATATATGGAAGCTAGTTTTCATGAACATCTAGTAGTATTAAGATAAATGTACAACAGCATTCATTACTAGTATTCTGCTTTTTAAAGTGTGACTAAGTATTTGATTAGTGGAATGTGCTTTATTCTGATCTTACTTGTTTGTTTATTTTCCTGGTTCTGGAACAAAGTCAAAGACAGCTCAAAGTTCTTAGCATTGCGAAGCAAAATTCAATTTTGCTGCCTGAAAAGTCAGGAGAAAGTTCACTTGTGTCTCGGGAAAGGGCAAAGGAGGGAAGGGAAAGGAGGAAGAATTTTGGAGGAGAGCCAGAGGAAGAGCTCCAGAGGGCCAGGGTTCCTGCACCAGGCGAACAGGGAACCACACTGCCATTGGGGACTGCTCCTTTCCCACCTCGAAGCCGCTGTCTCCTATGCTCCGACGCCTGGTTTCAGACTCCCTAACGCAGGCAGGGTGGATATGGTTGCTTTTGTCATCCGTGGCAGCGCGTGGCCTTAGGCACCTTTGTCGGTGTCTTCAGCTCAGCCCGTAGGAGGTCTACAGTGGATGCTGAGTTAAAAAAAAATTGCTGTTGACTTGTATGGCCTTTGAATCAGAAGAGAGAGTGGAAACAGGGATCAACTAGCATTCCCTGACCGTGTGCTCATGCGAGAGGGATATATGCTAGAGAGAGGCTGCTGATCTCTGTGGCAGAGGCTATAACTATTTAATTTGATTGAATCCAGTGTGCTGGATAAATACTGAGCCAGCTGCAGCTTGCTGCAAGGAGCGGACCCAGACGGTGTCACCCCACAGCAGCCTGCCTGGGGTTTGCACAGCCGAGCGGAGTAGAAACCGGGACTGGGAAAAAATCTCCCCACAGTGAGGAGAAAATTCCTTACAGATATTCCAATTTAAATTGATTACTGCTAACAGATCTGATCTTTTTTCTGTTTAAAAAAAAAAAAAAGATGCCTTTTTCCAACTTATTTATTATTTTGCACTGTAATAAACCAAGTGCCAGAAGGAGTCATCTGGTATCCTTTTAGGAAAAGTGAGGATGGTATATATGCAATCTGATCAGCACAGAAGCTGCAAGGGAATAACGCAAATTCCGTTTGGAGAAAACCTATAGAGGATCTAGCTTGTAAATTGTGGAAGTCTCTAGTGCAGTCTGAATTTTCAGAGGTTTATAATTTGCCAAAATCTGGGAGAATGCAAAGGCCAATCCACTATCATATACACCATGTCTTTGCTCCAAGAAACTTTCTTTTACATGAGCAGCGGTTTTTTAGCAAGTACAAACGAACTTACTATTTGTATAATCTAATTATCACCAATGGCTACAATGTTTTATCTGAAATTTTTCAAATATAATCAACCCAAAGTCTGGTAAAGTTATGAACAATGACAACAGGATCCTGCAAAGGTACCTTGTACAATCTCAATTCTAAGCAATCATGGAATTCCTACCTACCATAGCTACTTACGTTACTGGAAAGTAAGTAAAGTATTTGATACTTTGGAACTTTATACTAACAGATGCTTTAGGAAAAAAAAAAAAAGACATGGCTGTCTATTATTTTCTTAAGCGTGTGCTAGCTGGTTCTTTCCGACTTCTTACAAGAGGACATAAAAGCCAGACCTGTCTCTTTTTTATCTCCACAAACCAAGAGACTGACATGATCTGTCAAGGTCAAGACACTGAAAAGATGCGTACATCAGTGTCAGTACTCCGTCTGACTGCTGAGATGATTGACCTTCCTCTGCTAAGGCCTTACCAAAGCAACAGAGCAGATGTAGGATGTATGAACAAAAGACCATGCTAGTGAGCAAACTTAGGTTGGTATAGCTTGTGATGTGGAAACAACTTGTGAATACAAGAAAACTAAAGATTTTTTTGTTCATGGTAAAAATACCCTTATTTGAAAATATCCAGCCCTTAAAACAAGCAAGCTACAGGAGCACATTCATCCTTGTCTATACAACTGGGAATTAGACTTCTGGCCAAATTCAGTTTTAGAATTTGCGGCCCAAATTTCACCTGTCAGTATGTAAATCTCATCTGGTTTACAGCAGCCACATTCAGCAATACTTGGGCAGTAAACATACTGAATTTCTCAGTAGTAACTTTTTAACTAAAAAATTATGATCTATAATCACATTCTGATTTCATTTACACAAAAGTTAGCCTGGATGTCTTTGATTACTAAAAAGAAATCGAGTATGTAAGACAAGCAACAGGGGTGAAAAATATTTTTCAACTCACTTGCTCAGATTCCAGCTGGATAAACCAGCATAATCTTACTGACTTCAGTGGGGAAAAACTATGGGTCACCTGTGTCGGTGGCATACAGATACAATTCTCCATAATTTAGGACTGGATCTGCAGGGAATATTACCCTTACTACAGTTCTGGACAACAGTTTGTGGAAACAAGACTCTCTGGTGCAGCTAAGCTACTCTGGAGAAAAGACAAGGGCATGAGAGCCAAAGTAATTAGATGCTCCTCTCTGAGCTCCGCAAGGCTGAGGCTGAGTGGGGGAACACTTGGTCCCAAATACAACCTGGAAGAGACTCAGAACTGTTGTGCGTTGGGCAAAGTTGTCGGTGCCTGCAAAGGCATCGTTTAAGGATGCCAAATCACAGCCCTGCTCTAACCATGCTTCCTTCCCACTCTTAGAAGGTTGGAGCAAAAATAGTCTAGTGCCAAGACATCCATAGACTGAGATACTCGCCCTCTAAGGAAAATCCTAAGGGAAGCACATGCTAGGGATGGGCTGGGGCAAAGCAGCCAGAGGATCAAGATTTAGGACTGCTGGCTCTCACAACAGCTGTAGTTTGGAATCCACTGTGTAAAAGATTTAGTATGTCTTATTTGTGCCTTATTTATTTCAGTTACCCTTAAGTTTTTAATATATTCCCATAGCAGGTGCCCATGTATTTTTAGTTATCCAAATGTGTGTGTGTTATATTTTCCATTCCCTTAGGTAAGGAGAATATACATCTTCTTTATGAAATAGATAACTGAATTTGGATCTTAAACTATTTTTAACAAAGCAGCAGTTCATGGTGGCGATTACTGCACATGCAAACTAGAAGCCAAGTGCCAAATACTCCTGCTCAATTTCTCTAACAGCTGAAAGAAATAATTTTTTTAAATATTCTGATAGCAGCTGAATGGCTTTCCTTCAGACTTCTGGGTTAAGGTAGATATGTAAGTTTGCAGCCCAAGGTAATCAAGAAAAGCCACTGCAAACAAAGACTTAAGATATAAAGGGGTTTCTAAACTACAACCGTAGCATCCCCTGAGAGTAAATAAATTACCCATTTACAACAGAAATAATACTGCGTATTTATATATCAAGTTCCATCCAGAGATTTCAAAATGCTTCAATGAAATATTAATCATCACAACCTTCCTGATGAACAGTTGTCATTATCCTCATTTCAGAGATCAAAACACCATAACATGTCAGGATTTAAATGACTTGCTTAGCTTCACTCAAGAAATCCATAGCAGAGGTATGAAACATGTTCAGATATGAGGACTTCACATCTTAAACTGTCAGTCCAAAGTCTTACACTTTAAATGCAATGTGCTTTTGTATTTGATCTTTGTCCAGAACTTCAAACTTAATTTAAACTCTCAGTTTAAATCTTACCATTTGTATGCTATTTGACCCACAAGAAAACACTGTTAACATAGTTGGAGACTTTGTCTGAACTTAAGATGAACATACCTGTCCCCCAAATGTCTTTAGCTAAATCATCAACACCTTGTTATTTTATCACTTACCACGGTATGCATGGATCTCAGAAATGGTGCTAAAGTGAAGAGAGAGTGAAGTACGTGGCTTTACATTCTTTAGAGAGCTATATTCGTCTGTACTTCCAACCTGAGCGAGACCACTTTCACACCCCTCATTGAATGCACCAGAGGTTATGTGAGGCATGCGCTATGAGGAAGAATGTGCTTCAGCGAGATCCAAAACTCTGATTTTAATGGTTGTAATTCTGTGCTCCAGTATGATGGGTACAAAGTTAATTATGTCTTCCACTTCCCTTCCAAATGTGGAAGATGAAAATTGTAGCAAGACAGCTCTTTTAATCCTGAAGTGTTTCGGTTGAAAAATACCCAAGACTAGTTTAATTGTCATGCTTGCTAGACACACAGAGGAATCATAGTGTGCTACTTTTTTTCTTTCCCGAGTAACGGTGCACTTCTATTTGCCTCGAAACAGGCATATGTAAAAGAAGTGTTCTTGAGTTATCAGACCCTGAGATGTTGTGCTTTATTTAGCGACTTTCAGAACAAATTTGAGTTTCCAGTCCTGGAAACTCTTTGCCTGAATTCTGTTATCAGAGCCACTGCTTCCATGAGGAAAGGGAAAACCTTAAGAGGCTCTGAAATGCTGAGGACTGAAATGCAGGAGACTAAACATTGGGAAAATAGACAAACAAGTGGAACTCTGGTAGAACTTCCACCTTTTTATAACAGCAATGGTAAAAACAAACTTGCCCATATAAACATGAGATATCTTGTCACACCTTTCCTGTACCTTTATTTTAAGTGACACTGGGGTATGTTCATTTTTCCCTTCCTTATCATGAGGCATCAATATAAAAGACATCTTGCTGCCCACATTGTGGCAGCAGAAAAATAAAATGGAATAGCCAAAGTATATTGAATGTAAGTTAATGATCCCACTCCAACAGCATTTAAAAGACATCTTGTCCTGGCAAGGTTTGCAGCAGGAACCAGTAACAGCAACTAAAGTCAGAAAGTCGAGTAACTGATAATGTTTGCACGTGTTTGATTTACTCTCTTTATGTAAAAAAGCAATTCTGGAAATCGTGTCAGCAACTGTTATTGACAGATTTGCACATCATTGAGTAGACAGACAAAACCATTTCCTAAATCTTTCCTACATGCAGGCACTGAAAACTAATGAACAAATCTTCACAGGTGACTATAGAGAACCTGCTTACTATATCCCATTAAAAATATCCCAACTGGAAAAACAGTTTTATGTATGAGCACTAGAGTCAAAAGATGAATATTTAATTCCACTGCAACTCAAAATGAAGGACTCTGAATTTGTTGATGGACATGGCACACTAACAGGCAGTTTTAATAGTGCCACCATCCACAGAGGAAAAGATTTTAGGTGAAACCAGTCCAGACCTACAGAAGATGGGGACAATACCTTGCTTCCATAGGACTTCCTTACCAAGATTCTGAAGAATGGCTGCTGGAGATTACACAGTAACATAAACGGAGCTGCAAAAATGAGTGTCAGAGAATTTCTTTAGTTTACATACATTTCTCCCTAGTCTGTTCGCCACAGATTTGAGTTTCTTCCAAAAGGCAAGCTCTCACAAAGTCAACAGACAGAAGAAATGAAAGGTTCCCTAGCAGTAATTCTAAGTAAAAGACAGGTCTAGTTCTGGAAACTATTTGTACCAAGTGTGAGGTTTCTCTGAGATGTGCTCTTCGGATGAATTCAAACTCTCCAGGAAGGTGACAAATGGTTCCTGCGTAGAAATGACTTCAACACCGACTCTGAGCAACGTCCTAAACTGCCTTTGGGATCAGTGCAGTGTGCGGCGCAGTGGATGCGTGGATGGCTGATGCCATCAGACGATTACTCACTGGCAGTAACTGACGTCTCGCCCCTTCGGGAACAGAGGTTTGCTGTTAGAGATTTATCACACAGAAATACAAGATGCTTGTCTGCTGCAGCGATCTCTTCAAGCGCACTGCAGGCTTAGGGGGATCCCGGAGAGGGCCTTTGGGGAGGCCTTTTGGCACTGCCTCTTGAGGGCATCTCCGACGAAGCTGCGCACATCACCGTTTATAGGCTCAACACAACAGCCCTGCCAGTCTTGGGGGGGTCTCCTTGGTTGCGCTGGTAGCGTTCAACAATCACGAAACTGCTTTCTTCCCCTGAAACGTGAGGAAGGGGAAATCCCAACATCCTGCAACTGAAAGAAAAGAGCAAACTAATTCCGATATGCTCATGAGCACTAAAAGGCCCCTTGTCCGCCTGACTCACAGTTCTTGCTATCACCCTTTATGTCATGAAACTATGGGCCCTCTGTGGGCCCTACTATTTTGAATGAAATTTGTCTACAAGGGCATAACGCTTTTACTGTTATGTACAGAAAATATAACTATGGCCGTGCAAAACAGCAAACCGTAATGTTGTATGCCCTTTCTGGCTGGCAGTTGTTGGCAGAACAAAACTGTTTGCAATCTTTTCCACAGCTGCAAAGTAGCCTTTGTGTATTCATTTCTCCAGGATGTAATGCTGTTCAAAATGCAGAATTCATTT